>NC_139484.1:62771261-63318761 GCF_008360975.1 Lichenostomus cassidix | reverse complement strand
AGCTAATTATGTTTATGCTAATTGTTAATTAGCTCCATAATGGAGACAGTCTTAATTAACAATAGTTATGTGTGTGTGTGTATGTGTGCAGGAAAAGGAGTGTGTGTTGAGAGTGAGAGGCTGTGAAAAAAATGTTGTAAGTAATTTCATTTCCTGTAGTCATAAGTATTTCATTTCAGACATTAATGAGAATTTTTCAATATACTTTGGAATAGATATGATTAACTTACAATGTATCTGTAAGCAATCCTTTCTATACAGCATCTGTTCTGTCACAACGGCAGCATCTTTTTTATTTTCTTTTTCTTTTTTTTACCATGAATTGTGGAAAGCTGATCCTGTCTCTGCTGCAGATTTCTTCTGTGACAGGGGAAAACATACAGTTTGGAAATACAGCCAGGGTTATGGCAGGGAGGTCAGCATATCTGAACCTCAGGACAAAGAAGATCACTAATTTCCCCGATAGCGTGAAATTCTTGTTATATTTGTCAGAGAAAAAGTCATAAACAGATTGATGTTCTTCTCCGTATGGAGGGTTGACACTTTTATAACAAAAAGAAACCACCTACAAGGGGGTCTGTTTTAATAACAACAACCTAAATTTAAAAAAGAAGTAACTTTTTTTTCTTACCATATAACATGGGAAAAAAGTCCACATTTTGACACAGCCTGCACACTCACAGTCCACAGGTTTAGAGCACAGGCTGCTGAAGTATTTAAATGCAGGTTTTGGCTTAAAGTGGATACTTCAACCTATGCCTACCCTGCAAAGCAGTTTGGAGCATCTTAAAGGCTTTGCTAAGCTGAGACCTCCATCCCCAAGTTCTCACTCCATTTTCAGCTGGGGAAGATCATGTCAAAATCTCCCAGAATTTTGTGTTTAGGACACTTAGATTAGCCCAAATATGCCTAAAAGGCACCTTAGAGGAGAAGCATATATAGGAAAACTGGAAATATCCCTTCTGGAGTTTCACAGTCCCTCTTGGAAGCAGCTCTCCACCTCCACAGGAGCTCTGCCTGACCTTCGACAGGACTTGCAGAAAGGAATCGCTGGGAAATGGAGAAGGTAGGGGAGAGGGGAACTTGCTAGCTTGAAACAGCTTGCAAAAGGAGATTAACACATTTAAATGGCCATTAAATTGCCCAGGCTGGAAGCAACTTTGAAGGATCTTGTGGTTCAAGTCCAAACTTTTGTGGGAAAAGAAGCACCAATGTGACCCACAGCTGTCCTTTGGGATTGCTGTGAATTATAGGCTTTCCAGTACCATGAGGAGGTCTCCAACCCGATGGAGACAGATGCATCATCATTTCATGCTGGGGGGATGAGAGGAAAGAGGCACAAGATGACAAAAGATAGACTGGAAACAACCAGAGACTTTTTCACAGGGACAGTCAAGCAGGGGAATAGTTCCCCAGGGAGAATGTACCTCCATCCTTGGAGGTTTTCAAACCAGGACTGGATAAAGCTGTGAACAAACTGTCCAGACATGACCTTGCTCTGATCAGGAGGTAGGACTAGAGACTTCACCAGGTCCCTCCTAACCTGAATTATCCTACAAGCCTGCATTTTGGATGCACAGTTCTACTCCACAGGGCACAATTCCCACGACTGTTCCCCAAATAAGACCTGACAGTGTGTTTTTAAAATCTGAGTTTACTTGGAGCTGAATGGCAAAACTCTGCTCTGGAAACCAGAAAGCAAAGCCATCTGTCCTAGCAGAGCTGCCCAGGTGTAACTGAGAAGAGAGGCTGGCCCAGAGTGTATTTCTTAAACCCAATTAAATGTCCACGATGCTGTTAATAACGTCAGGGCTTTGATTTCAGTTACACCACCGCTATATATAGATGCAGCCAGCAGTTCAGCGGCTCGCCAAAAAATAACAGTGGGCTATTAATGACATTCCAGTTCTTCAGGGCTGGGAGAGCTCTGGGAATAGGACACCATCACCTCCAGCTACTCTCTCTGTGCACTGCAAGCCTGTGTTTTTGATGGGCCTTGAGAAGTCAGCAGCTCTTGGCTGTGTAAGGCTTCCCAAAAAGAGAGTTAAAACCTTTCTTGAACTCTTTAGTGGTATCTGTAGGGGAACATATTCTCACCCAGGCATGAGGGTGAGGTAAGAGAGCCTGGAACAAACACAGGACTCAAAGGGTCTGTAGAAGTGAAGAAAGCTTGTGAAGCCAAGGTCACCTATACAGCTGATCCATCACCACAGCCATGGCTCTCTGTGCCCCTCTTCAAATTCTCCATGTCCAATCCCAGGAGAGTCTGATTGAATTTGGCCCTGAGTAGTTCAAGAAAACATATTTGCAAATGCATGACATAGAACTGTGGGGAAAAAAAATAATTTCCTACCCAACAAGCCAAATTGCTGCTTTGATGCCTTTATTCTGTGAATGTGAGCGTGAGGAGATCAGTACTTTTAATAGGCTTAATTAGTGTCCGAAAAAATGACTGTTGTCTTAGAAATACAGTTCAGCACTTCAGTTCTGCCATATGCATGCAGTAATGAGTATAAATGCAAATGATTAAACACAGAAGACTGCAAAATTACCTTTGTTGCTACTTGTATATAACATAAAAGCAGCTTTCAGTCTCTGAGATATCAGTTTATAATTACATTCTTAAAAATAAATTTAAAACATCAATTAATTCTACAATAGTTGCATAAAGGAAACCAGACTTGCTTTTCACAATCACATTCTCCACTTTTTAGCCTGTACTCACACAGTGGAAGTTATAATTTTGTACATGAGCTTTTCTAACAGCAAACTTTCAGCCTGACCCTTTGCAAGGAAGTAAATGAGAAAATTCTCTAGTTCTGTGTGAGGTCAAGGCTGAAATGTGGGAAGTGAAGGTGGGAACTGTGTATTATTAACTTATTAACACACATATTGTGAGTCACACCTCACAAGTGCTTCGGCTCAAATTGAACATTTCATTGTATTTTCCCCTGTTCTATTGCATATAAGATGATACCAGCTTCTCAAAATGAAAAATCATTGCAAAAGTAAACTTATGAATTAAAAAGTTCTGAACAGGGATGGTACATTTCACCATTGCCAAGACATGGCTATCAGGAGATAACTCATGTTGATACTGTTTTGAAAGCAGTTCAGTGTCAGTCAGCAATCTCCACCAACAGAAATATTGATGTTTCCCTTACCTGTGCAATATTTGCCCTTCAACACACCCATTAGCCCACAGATCAGTCTACTCCCAGCTGAATAATGTGGTGCTCAGCTGGGTTTTTTAAGCATTATATCTAAGATGTTCTGCAGTTCTTGAGCATCCTTCCAGCACAGACCCAGGCACCACTGACAGCCCAGGGTGTTTGCTTCAAGGGCAGGAGAGATGTGAAGAGTCCACACTGAGCCAAGGCACAGAACAGCCCAGGATGCAATCCCTGTGATGGGATCCTGTCATGGATCACCCAGCAAGGCTCACTGGCCACAGTCTATTCAGGTTGCAGAAAGGCAGATCCTGATCCCAAACCATGGCACTAAATAAGATCAAAAATCTTCCTTTCTAATCCAAAGCCATGCCTGAGCATCAGTTGTGTGCAACTGTGTGATGCTGGGCAATTGAGTCACATCAGTATTCACCCAAGAGGGCAGCCCTGTGTGCTGTGGGTGCTGCTGGGGAAGCACAGCATGCACTGCCCTGGGCTGTCCAGGGAGGACATGTGCCTTCACTTCATTCCCAAAGGAAATGAGAGACTCTCCTACATGTGCACACACAGTCCAAGCAGCCTTTTTGATTCCAACATTGAGATTTAGTCACAACTTTAGGTACCTGGGGCAGATAGGAGAAATTGGTCTTAATTAGCTAAACACACTATATGTGCTATTGCTCCACATTTATGTGGTTAAGGGAACATATGTCCAAAGAAACAATTTTGTTGTCGCTTCCTTAGTATGTTGGTTCCTAAACAAGTGAATTATTGTTTTATTTAGGCAGCGAATTCCCTGACTGATGGCTGCATTCACTGGATGACCTTGTCATTGTTTTCTCAAGTACTTGTAATTGTTAGACTGGAGAACACTGGGCTTTAATTATCTGTGCAAAAAAATTCATACACTCTGGTTACACTCTGCTGATTGTATTGGATGCACTAAGATATTTATTTGCCAAAGAGGGAAAAATGGCAACGGCAAGTCAGTCTAAGGACTCTCACAAGAGAAAGTAATGGTGGATATTACAGGTTCCTAAAATACTGTAATAGCATATAGTAATTCAGGCAAGCCTGGTAATCAGTTGATGCTCAGGTTCAGTACAGATTACCTGCTATTATATCAGGCAGTCTCTCAGTCTTGAGGAAATATCTGTTAAGGTATAAACATTTAAGTGAAAGAGGCGCAGAATGTAAATACTGTGGATTGGCAAATGGTGCCTTCTGCACAAACATCACCACTTCTTCCCCTCATGTGAATATAATGTATTCGTTTCACACCCCCAGCCAGTGGTTAGCATTACCTAATTGCCAGGCCTGCTCATTACAGATAATTTAATTCAGATAGCCTTTCAACAAAGTTCAGTCCCCTTGAGGGTTTCCCACCAGCAGCCTGAGCCCAAACTTCTGAACCAAAGTCTGCCAGCAGCTACAGTGGAGGCAAGACAAAGAGTAGGGCTATGAATCTGGGCTCAAAGACACTAAAAGCTTAGAAATAGACATGAAAAAATATATCATATTGTCACAGAAAGACATTGAAGAAAAAAGAGTGTATATGTATGGGTGTAGATTGGAGAGGTCTATGCCATGTCATATCCCCATTGTAATAACAATACTAAAGCATCAGGATTTCTGTCATCAACTTACTGTAGAAAATAGCCACACAGTGTACAGAAACAATAATTCTGTATAAAATATGCCGTGAAAGTAAAGTTCAAGGAAAACTGTCAGATGCCAAAGATCCGTTTAGTCTCATGGAGAAGAACAAAACCTGGGCCACTAGCTGGGAAAAAAAAAAAAAAAAAAAAAAAAAAAAGTCAGAAATAAAGTTGACATTCCCTGCTGTTCTTCTGACAGAAGGCTGGAAACTCTTGGAAGGATCTGGCACTTTAAGGAGGAACTCAGAAACTCAGACGCCATTCTCAGAGACAGGATTTAATCAAGCTCTAAGTTTGTTCAGGGACCATTTTTCACAGAAAGTGGCATACAAAAGACTGAAAAAAAAGGTGGTCTAATAACTCTGTCTTGCTTTCATGACTCTGAATTAATAAAGGGGATGAGTTTCTTAGGAGTAGCGGGCTGTGGCTGAGAGCTGTTGGCTATCTTTTAGAAAACCTATATTTACAACACCAGAATATAGCTTTTTTCTGTAAATCCAAAGCAATATAGTCCATAAATCCAAAGAAATATAATAGCCAGAACCCACCAAGAAACACGGAGTTGTTATTACTGAATTGGGGTGGAGGGAAGTACAGAAATGTTTCCACACAGAGATACAGAATATGGAAAGATATGGAGCGTATTAAAGAATACACCAGCTCACAGTCAAGCTCTGAAGAAGCTACAGTAAAACATATCTCATGAAGGTTAGTCTCTACATAAAAAGACAAATGCTATGGGTGCATTTTCCCTCCCTGATGACTCATTATAGGAATAGCCTCTACCATAACTGATATAATAACCATAATATAACTGATCCTCTTCTTTGCTATTTTAACATAAATTTGAAGTCCATTTTTTCCATTTTCTGCTGCTTTTCATTACAGTTGGTAGTGTTTTGAGCCATAGAATGGTTTGGAAGGAGCATTTAATGATCACCTAGTTCCAATCCCCTGCCATGGGCAGGGTCACTTTCCACTAGACCAAGTTGATCCAAGCCCCATCCAGCCTGGCCTTGAACATTTCCAGGGATGGGGCATCCACAATTTCTCTGACCAACCAGTTCCTGCCCTTCACCACCCTCAAGGTAAGAATTTTTTCCTAATATCTAATCAAAACCTACTCTCTTGCTGTGGCTAGCACAGGTTTTTCCCATGAGAAATTTTCTTGTGTTTTATAAATAAAGTTTGGATGTTGTTGGAACAGTGTCCCAGAACTTGGGCAGTGCAGGCCTGGCCAATCAGGCCTGGGGGAAGGCTTCTGACTGACCAATCTGGGTGACTTTTGAGAACTCTATATATGTGATGAAATCAAAACAATAAAGGTCATTCCTTCTTGCCACTGAGAACTGGTGCTTTCATTACTCTGCTAGCTGCTCAACAGCGACATCTTTCCACTGGAAGCCATTCCCCCTTGTCCTGTCCCTACATGCTCATGTGAAAAACTCCTCTCCATCTTCATTGTAGGCTCCCTCCAGGTACTGGAAGGCCACAGTTAGGTCGCCCTGAAGCTTCCCTTCTCCAGACTGAACAATCCCAATAATTTTCTCAGCCTTTCCTCACAGGAGAGGTGCTCCATCCCTCTGATCCCCTGGTGGTCTCCAACAGGTTGATATCATTGCTGTGTTGAGGAGCCCAGAGCTGGATGCAGCTCTGCAGTTGGGATCTCACAAAAGGTGAGAAGAGGGGCAGAATCCCTGCTTGCCCTGCTGCCCACAGTGGTTTGGATGCAGCCCTGGGGCTTTCAGGGCTGCCAGTGCACCTGGCTAGTTTAACAGCAAGTGCTGCTGGGGTGTCATCTGTGAGCAGGAAGCATGTACCATGCTTTCAAGGAACCTGACTCCTGCTTGGTTTTTATTATTTAGTTCATTTCTATCCTAATTCCTACATGTCTCCTATGGCTAGAAGACCTTTTTCAAGTTCATCTCCTAAATGCATGTATTAAATAAAAGCTTATTATTGATTATGGTGTAAATATGGTATTTGTTATAAACAAATAATTTCACAAGCCCATTTTAAAGTTGCTTCAGTCCTCAACTAATCCAGCTATACTTGCTCATATCTACTAGGAATTACTTATAAGCCATCATTTCAACATTGTGGTAGAGAGAGAGAAATGTTTGACATACAAAAACACTGATGCAAAGTGACTTCATAGTTAATTCATTTCAGTTCACAAGACACGCATTCAAATTGAAAAGTGATTTGGAAGAATTTTGTTTGTTATTAGGTTTAACATATTGTGGCAGTATTAAATAAAGCACATATATTCAAGTTAATTCTTTTCATTTTAATTCTTTCAATTAAACTGAGAATGTATTACAGTGGAAACGGAGCAAAGCCACTTGTGCCAAATTCTAACCCAAAGCCCACAAAAGGCTGCTGCTTTCATTTTGCAGCCTTACCTGTACCAGCCTGCACCCTCCAACTGTGGAAAGGAAAGAATAGCTGAAAGTTATTTAAAATGAAAAATGGGCATAGTCACTGCCAGTGTACACACTTCAGAGTGATCTGTATTTTTCTACTAATGTGACAGACACTTAAATGAAAGAAGTGAATTCACGGCTACAATAAAACAGTAGCCAAGTCTCCCTTACCCTTATTTTATTTCTAGCAACAGTAATAAAATGGCTGTTTATTGAGCTTTTCTTCCCTCTTTCTTTTCTCTCTGCTTCACCATCAAACAAAAATGCTATTTTTTGAGAAAATAAAGTAACTTATTTTATTAAATTATTTTTCTTGTGGCTCCACAGTAAATGATAGCAAGATTTTATATATTAACTGGTGCTGATAACATTTTCTGCTTTGAGAAATGCTTGGATTCACCTAAAGGGGTGATGCTTTGCTCAAGCATTAAGGAAGAAAAGTAACACTGTAGAAGCACCATAATCACTGAGCACATGTTAATGATGACAAGGCTATGCTATTTAGTTTAAAATACCCATGAAATCTGAAACGCTTACCAAATAAATACAGCATGTGCCTGTGCATGGGATATGTGTTTAGCAGTGTTTCTCCATCCTTGTGGATGGAGTTTCAAATGCAAGATGAGTATAGGTGCACACAGAATGTATTTGTACACTTCTAATTCCCCAGGGGCTGCCACAACCTGTGTGTCACTGAGAGCCCACAATCCCTCCCCGAAGTCAGTGATGGGAACAGAGGATCAACACTTTGCCTTGAAAGCCAGCCCAGAGCAGGCAGTGCCCCTCAGAGCTCCCAGCTTGGTGCAGCTGAGGGCAGAAAAGGAGGATTATTGGCACTGTCATTCCAGCAGGTACATCCTAGTCCCTCTGTGTGTGTCCTTTGGCTGGACCACACAGCCTTGCTGAGCCCAGCCCACCCTGACACTGCATCAAATGCTGCTTCTCTGCTTCTCTCCCTCACAAGTGAATTCCCATTAACCTGACTGAATTCCTACATGCATCAGCCATGTACAATTTGACCCATTTCCACAACAGCCCTCTTCGTTTAATCCGTCCGCAGAAAGTGTCGGCTCGGATATTTGTTTCAATAAAGTTATTGATTTCATATCTTCACCACTTTTGCTACAGTATTTTAGGTCAGTAGGCCATGTGGCCCTGCCTCATCCAATAGGTGTCTGGTCGATAACTTAAAAAACCTCAGTATTGACTCCTGGAAGAATGATCATGCAAAGAAACAGACCTGACATCAGTCAAACAGATTGTGTTTGGCAACCCAAGGGGGTACAAAGTGAACCTATACTGATAACTGGGTCAGTCTAATAAAGATACATGTGTCATCAGCTTTACAGCAATTGATTCACTTAAAAATTAAATGAAGATGTGACTGAAACAGTCTTTGAACTGAGCCTAACACCCAGATTCCCCTTGGTTTCAGAGAGGCTTAATATCAGGGTGTAGGACACAATTGATGGCTCAGCTAAGAGGCACATGTACCTGGTACAAACTCATCATCTTTGCAGCTTGGAAATAAAAGTAGGATTAAGGCATAAAGAAAATGTAAGAAACATCAATTTCAGAAAGACTTCTGCCCTTCACTCAGTCTCTCAAAACACTTGGGAAATGGTTATGTGCATTTGTGTGTTTAAAGAGGTTGTAACCAGAACCCTGGGTAGGTTTCTCTCCTGAAAAGGCAGGAGGAATGGTGCTTGTTATCACCTGCATGATTTTTCTGTGTGGTTTGGATCCAGGAATCCAAGACAGGTGGAATGAAATGCCCCATGCCAACATTTGCTTCTATGAAATAATTAAGGTGCCTGCCTAGAAAACAAATGTAGAATAGACAATTAAATTTTGGACAGCAGAATTAAAAAATAAACTTGTAATTCGGGGAATCTTTCCCATCCTCATCTATTCTGATCTACTTTCCACGCTAAGTTTGTTACCAGAATCTGACAGTTGGGAATTTTGTCCCCATTCCTGGTCCAGCTGCAGATGCAGATTATTCTTCTTGCCTGTATCTGCAGTTGCTTCAATAGCCAGAAAATGGGAGTTGCATCATATATGAGAAAGAACCATTGTTACACACAAACTTATATATCTATTTATGATTTCTTCCCCTTCAATTTATGATATGCTTATCAAAGCAATGCTATATATACAGCTGTAGTTATATTCCCATCATCCAGTGATAAAAACACATGAGTAAATGCTGCTCTCCCTGAACAGATGTTAAGCTGGAGCAAGGACTCCAGGTTTGACACACAGCTCTGCTTAGTGGAGAATGATATCATTTACAGAATGATATTATTTTCAAAGCAAAGCCCAGTACAGTTTAGTAATAAATAGCTGAGTGTATACCTCTGTTTGTTTTTTCTGTAACTGCAATTACTGTACTGGCTGACACTCATTTTTAGCTTTCTGGGTATTGTTAAATCCCTACAAAGTACAATAAATATTACCCTTTTAACTACTCTTTTTTTTTTAATGTAGGGACGGGACAGGATTCTTTGCTACTTTGGGCTTCAAGGTGTTAGTTTACATCTTATCTGCAAATCTTTTCCCTAGTTTTCCCTCATCTTCACAAACTGATATCCCACTGACATCAAAAAGGGTACACTTTCAAATGTCACATTACCACACACTGACTTACCACACTTTATGATGTTTTCCCTCACATTTAGGATTTCTGGCCAATGGAGTCCACAAACTTTTCATCCTGTAGGATTGACCATGCAGATACTATATGTCAGCTGTCCAGGAGCTTTCGCAGCACATACATATCAACCAACATTGTTTGGATCTTCTCCAGCAATCAGTCCAACTGCTTGATGATTATTATCACTTTTCATTTAAGAAATTAATAATTTATAAATCAATGTGATTCAGAATCCAAGGTACCTGGCTGAGAGTTCAGGTCCAAATTTTCAGTTGGAATATACAGCTAAAATGGGAGTCCTAACTTGGATTTGGCATCCAAATGCCTAAATTAAGAAACATTTCTGTGTAGCACAGCAATTCTATTGCTTCTTACCTATACAGTTTTTTGCATCTGTTCTAAATGTGGAGAAAATGGCTGCAAAATGCTTCAGTACACCCACTTGGTTTGGCTCTAAATAAGAGGACATGCTTTCAATCTGCATTTAGGCAGCCTAAGAAATTACCTTCCCTCCTCCCCAGTATGGAACTGAATAGCGAATTACCACCTCTCAGCTGGGACCATGGTGTTAAGAGAGGAGTAACTGCATGCCAGGCATGCTTTAAACCACTCCAACCCAGGTACAAAAGCACTTTGGGCAGGGCCTTCAACACTCTTCCTTGAATATGCAGGAAGTTTCTCAGTACTGACAGGAGCAGGCCTTCAAATATCAACGAGGTCTCACAATAAAGTATCAGGCAATTTCACATTCAATCCCCTCCTGTGAAAATCAGCTGACAGAGCCTGCCTAATTTGCACCAGTTTGTAGAGCTGCCCCTTGACTTAACCCTCTAGATTAGATCTGAAAGGGTGATCTTTTTATTCTCAGTGTGTCTCATGTCTTTATCACCCATGTTTCTAAATGTTTTAATAACAAAATCACAAGAGATGAGCGCTGCTCACCCATCTGAGGCTGTCTTTGACAAGAGGGATTCATAACTACATGCACAATCTCTGTGCCTGCTGTGTCCCTTCCAAAACAAACTTCACCACAAGTAGTGCTGTGGGGACACCAGTGAAGTTCTGCAGCAGATGGCAGAGCCCTGGAACGTTGCAGAACTTGGTCAGAAAACTGGGATGTGGCTGTGGAAAGGCCTTGGCACCATTTTCTTTAGCTCAGAGTATCGGCAACAAAAGCAACTTGTCAATATGGGCAAATTAGGGATGTGGCAGCTGTCATTGAATTCACCAGGTTTATCCTGCTGAGCAATTAAGCTTATAGGGCTGCTGTTTTTCCTTCTGGCTCTGCTCCTGACCTGAAACACCTGGAGACTCAGTTCCAGCTCCCTCCAACTGCCCCATGCTCACTCACACTCCCCGAGCTCTGGCAGTGCTTGAAAATCACACACATCACAACTGCTAAGTCCTGGCAGCACTGCTAACCTCTTGTATAAATATTAGGAGTAAACCACTTAGGTCTTTTTGTTAATTTACTCCTTTACATATGAAATAATGAAAGAAACAGAAGGATTTCTTTTCCTCCCTTCCTCCTCATCTGCTGGGTTAGGACCTTCATTTGCTCTCAGGGCTGTTTCTGCCTGAGAAAGTGCTGTGAGCAGTGCCTGCAGAAGTTGTTTCTCATGTCCATCTAGCAGCTTCTCAGTTATGCCTTTGACTGGGTCCTCATCACCTCAAAACAGCCTTGGTTAGGCACTGGCTGGGGAAGAAGAGAGAAATATCCATGTTGGATGCAAGGGAGATTTGAGGCAGGGCATCTTCTGCAGGCTTGGCTTTGGGTTTCAATTAACAAGAGAGATAATTGGAGAAGGACTGAATCCTGTGGGACTTTACCAAACAGTTGTCCCAGAAAGATGTCTGCCATTGCAAGAGGTTTTTCTAACACTTCTATGGTTTCCAGTTCTCAGCAAGGACTATCTTATAAACAGAGTGCTGAGAAAAGAATGACCAAGAGAGGCTTATTGAAAATTATGGAATTAAGATGTTACTTGGAAAAAGACAGGATTAGTACCTTGGCTAATCTAAGCATAACTAGAAAATGTGGTTTTCATCATTCTGTACAAAAGGATGTTGTTAAACACACCCTCCTGTAACTAATAAGGGTAGAACTAATATGAAAAATAATGCAGCCCTAGAAAAAGGATTATTGTAGCAGTAGAAGGAGCGATTTTTATAATCGATGTAAAATAGGTAAAGCCCTGAGTGTCACACCTAGAATATTGGTTAGTAACGCTGAGAAAGGAGTGAGTTTTGAATGCAGAGGGTTTGGCTTGAAATTCATTTGCAGAGAGGCGAATAAAGCCATTTTATGTTCCCAATACATGCAACACACATAAACACTTTGAGACAGATAAATAGATGTTTTTAGATACGTGCATTACAATCAGTCCATTTTTATCCTTTCTCTTGTTTATTCTGTGTGCTTTCCTTATATAAACTTATGTATTTACAGAAAAGGCATCCATATCTTATACATCCCTATATTATATATTCATAGACATCAATGTTCACACACACATGCATGTGCCATTAGTGCCTTTGGGATGTAGAGATACATCTGAAGCTGCTTGAAGGCTGTTTAGATGCCTGGGACAACGTCAGACACAACCTGTGAGCAAGGGCTGAGCAGTATTTGGAAGGAGGGTTGAACTTCATGAACCACCTGAAGTGTCCCCACATCCCAATAATAAGATAAATTCGCTGCTAGGGACAGGATGGATACAGATGACTCGTTGAGGTTTATTTGGGTTTTTTTTTTTCCTTTTTTCTAGCATTAATTCCTTAATACTCATCCAATCTTTTTCCCTTCACGAGCTTCCCAGGGACTGCAGCATCCCAGGCCTCTTCCCCAGCAGTGGGTACCTGCATAAAGGGAGAGATGCTATCACAGGCAGCACCTCTGGCTGGGAGATGAGCAGAGCAGAGGTGTGTGCACTGAGTCTGCAATAGCCCTTCTCCTTCCCTCTCGCTCTATCTGAAGTCTGTTGTATATTTGTTCCTTCACGGCTCCTCGTCCTTAGATTAGATTTCTCCTTTCTCATTACCAACCTTAATAGACCCTTCAGACCTCATTCCAGCCCCAGATATTATCTGACCCGTATAATTAATTAATTATAGCCCAAATATTATAGATTATTAAAAATAGCATAACTAATAGTGTAATATCTCAAGCTGTCGACTTTAATAGTCAACATTGTCTTGGTCTCTCTTATCAGGCTGGGACACCCGGTGAGAATATTGATTTCTGGTAATTTTAACCATCATCTGCCATCCTGATGGGTAATTGTCAGATTTTCACCAGAGTCAGAGCTCATTTGAAATCGTTAAACCGTCGGCAAGGCTCACAGTTGATCTTAATGTTTCCTTTTTCTCCCCCTTCAATATGTTTCAGCAACAGAGAGGAAAATAAATAGAAAGAGAAAGAGAGAGCAAGAGAGAGCTGCGTGCCAGCCATCTGATTTCTCTTTTATTTTGTTTTTCCCTTTACACGTACAGCCCCTCCGCCTCTGCTTTCCCTCCTCTTTCAACCTTTCCTTAGAAATACTAGTAGTAATAATAATAATAATGGTAATTCAGCCGCTTGTCCTTGCGGCACTGGTGGGTCCCCGGCGCTGCAGCACCCTGCTCGGGAGATGGGGAGCAGGATCGGGGTGCTCCCCCAGCCAGGAAGGACACTCCTTTCCGCCGCTGCTTCCCACGCGTGTCGCAGCCGTGCCGGAGGCTGAAGCCGCGGGAACAGGAGGTGGGGTTGGTACCCGGAGAAAGCGGGGGGATCTCCCCGCTCCCTGCCCCGCATCCCGGGGATGCTCTTGGCGGCACCTGCAGCCTCCCGCCAGTAAAACGGATCGGCTTTCGCGCGGTGTGTGAAAAAGCCCCTGCAGAGCCGATCCCAGCCGCGATAAGTGACAACAAGGCACTTTATTAGGATTTTATATAAACTCCCGGGTGCTGGGAGATAAGCCCCCAAATTAGGAGGCGGGGGCGGGGAGGAGCGGCTGGTTAACCGGGGATCCACCCGGCTGAGGCTTGAAGGGCGAGGAGGGACCGTGCTTGCGCTGTCCCTCTCTCTGTCCCCGCGGTGACACTCGGGGACATGTCTCCCTCCGCCCCCCTCCAGCAGCGCCCATCCTCAGCCGCCCCCGGGGCTGCCCTCGGGCTGCTGCGGAGCAGGGAGGGAGCCGGAGAGAGGGAAGGGAACTGTTTAATAGATCCTCCGAGGATTCCCCTAGAGCATTATTTAAACTTCTAATTATGATTCATGTGTGTGATAATATTAATTTAATAATCAAGGAGCTGTGCAGGAAGCATTAACCTCAATTAAGCTCATTACTACTCTAACCTGGAATCCCCAGGGCTTTTAAATCTTCTACTATGAGGACCTGACACCGCATTGATAGAGGGCGAGATCTGCTTCAGAATCTTTTTTTTCTTCCTAAATCATTTGCCTTGGTGGGTAGAGTTAATTAATTCCCTGATTTTAGCAGCGGGGGTGTGGATGGATCCCCGCTTTCCCTAGGAGAGATGGGTAACCCGGGGTGACCACTGGTCCTCAGATCTGCCCTGTACGGGGAGACACAAAATCAGGATGGCACAAAATCGGGGCACAAATCGGGGGGGGCACAAAATCAGGATGAGACCAAGAGCCACGTGCGAGGCTCAGGGGCTGATCCCGCGCCTGCTTGTGGCCTCAGGAGCCAGGGCTGTAGTAGTAGTAATAATAATGATAGTGTTAATAATAGTAATAATAATAATAATACGAGAGTAACCCGTTCAGAGCAAGATGAATTTTGGAGCCCGATTGCATCTGGAAAAAATATACGGAAGACCAGAAGTCCAAGGGAGGTCCTGGCCCCTCCAGCCGGGCAGAAACGGCCATGGAAAGCCCCCCGCCCGCTGTGCTGGGGCTGCGGAAGGACGCGGAGCCTCCGCGCCTGGTGCGTCCACCAGAGTGACCTTCCCGGCGCACTGAGGGCTGCTAAATTGTTTTAGCGCGGAGATAAATGCCCTTAATTACCCGAAGCTCCAGACCCCCAGGGACGGGGAGAGGGATGGCTGGAGACCAGTTAAAAAAAAAAAAAAAAAAAAAAAAAAAAAAAAAAAAAAAAAAAAGGTTGTTCGTTGATCTGGAGGTCGCTAAAAATATAATTTGAAAATCGGTATTAATTAATTAGGTTAAAACTCGCTCATAGCCGTGGGAACGAGCGGGAACCCCTCCCTCCTTGAAGGCCAGCACCCCCGGACCGCAGGAGCTCCGGCCTGGCTCCCTGTTGGGGTGAAGGGTGGCCGGGCACCGAGAGCAGCCGGGACACAGCCCTCTGCGGGGTTCTGCCCTGCCCTGCCCTGGCAGAAGCAAGGCATCCGACCCGTCCCCAAACGCGACACCCCGGGAGCACACGGGGCTCGGGCTGGCCGAGGGCCCGGAGGCTCCCGGGAGATGCTGTGGCCATCGGTGCCTCCAGGCTCTGGAAATATCACCTCCCCGCAGGTATAATTCAGCCTAACTACGGAGATAAGCATCGCTGCGGCGGGGAGGCTCGTAAAAACGCGAGGGTGTTCCGTGTGATTCCCTATTTATTTCGGAGAGGGAAAGGTTTCCGTGGGAGCTGTTCTCGGCAGGGCGAGGGATCCGGGCCCAAAATAAGGGCATTCTGCCTCCTTCCCGGGGGTGCCCTGCCAGCATCCTTCCAGGTGCTCCCGCAGGACAGCGTCTCCCGGACGAGTGAGCCAGGAGAGGCTGTTGCTCGTCCATCCTGCGAGGAAAATGGAAAGAGAGGAAGACGGGACCGGTCACCCGGCCGGACCACTGGCGAGATATTACATGTCACAACTCATCTAGGGCCCCATAATCAGCGCTAACTTTCTGGTGAACAGATAACCAGAGATGGCAGATGGATGGAGATTGCACAAATGAGGCTCTAATTGACAATCAATTGTGATTAGGAGCAATAGAACATCTTTATAACACTCGCTTTAAGCCGCCAACAAACAAAAGCGCCGTGCGGGCTGCGGGTCCCGGCGGGACGGGCAGAGCCTGCCCGGCATCCCTGCGCACCCCCAGCCTCCCGGCGAGGGGGGCTGTGCTCTGTCTGTCCGTGTCCGGTGGGGCCTGAGAGCACGTCGGGGCCAACAGGAGGTGCCTCTGGTCCGGGGTGCTCCCCAGGGTTGGAGGTCCTTCTGCTCCCAACACGCCGTGAATTTGTGATGTCGCCGCTCCGGGCTCGGCACGCCTGGGAATGGTGCTGCCCGGGCACGAGAGTCAATTACAATTAGGAGAATTTTTTTTCTAAGATGCGCTGACCCAGGGAATAAAAAAAATATTCCTGCCACCGCTACCCCCAAATAAACCGCGTTCTCTCCGAAGGAAAAAAAAAAAAAAGGTACAAATAGTACAAATACAGGCGATTACGACAGCGAATCTGATACAGCCGAGTCACTGGCATTTACCTAAACCACCATCTATTTTTCATAAATAACATCCCAGCGCTGCGGGCAGGAGTAATGGGAGGAAAATTTATCCGAAAGAAAAGATGGGATCAGAGGCACGGCCGGACGAGGAGGAGGAGGAAGGAAAGAGGAGCTGTTAACAAACAAACAAACCAACAAACAAACCAACCCCTGGGTGTGTGTTCGTGTGACTGTGTGCACACAGAGATTAGAACTTCGCTCTCGCTGTGTGATCGTGGCAGCCCCGCCGGTGAGGTCAGGACAAGGGGGAGAGGTAATTACCTACACATGATCAGAGATTATACATACCATTTCAACCCAGGAGGTGATTTATAATTTAAAGATAAAGCATAATAAAGTCATAAAAGAGAAAGGACACTGTTGTGGTGTCTGATTAAAATCTAAGGGCTGGTGTATAATATATGAGCGGGGGCTGTTGTGGGCTCTGGCTCAGCGGGACTCCCCTGGGCCCAGCCCGCTGATGGACTAATCATGTCCAAGACCTACCAAAATTACAAGCTGATTGTTTTACCCATTATTTCTCCCAACTTTTAATTTCTGCTTTCTAAAGGATCATTGCCCGCGGTAATTGCAAAGGACCTGTCCTTGTATGTGTCACCAGCCTCAAAGACAAAAAAAAATCTAATTTTCCTTTTATGCTTTCTCTATTTTCCAACCGCCCCCCCTCCTTTTTTTTTTTTTTTTTTTCCTGGCAGCTAATTCAAACTGAGTAGCGACTGGAGCGTCCAAAACAAGAATGAAATTGATAAGATCAAAGAACACACGACTATACACGAAAGGGAAGGAAATTAGCGGGGGGGGGGGGGGGGCACAGGTTATATAATTCACAGACAAATTTATTCCTATGTCCTAATTTTCTACAATTAACACCACTTATAATAAGAGAGTATTTTTTCGAAAGTGGAAGTTAGGTCTGGTTATACCTTTAGTCCTGCATGGGAGAGAATAGACCTTTTCTCCCAGTTACTCAGGATTTATTGATCGTCGTGTTTTGTCTTGTGCCGTTTAAACGTATTAATTTTCTTCTGGCACTTTCCTGGCACTTACATTTGAGATTTAATTTTAATTAATTAGCTAAGGGGGAGAAAGAAGCGTGTGAGGGTGTGTGTGTGTCCGCTGACACAAGCTTCTCTCCAACCGCTAAACCTCCGTCCATAATTTTCTCCTTTTGTTCTAATTTAATAAACCCAGCAGGGAAGGGAAACAGGTGCTGGGGGCTGACACCTCTGAGGCCACACACACACATTCACATAATCCCCTTTTGAGCATCTAACTCCACTATTAGGGATGGAAGACCTTAAGTTCCCATTTTCTGTGTATAATATCTTCTTTATATTGATCCCGCAATTATTTAAAAGAAAGCGTCATCTCCTCCCACTTCTCCAAATAAGGCTATTTAGATGCTTTCCAGATGAGTGGAGGTGTGCTGAAACAGAGCTGACAGCCAAGTATATCACAGCCAACGCCATCCTTCATTCGCTCTCTCCCTCTCTGCCCCCCTCCCCCCGGCACACACTTTCACCGTGTCTCTCTTCCAGTGATGAAGATTACAGACTATTATGGGCAAGGGATTAATTTGTAGCCAATTACAATCCAGTGCTAAATATGAATGCATAAATAAGATACAGCCTTGCCTCCGTGTGTGTGTGCGAGAGAGGAGGGGAGGGGGGGCAGGAGCGCCTGGGCAGCCTGGCGAGGATGATGAGAAGGAAGAAGGAGCAGCTGAGTGGAGGCTCTGAGCCGAGCATCACCTTGTGACTCCCTGCCTCCCCCGGAGGCTCCCGGCGGCTGGACCCAGCGCAGCCCCGGGGAGCTGAAGGCAGCGGCTCGTCCTGAGCCGGAGCGGAGCCGGGGAGGAGTTTCCAGATCAACTTCGCCGGAGGAAGGAGGGGGAGAGCAAGAGGGGAGGGTAGGGGGGAGAAGTTGCAACCGAGAGGGGCTCTGCAAAGAGTCATGAATGTGAGCAGAGACAAGGTCGGTGACATCTCCATCCCGGCAGCGGCAGCCGCGGCGGTGACAGCCCCGGCGGCCGGCATCGGCGGGGAGCCCCGCGGCTGCCACGGGGAAGGGATGGACAGCCGCGGGGAGCAGCGGCTCTCGGCCGGCGGCGAGCTGCCGCTCTACTGCCCTGCCAACCGGGACAGGCAAGGGGACAGCCAGAGCAACACCCCCGGACAAGAGGGGGCAGTGGCCGCGCTGCCCATGGTGCACAGAACCACCTCCTTCTCCGTGCTCGACATCCTGGACCCTAACAAGTTCAACAGCAAGCGGCGGCACTGCGCGGGCTTGTACAAATCGGCGGGCACCGAGTTCACGCTGGGGGCGGAGGATAAGCCCGAGGACTCAGGGACGGAGCTGGCCGAGCAAAAGGCTCTCGCCGAAGATTTCGACGCGTGCAAGAAGTCGGCAGAGCTGATCAGTAAGTAGGTCTGGGGGCTCGGAGCCTCTCCGAGCCGGAGGCTGCCCTGAGTTCCCCCAGCAAGGGTCTCGCATGCTTTGACATCTCATCCTTCCCCGCTGGCAGCCTCGGGAGCAGCCGGCTCGGGGGAAGGACAAATGCGCCCTGCACTGCTGCTGCTGGATGTAGCGATGTGGAATTCTGTGCTAGGCGGAGGGATGGCTGGCGGGGAGCTGGGCGCATCCTCCCGGGACAGGCCGGAGCTGGCGGCGGGTCCCCGGGGCTCGGCACTGCCAGGCTCCGCTCCCCGCAGCTCGGCGGGACAGCCGGGGCTGTTGGTGCCATGAGCCCCCGGGACAGCAGGATCAGCCCCAGGGATGCCGGCCTGCCTGGGGTGGGGACGAACCCCGCCATCCTCCTCCTCCTCCTGCCAGGGAGGGTCAGCGCTGCCTGAGCTCAGGCAAACTTGGGAGCGGCTCCTCCGGCTTTAGAGGACCGGAGCCCCGGCCCTGAGGGTGCCAAAGCCCTCCCTTGGTACCCCCACCTCGTCTGGGCCCCCCAGGCGTTTATGACTTTGTGTCTCTCCCCAGCCCCGGACCCCTCTCCCGTCCTCCCCCCGCCGCTGCCGCCCGTTGCTCTGGGCGACAGATTCAATTTTCTCTCTCCCCTTGGCTTTTTTAGGACAAATCAGACTAATTGTGACAAAATGCTGGTTATCTCTGGAAAAACAATTAAATTCCTTCGATTACATTTAAGGTAAAATGTGCTTAGCAGCGTAAAGAGGCTGGATAATGGGGAAAATCGCCCCAGAGTGGCATGTAGGACTGCTTGGATCGATATCCTATTATCGAATTGTGCATATCTCTTTCAAGCACCTTGCAAACTCTTCCCTAACATCTAAATTATAGGGTCAAAATTCGGATAATTACTCGATTAAAACCTATTACACTTATTAGGGCTCGCTATTGATCGGGAATTGCATTCGACCCAAGCTCTAGATTGCTTTTTCTTTCTGGGTCCAAACATCCCAACTTTCTCACCTCTAAACACCGCGACTCTAGAGATCGTGGAGGGTTTCCGGGAAAAGACGGTGGTTGTGGAAAATAACTATAGTTATTCCATGTCCTGAGAGGGGAAATAAGAGGCAGCGAGCGGCAAGGGATAAACTTCTCCGTTTAGGAAAAATAATTTCTCTGGGTCTGGGCAGAGAGGGGAGGACTCGGCGGTTTGCAACCCCGCCATAGGCAGGACTCTGTCAATTAAAATAAGGCAGAGAAAGAGGTCTGGGATCTGCTCCAGCCCGAGCCTTGACGTATTTTTCATCTGTGAAGCAAAAGCAGGAACGGGGCACTAATAGAATTCAAAAGACATTTTTAAAAGCTGTGCGGAGCTGGGGTAATTATTCCTCTAAACTCATCTGACTTTTGTCATATTAAATAGATCTGGGCGATCAGAAAGACTGACGAGGTTAACCTATCGCTAATCTCACACTTTTATCTCCAGACAAGGAGAGAAATGCAACTCCATCTCTTCTCTCAAAATAAATATGTTTGGAGGCATCACGCCGCCGTGCTCTTTGCCTGCTGCTAAGTTTCCCGGACACTCCACACATGAACTCCTTCGGTCACATCGCTTTAATGTTATAGCAGTGGCCAGGAATAGATCTGGGACTACTCGAAAATCACGAAATTTAATTCTTCTCTTTGTCCATCATAATTAATATTAATTCAAGTGGTGGCTTAATCTAGGAGAAGTGTTCCGAAAAGTAGCTCTCTCCAGAAAAGTACTAACCCCTCCGAAAAATGCAAAGGCTTTCTGGCCAAAGGAGAGTGAAAACAGCGCTCGCCACTTGCCGATCGTAAAACTATTTTAATGTTAAAAATAACTGTTAAAACTCCCTATTCAATTACCATTTAACTTATTCCAGAAACAAAATTACAACTCCAGCGTCCATCTCCCTTGCCAGTTCTATTCGCGCGGTAATTTTTTGTCTTTTGAAAAATTTTAGCTGAGCAAAGGCTGGGATTCCCCAGACGGAAAATTAAACTCCAAAACTGCCAGCGGCAGGTTCGCGGTCCGCTCCGTGTGTGGGTGCTGGGGCTGCGCTCAGCCCCCGGGGCTGCCCTGCAGGTGCAGATATTCTCACCTTTTATAAATTGTTGCTGAAAAGAAAATACGCCCCGCAAATTCTAACAGGTCCTACAGGTTGCAGGAGGCT
Source organism: Lichenostomus cassidix (assembly GCF_008360975.1). Lineage (NCBI taxonomy): Eukaryota > Metazoa > Chordata > Aves > Passeriformes > Meliphagidae > Lichenostomus > Lichenostomus cassidix. Next base: position 63,297,773 of record NC_139484.1, on the reverse strand, counting down.
TTTCTGCACTCGCTGGGTCGGGCTGGAGGAAAAGTGACCAGGTTCTTGTTAGTTCCGCAGCGATCGCCCGCGTTTTCCGTGTTCCGACCGGAATAGAGAGCTGGAAAAGGTTCTTAATGAACCCTCAGTTATTAAGGGATATTTTCGGGGAGAAAAGGATTACAAGGCTCTGCCCTTTTTTCCTCTTACTGAACCAGCCATACCTGAAATCAGCGCGTTGAACAAAACACACTTTTAAAACCACCCCTAATTTTACACACGGGAGTTAGGAAGTCCGGCGTGAGGAGAGGGAGCAAATTTGAGGTGCGTTCAGGTTTTCTGAGAATTAAAACCAACAAAACTACAGACGGGATAAGGGTGACAGACCAGCGACTCACTTCCTAATTGCGTATCTCGGTTAACCAACTTAAGGGAGTCCTTGATTAGGTGTTCCCGGAGCTACAGCTCCTTTGCAGAATTGAGAGGAGGGAAGTTTAGGAGTGTCTGAAAGCACCGGCCAAAAAGGACTGGACTCACGGGCCTCTGCCCTCGGGGTCTCCCCCATCCCCGTCCCGTGGAGAGGATTCGCCTCCCGCCGCCCCGAAGGAGCCCAGGCCCGGCCAGGGTGAGGAGGAGCCGTTCTCCGGAAAAAGCGTTTTGCTTTCAAGGCTTCATAATGACAGAACCGTCAGCAGAAGTCCAATAGCCTTAAATATCGGATAATTACCCTGTTCTCCGATGGAGACCCGTTAATTGGAGCGTAATATAAACCCAAATAAATTAAATGACCGTTAACTAGTTTGTACATTGCACAAAATGAGTTTAATTAAGTTTGTATCTGCTCTGCTAATCAATACAAGTATTTACTCCACTTTAATACTTCCATCTCGGGAAGTGACAAGAGGTCAAACCAGACGCAGGAAGGGTTAAAAATGCCAGAGCAAAACCCAACAAATCGCCCATCGATTCGGAGATTTCCGTCACTAAAATTGTTAGAGGCGCTTTGACATCCCTGCTGCCCGCTCCCCAGGCACGGCTGCCTCGGCCCGGGCGGGGGATTCTCCCCGGCTCTCCTCGCCCCTGCCAGCGCCCCGCTGCCCCTCCGGGCACCCCGGGGACAGCGCCCTGCTGCCTTCCCACAGGCTTTTCCAGCCGGCGGGTGCTCTGTGGGAGCGCTGGCGGCGGTGGGAAGGGGTGCATCCCCTGTCCCAGCCACCAGCCCTTGCCGAAGGTGGGTGGCTCGGAAGGAGCAGCGCTGGCCAAGCCTCCCCGGGCTGGACAGCCCCTTCCCGGCCCCAGGGCTGCAGTTTCCAGCCCCATCCCCACCCTTTCTGCCCAGCTGCTCGCCATGTCCCCTCAGCGCACCCCTGGCTCAGGGCGGCCGGAGGAGCCGCGCTCCCGAGGGGATCGGAGCGCCGCGTTCCCGCGGTGACCGGGAGGGCCGGGAGGGCAGGGGCTGCCTCACTCCCGGGGAATTCTGTCCCAACAGCAGCGGGGACAGCGGGTTGGGCGAAGAACCGGGGCGGACGGGTTCTGCTGGCCGCCCTCGCCCCGGGGGCCCAGCGGCGGGGCTGGGGGCGGGCGGGGAGGGGCCGGGCCGGGCGGCGAGCCCTAACAGCGGCTGTGGCTTGTCCGCAGAGGACGGGGAGCTCTACAAGGCCGAGGAGTGCGACCTGGACTACAGCAGCCGGCCGAGCCGCAGCCCCGACAGCGAGCTGCCGGACGACGAGGAGCTGTGCAGCGAGGAGAGCGGCAGCACCAGCGGCAGCTCCGGCCCGGCGGCGCCCGGAGAGCCCGAGCCGGGCCCGCTCCGAGCCGAGGCGGCCGAGCCCGGGGCCGTGCAGCCCCCGCCGCCCCCGCCGCCGCCCCCGCCGCCGGCGCCCGTCGGGGCGCAGCCCGGCCCGCAGGCCAAGCCCAAGAGGAAGCGGACGGGCTCGGACTCCAAGTCGGGCAAGCCCCGGCGGGCGCGGACAGCCTTCACCTACGAGCAGCTGGTGGCGCTGGAAAACAAGTTCAAATCCACGCGGTACCTGTCGGTCTGCGAGCGCCTCAACCTGGCGCTGTCGCTCAGCCTCACCGAGACGCAGGTGAAGATCTGGTTCCAGAACCGGCGCACCAAGTGGAAGAAGCAGAACCCCGGCGCCGACACCAGCGCGCCCACGGGCGGGGGCGGCGGCGGCGGGGCGGGGGCCGCGCTGGGCAGCGGGGCTCTGCCGGGGGGGCTCAGCCCTCTCAGCCACTCGCCGCCCATGGGCACCCCGCTCTCCATCCACGGCCCCGGCAGCTACGCTGGCCACCCGGCCGGAGGGCTGGTCTGCGCTGCCCAGCTGCCCTTCCTGCCCAGCCCCGCCGTCCTCTCGCCCTTCGTCCTGGGCTCCCAGACTTACGGCGCTCCGGCTTTCTACACCCCGCACCTATAAGCCCGACGCTCTTTCCACCTCCTCCTCCTCCTCACTCCCGGCTCCCTCCCGCCGTCCCTCCGAGGACCGGCCGGGCTCTGGGCTCCGCTCTCCGCACGGCTGTTCCCCCGCACCCCGCAGCCGAGAGGTGAAACCAAGAGCCGAGCGGCAGTGACACCGGGACAAGGGGCAGCCCCGTGTTCCTGCCGCCGAAAGGAGCGGCCAGAGGCTCCCGGGACCCCGCGGGAAGCTCCTCCGCCTTCGGTCCTTTCTACGACCCTTTTTGTACGCGATGTGTCCGGACTGCGCTGCTGAGGGAAGGAGGAGGAGAAGCCTCCCTCCCCCTTGTACATACAAGTAGATGTAAATCATCGTTACCTGTATTTTTATTTTCACAGTCCCTCGTTGCTATGTGGGTTTGGTTAATTTAATAATTATTATTTAATATTATTTGGCTTTGTTTTTATTCCGGTCTGGCCACTCGCAAGAGACTTGAAAAGGAAAAAAAAAAAAAAAGATTATGTACCCATTTGACTCTCAGGGTAAAACAGAGAACTATCGGTCCTGTGCCTCGACATCGCAGAGGCGAAGATGTGCAGCTCCCTGCCGTGACCTCACGGTGACGAGGATATTTTTTACAAACGTCACTGTCCATCGACCCCCGAGGCGCTGCGGACCCGCGGGCTGGCAGGGGGGCTCCTGGGGCGCAGGGCTGGTTTTTTTACGTTAATCATTTCTGTATATTTCTGGTTGTTACGGGAAAAAAAAAAAAAGTTTTAACTTTATAATTAATGTATAAGATGAGGGAGTAATGAGCAAGAGGTGATAAAGAGAGCACTTTGTTTGCTAAACACTTTAAATCAATCAATAAACTCTGAAGAAACGGCGCTTTCCGTGGTGACGAGTCCCTGGTTTTCGGGAGAATCTTTGTAACTCAAGTTTCCTCTGGAAAACGCCTGGCTCATGAGACGCTCGGAGGGATGTCTTGCATCATCCTTTTTTTTTTTTTTTCCGTTTACTCTGAGAGGGTATTTCTTATACTCAAATAAACTTTATTCTTCTTGTACGAGAGAGGATATCTCCCTTCTTAATTTCCTTGTTTGCATTTTCTTAATTGGCTTTGCCGATTTGTGCAATAAGAACTAAAAAAAAAAAAAAAATTATATATAGAGGGAATCCGACATCTCTGACATGTTCTGCTGACATGTTCCGCTGACGTGGAGTCCGATATTTTGGATTTATGTAAATTTAATAAATCGACCCTTTCATTCAGATTCCACAACTTTAAAAAAATAAAATAATCTTTTCATCGCCGTTCCGCTGATTACTTTTAAACTCGTACCAAAGTCGATCTTTGATAGTCCGTACCTTTTTTCTTTCTTTCTTTCTTTTTTTTTTTTTTTTTTTAATTTATAAGAAAAAGACTATAATCACCGTGAGCACCCCGAGGTGGCTCCCGCTGGCCCAGCAGCTCCCAGCCCGCAGCCGCAGGGACACTGTTCACCTGTTTTCCCACTCCCTGCGTGATTCCAAAGCTCACGCCGGGGAACACCTTTCATTTTCCACTAGTTTTTTGTTTGGGTTTTTTTCCTTCTCTTTTTTTTTCCCCCTCGGGAGCAATTCTAAGAAACCGGTATTTTCCGGATCGATTTTTGGGTGGCAGAGGGACGAGCGCTGTGCATCCCCTGCCCCGCGGGACCGGCTGCGGCCCCCGCTCCCCATCGCTGCCCGGCCGGGGTTCCCGGGGTTCCCGGGGTGTCCGGGCTTCGCTCCCCGCTCAGCTCCTTTCCCCTGCTCCCTCCCGGTCCCCCAGCCTGGCTCCGATCTGGGATTGTGCATAGCTAGGCGCTCCACAGCCGCATCCCACTCCAGCACACCTGCTCTCGAAAGAAATCAAATATTTGTCTCAGCCCTGCCGTGGAAATCAAATCTGCCGCGACAGCCGGAGTGAGAGACAAGGGGGGAGTGGGGCCAGCTCCACGCTGCAGACCCCTCGAGGTCGGTGGTTTCCACCATGCTGTGGGTCCAGCAGCCCGCGGGAGCCGCAGGGAGGATGCGGGATGCTCCAGGAAGTGCGGGATGCTCCAGGAAGTGCGGGATGCTCCAGGTAATGCAGGATGCTCCAGGTAATGCAGGATGCTCCAGGCAATGCAGGATGCTCCAGGCAATGCAGGATGCTCCGGGTTCTCACTTCCCCGCCTGCAGCAGCGTGCGAGCACCACAAGTGTCTGACCACACTCATTTGCATTTGTGAAAATAAGAACTTTTACGATGAAAGGTGTTCTGAAGTAAATTTGCAGGGAAAACATGACATCCAGTAATGCTCGGAGCACTGCTCTGCACAGCTCTTACTGGCAGGAGAAAACCAGCTGAACTGGGAAACAGACACTGAGGAGATTCTCTCTCCCATGCTGCACAACTATGCCTCTGTGCATCGGGTTTGAGTAAGTGCCTCTAGCAGCCAAACTGTTAGCTCAGGTGAGGCATGACACAGCTAAATAAAGAGATAATTCAACCTCTGTCTGCACTCCGGGGGCTCCAAGCAGTTCCCTGCCAGTGGGAAATAATTTGGCTCCAGCAGGAGCTGCCCAGAGCTTCAGAGTGCATGATTTCCCTACTCCAGGCCAGTTAGCGTCCTGCCAGTGAAACCTGTTCATGTGAGTATTATTACTCACAGCTGCTGGGTGAAGGAGTCAGTTAGGCTGAGATTCCCAGTCATTAAATGCGATTTAACAAGGCTTCTCACATTTTATGGCACTGCTGAAAACAGAGCCGCGGGTATCTTTCTCAGCATAGTTTAGGAAGTTATTGATAACCCTTGCTCCAATGCCTCACCCAGAGGTCTGAGCTCATAAAACTGAAGAGCAGAAACGGCAGAGCCTCAGCTCTAGTGCATGTCTTCCCCAGCAGGCAGCACCTGCAGTGGTGTAGGGCATTTTACACTCTGCTCACAGGTACTGTGCTTATGCAGAGGGTATTTAGAGCACCAAAACCAAAGAGCCAACTCAAATAATTCTCCCTGGACCACAGCTCTGCAGTTGGCTTGTGGTGCTGGATCAGTTTGGTTACAGACTTGACCGTGAGAAGTGTGATGGTATGGACACAGGGCAGCTGCTGAGGAACATCCCTGCTGTGAATGCTCAGCCCCTGCTGTGCTAAAGCAAAATGATCTCACCTGCCTGAACCTCCCAGTTCCATTTCCTGTGCTCCTGCCCGCTGGCACTCTGGCTCTGCAGGAGAGCCAAACACGGCTTGATGCAGCATTTGAGGCTGTCCCACTAGAGAGTCACAGAAAGCCCCCAAAGCTCCCACAGTGACCCCCCAGCAAGGCCCCACAGCCAGCTCCCACATGGTGTCTGTCTGATGTCCCTGCTGCCCTGCACACAACACTCGGTGCTCCCTCACTGAGTTCTTGGAGCTTTTTTGCTGTGGGTAATCAACAAGCTACACACACCCTGGACAGTGCAAGCAGAACATACTGACTCAGGGATTCTGGTTATGACACAAGCAGGGGGTGTTTTGTTCATTAGCTCAGTTATTCTTTTTAATTATTTTATTATTTATTAAAAAAATATAGTGTTAGGGGATTCAGAACAGAGAACACATCCATGAGGACATTTAGCAAAGCATTTGCCAGAGGACAAAGTCTCAGCTCTGACAGACTGAGCTGCACATTCAAAGTCTGATTCAGTGTGTTCAAGTGATGTCTTTGGCACATACCAAAGATGATCTGGGGCATCAGCATATTTTTGAACTAATTCCCATGAAGTCAATGTTAAATCCAAGGGAGCAAACTTGTATTAGTAAGAAAAGATTCAGATATTAATTGCATCTTACTATTGTTCACTACATGAATGAATGAGATTTAAAAAAGGAAACTGCACCTATTTTACTTCATATATTTCAGCTTATGCTGAACAAGCTTCTGTTGTTCAGTAAAATGTCTTATAATCAAAACAACAGGAAAAAAGCACATAAATACAGACAAATATATTCCATGCAATTGAGAGAGAATTGAAAATATTTTGTGTCATTGATTACACTCAGCAGTCAACAATGTTTCACCAAGTCATTGGAAACCAGTTCTGTACTATCACCTGCAATAATTCCTTGTGTTATCTTCACTTGAGCAGGGAATGTAGGTGCAGTGAGTTACTCTTTTTAATTCTTAAAAGTTTTTGACATGCATCTCAGACCTTCTGTTTCAGACTGAACTCAGAGCCATGTATTTCTAGTCTTATACTACACAAGCAAAACGCTAAAAATAAAGCTTTGTCTGTATGAACTTCAATCCATTTCCCAAAAATACACCATGATGTCTGCTTGTAGTCTGCTATATGAACAAATATCCATTAAGTTCTGTATTACATGATAAAGTAATTCTGCTTGAACACAGTCGAATTTAAATATTCAAAGAAACATAATCTTACAATGTCTGGGAGTTCTGGTCTTCAAGTTCTGTCTCAAAGATAGACAAGAAAATATGGTTGTTTTAGAGCCTTTCTTAAGAGCAAATAATTTTTTTTTCCTGATACTGGAAGATTTGCCAGACTCTTGGAGGCAAACCAGGGCAAAGAACAGAGTGGACACTGAGGATGAAGGGGACAGGCAAGTAAACAAAGAGGATCCTAATCAGTTTGTCTCCCAAAGTGGGTTTGCATAAACCACATCCTTCTCTATCTGGTGTTGTTTTTTTACTTCTTTCCCTCCTGGCCACACTCATGTTCTGTGCCACATGTTCATGTTAAACAGACACCTCAGGTGGACACAATGGGGGCTGTCACAGTGAAAATAACCCTGACACTAAGAGCTCTTTCCCCTTTCCTGATGCTGCCTGGCAGAGATGTGAATTCACCATAGAGAATAAGCTTTACAACAGGTAATCACAGCCTTGGAAACCTAGAGCTGCTATGTGCCCATTCAGAAGAAATCCTGTTGATGCAGGAAATCTTGTGGATGCACCCTGTATCAATAGAGAACCCAGAACACAAAAGTCTGGACATGCAGGGTCAGGCAATATCTGCATATAATTTACTAATTTATTCTTATGATGTGACACATGTTCAGGTACCTAAAATCAGCCAGGTCCACCCAAAGTGATAGACTTTATTTTAGAATACATATTTTAGATTTTCTTCTCTGCAATGACACAAACCAGAAACATTTTACAGTGACAATGCAGGAGTGATGATACCACAGCAATGAACTGAAATGTTGTCACAGAAACATTTATGTGGGGTGATGGTTTACACAGTAAATACTCACTCCCTTCGGTAAAGAGCTGCTTTCTCAATAAAAGGAAAATAATTCTACTTAGTACAAATAAATCAATTATTGCTCTTATTCTTTCTTCTTCTTCTTTTTTTTCCCCCCCCATAATCACACATACATTACAGGATCTCATCCTGCATATACAGGGACCCTTTCTTGTCTTTTCACTGTAACACAGGTAGGGTGACAAGCTTTATTTCCCATTCCTTGGCCCCCAGAATCTGCAGGAGAGGAGGATAAGTGCAGGGAGAGAGCATTTGAATGAGCTGCTGGTCGGGTTCCTCCAGCTCCTTGTGCTGACTGAGAGTTCGTAGCACCAAGCTGCACTCTCTGTGACCTGTTAAATGTTGTGAGAGTTGATTAAGGACTCTCTTTGGGACTTCAAGCACCAGCACCGTGCCTTGTAGTGGTGATTTGGAATGAAATACTGTGCTTGCCTTGAGCACGCTCTGCAGCACACCTGATCACACTCACCTTTGCTGCTTCTGCTTCAGCACTGGGGAAAATAAACACTCCTGCACATGTGGAAGCAGCATGTAATTTCTGCCCTAGTGAAACCATGTGGCAGACTCTCCTCGTGGTGCTGCTAGCCTTCAGCTGCCAAAAATACTACTACAAAAATCCAAAGATATCCAAAAGCAATTTCCAAACAAGCAGGATCATATATTATATTTCCATATACCTTCTACAGTGCACGAGGGTAAGAGTGGCTCCATAATGGCATTATAAATACAGCAAATTAATGGTGGATGCAATGCCAACACCTTGTCATTATGCAAATTGGAATGTCGGCAGAAATGGTTATTCAACAACCCCTTTCAAAGCAACCAGAAGCCTAATGCTGCTCATTACATCCAGACTAATTAGCACCACATTTGAAAAATTTTAATAAGATTTTCCTTAACCCCTCAACAGAGGGGATTCCTGATGCTAATGCAAAAGCATATTGAGCACCTGGCATGGGAAAGCTGGGGTTTTGCTCAGGGCACTGACAGGCAGAAAAGCAAGGGGAAGTCTACCCAAAAGGCTAAATGACAATATTTAAGTCACAGACATTTAGAGATGAAGAAACAGATCGTGCTGCCATAGTCCAGCTCAGTTTGCCCAGGCTCTGGTGCAGCCTGTCACTAGAACAAACATCCTGTGCCCTCCTCCCAGCACCCAGAGCCTGCTCCCACACCACTCTCCTATGTTGGCACCACATGTAACTCTACAGCCCAGACCTAGCTGGTAGGAAAGGCTCAGCAAGGACATGAATCCATTCTTTCTCCATTCAATCAGCTTTGAAGAAGAGCAGGGAAAGCATCAACTCAGAAACTTGAGTAATCAATAGATTTTTCTTCTTCCTTCCTATGGGCAGCATCCAACTCCTACACCTGGAAAAAAAACCTTTGTCTCATGGGTCATAATTAGTCCAGCTGCCAGGCAGACCCAGCTCTCATCCACATGTATTTTCCTAGGAGATGTGCTAGGTTTTGGGATCCTTAGCTTCTCTCCCAGCTGAAGGGGTGAGGAGGTGCTGCTGGATGGGGAGGGTCCTGACTGGTCTGATCTAGGCTGCTGCTTTGAGGCCTTTCCAACCCTTTCTTAATTCCTCCAGTTTCTGTAGAGGATTTTTAGGACCACTACCACATCCAGTAAGAGGGAAGCTCCTAGGGCTCTGAATGCACCACCAGGATCTAATTTCTCTCATTAGCCTCTCACCACCTTTGTCTGTAATCCTCCTCAGCCTCCCCATCCCACACCCCAGCAGGTGCCCAAGCTCTGCACTGAAGTGGCACAGCTGCAGCTCCTTGGCTCAGGCTGCCACGAAACCAACTAAGCTGGGAGAGATCTACCAGGAGCCTCCACCCTGAACCCTCTAGCTGGTTGTAAGGGAGCTGTATTTCAGTAGGGTCTCTTGCCTGGGCTGTGATGTGGGTGCTATGCTTGGTTTTGTAGCTCTCATGCTGATCTCTCCTTGCAGACTTGGCTCCAAACCTGCCTTTTATCTTGGTCAACCTTCAGGTAACTGATGGGTGACTCTGTTCTTATTACCAAGATAATTTTGTTTGCTTGTTTGTTTGCTTGTTTGGGGGCATGTGATGGTGCCCTTGTCAGGAAGGACACTGCCCCTGCCAGTTCTGTTGAATGGGTCCTGAGGGCTGATCTAGCTGGTGACAATATCTATGAGGAAGCTCTCTGCTGAATCCATGAAGTTCAGGGGTGCTTTTCCTGGCAGGTGTCTAGGGAATAAGGATTCAGATCCAGTTCTGTCTTGCCCCAGTCTGGGGACAGTAATCTGCAAGGATCTCAGATCTCTTTTTACTCTCTGTCTAGTTTCCTCCATGAATCCTTTTTAGCTCCACTGTGGTTCAGTTCCAGTTCCCACAGGAAAACAGGTCACATGAGCTGTTTTCTACCACCTCCCTAGCATTTAAGTTGCCATGGCTTGGGCAGTCCTGAGGCACGACATGGGACTGTCACCTCTGAGGCTGAGAAGGGATCTGGACCCCACCTCCTGACCAGTGTGAGAGCTGGTAAGGGCATCATGATTGCTACTGTGTATTTAAAACAGTAGCTTGTTAAAGGTGTGTTTGGGGGGTGAGGCATTCTGAAAGACATGGCTTTAAATGCCTGATTTTCATCACTAAAGTACATCCAGATGTCCTTACCTTTTCTGGTGCATAACCTATGGAGATATTTACATCAGCTCCACGATTAAAAGCAATAACGTGTTTCACAGCACTGGATAAGTCTCACACACAGCTGAACGACAGCCAAGTATTTGCAGAGTGTGGGAGACCACCAGGTGGCCATCTGCCTCTGCTGAGCTACTGTGACACCTGAACTGGGTTTTTGCTGGCTGGGCTCCTGAGATTCAACACCTCTTGCTTCTGGCTAGAGGCTCCTTATAACTAGTAACACCCTTATCATCCATTCCCACAGCCACATTAAATGGAAAAGGTTTATTTTTTTGTTTTCCACAAAACAAAGTTTGTTTGCTGTTTGGGGTTTTTTTTCAATACTGTCCACTTATAATTAACTGAAACCTTTCCCCAAGGTGCAAACTGTTCTGTGTGGCATGACCTACTGTCCATGCAGAAGTGCTTACAAATCCCAGGTGTATGTTTTGCTTACCAATAAAAAAAATGACATATTTTAACCATGATTTCTTGGAATGTTTTAGTTTTCTGATAGAAACTGTCAGCCATACCCAGGCTGATAAAGCCAAGCCTCAATTAAGTTTAGAGAAAATGAAATCACAAGGTATTGTGCAAAGGAGGAGTATGGGCTATCATCCTGCCCCAGGAACCTCAGGGGGATGTGCTGAAGGATTACTTGTATTCAGAAGCTCTGCTCAGGAGCTCCATATCAAGCTCCATTTATGTCACTAAATGGTTGGTTTGTATTCCAGACCATAATGCTGCAGGCTTTTTTCCTTCCAGGCTTCTACTCCCCAGATGTAACCGTGTGCTCAGGTAAGAATAACCATGGGGAGAAGTCTTTGCTTTCAGAAAGTTCTTGTTTTATCACTGAAACAGCCCTGGTTAAAAAAGGATCATTTGGATGTACCAGCACAGCTCACTTCAGCTCAGAGTCCCTTCAGACATGTAATATTCAACCTGTACTACAACTATTCACCTTAACAACACTCTTAAGAGACAAATCATCTCAAGGTGTTCAGGTACCTGGAAATTATATATACAGCCTCCCCATTAAGCAGAAGTACAACTGCAAAGGTGTTGGAGGGAGTTATAAAGACAAAACCACATGCAGAGGTTATGTGAAAGATATTTGTGTTTATTTTTTTCCCCCAGAAACGCTGAGGACAGGAATAGAAAAGTTCCAGTAGAAATGCCAGAGGGACAGTTGAGCAACATTTGAACTGGTGAGCCCAGAGATCTCAAATTTGTAAACTGCTGTAGTAAACTGATGTTGGAAAACATAGTTTTCCAGCAAAACTCATGCTAACTAAATAAGCCTGAGCAAGGCTTCAGTGTTCCCAGGCCTCAGTAAAATTCTAACAAGCTGCAGTGGTTGTTTGCCTGAGAATGTTTTGTGGGAAGAATGCCATGAGAAAGATTAGGAGTCAGGAGTGTTATGAGAAAAGAATAAGGGAGTTAGCAGGAGGATCCCTGAATGTGTGAGAACAGCTGCAGGTGTGTGTATGTATCTATGAATAGAAACTTCGGTAACGGGATATAAGTCTCTCGTTTGGTGAAATAAAATTGGAGCTTACTTTATATCTCATATTGAGAGTGCTGTGAGTTTTCCCTCGCGCCGCATCTCGTTAAACTGACACACAAAAAGTGTGATGTATCTAAAAGGTAGCTTGATGTATTTTGAGTTTTTGAACTTACAAGGATTTCCATTTAGCAAAGGTATATTGGACCGTTGGAGAGAGATGCCCTTTTAAGTTTTTTTCATCCAGCAGAGCTACAGATAAACTCTGGAAAAGCAGGAACCTCCCCCAAACCCTCTGAATTATGTCTGACCAGGTCAAATGAGAATGCTTAAGTGACAAAATTCAAGACCTGTTCCACTTATATGTGCTGAGTTGCTCTTGTAGAGAAATAATTGGATAAAAAGAGGCAATAATTAATATGGGAGTGGAAGTGTTTGTCCAACACTGGACCAGGAGAACATGAAGGCAGTGCTACAGGGGATGTGCTGTCTACACATTCTCCTATGAAAGATCAATGGTTTGCCTTGCCTCAAGGCAGAAAAATGAAGAAAAAAAATGTAGAAGAAAAACAGTAGAAGAGCTTTTAAAAAGGTCATCACTGGCCATCAACCTGGCCCAAAGTCCAGGTCTGAGTTGGCCACCTCTAAGTCAACTGCCAGGAAACAACTCTGAAAATTCTCTTTTTGCATGAAAAATGTATGTGTGTTTTTAATAAAGGAAGGGGGGAAGCACAGAAGTGATATCAAGTGATAGGATCAGCTTTAACTGGTGGATTGGACAATTGGGTTCAGATAGGAAACTTTAGCTGGTAATTCTGGAACTGATGTGACTGAGTGGCATCATTAGAATCACAGCATGGTTTGGGTTAGAAAGGACCTTAAGGATCATCTCATTCCAGCCCCCACACCAGGGGCAGGGAAACCTTTCACTAGACCAGTGTGGCTAGCACAAGTTTTTCCCATGAGAAATTTTCTTGTGTTTTATAAATAAAGATAAAGTTTGGATGTTGTTGGAACAGTGTCCCAGAACTTGGGCAGTGCAGGCCTGGCCAATCAGGCCTGGGGGAAGGCTTCTGACTGACCAATCTGGGTGACTTTTGAGAATTCTATATATGTGATGAAATCAAAACAATAAAGGTCATTCCTTCTTGCCACTGAGAACTGGTGCCTTCATTACTCTGCTAGCTGCTCAACAGCGACAGACCAGGTTGCTCACAGTGGAGCATTACTGACTAATCACTTTTTTTCTTTTCCCCCTCAGATTTCTACCATGTCCATTCCCAGTCTTGGTCACTGGGGTCTTTATTAAAAGCCCACAATGGGAACTCCACGAGGTAAAGTGCAATGACTGTTTTCTGAGGAATTTCTAGTGCTGATGTTTCATGTTCCCAGCAAAGAAGGGCTAAGCATCACAGCAGAATATAAATTCCCTATTCTTGCAGGGAGAAAACATGTTTTATAAATGAACACCTTCATCAATAATCTCTGGGATAGTGGCACAATGACCTTTGTGGCTCTTTGAATGTTAATCACAGAGTGTCAGCTAAGTTTGACTGTTTGGGGATCCCAGCATCCAATGATCACTATCACATTCTTATATGTGAGGTGGTAGAGTTGTTGGTTTTGTGTTTTCTACTTTTTTTTGTGTGTGTGTGACCTTGTCTTTATTAAGAAATCAAGTCAGTTTAGCAGTTGATTCAACTGACTTGGTGATCAACTTTGATTATCCTTATCTAGGTTTTCACCTGAAATCTTCACTGTGATGTTTAGCAGGACTGATAGTAGATGTGGCTTTGCTTTCCAGTGCAGTCAGTGAAATTTTGGCTCTTTGTTGTTTTATTTCCAGTATTTCAGAAGTACATGAACCTGTGAAGAACAAAATGTCTTCCAAATAACAGAGCCCTTGCAAGATAAATTATCAAAAGTCATCATTAATTGCTTTCAATGCAGTACTTGTGCAAGTCAGAAGGTATTTGGCAGAACTGAAAATCAGCTTTTGTCTGAGGTGATCAGAAGCTACACTGAACTCTTAAAATTTCCCCCATTTTTAATTATTAGAGTCTCCTTACACATGAAGAAACACCTCCAACAGGCGAGCTATAGAGAATCCATTCTAATTTGTAATGAGTATTTTACTGAAGACTTTTGCAGGTCACTTTGAAATTGATTTTCAAATACCATCCTCCTGATTCTCTGGATTTTCTTTACCCATAAAGCTGCATGAAATGTTGCAAGAGTACAAGAGATTGTTTCATTCACTCTCCTTAAGCTTAGATATAACCAGCGAACAAGTCTGGGAGATTTGTTTAAGTACCCAGCCAAGAACTACAACCCACACTGTATCCAACTGCACATTAACTCTCTGGAGTTAGAGAAGTCCAGATCCTTGTGTTTATATCTGGGTCCCTAGATACACTTTCAGACTGTAGCCTGATGTAATTTCATCTGATCCAAGCCAGGCAGTTCACTACTGCCAGTAGCTCAGTGTGCCATTTGAATGATTTTTTTTAAACCTCTTATTTTCACTTCATACTGGAGCTTTTCTGACAGTGTTAAACTGGAGCACATTCTGTTTATGTCTACAGACTTTCACAATGTGCTTTCCAGGAGTAGTTCTGAAAGATACTGGGATACCATTTTGGGAATACAAGAAGCAGGCCAGGGTGATCTATGCCATTTCAGCTTTTCCATCTGTGCCACAGCTACCAAGACTGACCTAGCTCCCAGAATTCAGTTTGCAGAAATCAAAGCTACTCCATTCCTCCTCTGAAGGCATCATAACATTTGGATTTTTTCACCGTGTCAAGAAGTTTGTGGAGGTGCTGCAGGAGCTGCTGTGCTTGATGTGGCTCACTTTATACAGCAGTAGGCTGAGTGAATGTTCTGTGCACTGCCATCCCTGGCACCACTCAAATTGCTTTTAAGGTATCTTTTTTTCTGAAGGCATGAAAGTGGAAAATTTAACACACATGTTGGCAAAGGAGGTATCAATTACACGAGTCCCTTGGAAAGAAAAAAGAATCAAGCCCCAAAACCTGAACAGTTTACCCAGATTATGTACAAGTCATAAAACATCTCTATTTCATGTATACTTCAAATAATTATCAGGTTTTTTAATGCATTCCATTCTATACTACATCTTTTCCAAAAATTAGTATTCATTATCAAATAAGTTAAAACTGAAACAATTTCAAAATGACACCTGTAAAAATGTGCCTAGCTCAGTGTTACAACGTAAATACAAATATCTTTGATTAAGGGTTTTGCAGTTCCACTTTTGTAATAAAAGAAGGGCAGAGGTGATTAACAGTCTAATTCAGTGCATAGTTAAACTGGTTGGCAAACTTCTCGTGCTTCCTTTGGTCCACTCGGTTCATGGCTTTCACGACCCGTTTGATGGCACCTCTGAAAGAGAAGCAAAACAATAGCAACAGTGATGTTGAGTCTTCTCAATCTCAGAGAATGTTTATGAATGTTGGGGGGAATGATTAATCACTACCAGGCTTCTGAGGATGGCATTGATGAGGCTGAACAAATTTGTCTTGTTAACTAAATTAGCTGCAGCAATATAAATAGTTTAATTCAGCAGTGATTTTATTAACAGGAGTAAACAAATTCAAGTCTTTCAGTTTAATGGCTGTGTATTGCATCCTCACAGCAGTATTTCTTAGACCCACACAGAGCAAGTGTGATTTTCAAAAGCACCTAACTCTTCTCAGGGAAAAAATAACTAGAAATATCTAACAAGATCTTAAAAAAATAATACTCAGAAACCCTTATGAAATCTAACCCTCAATCTAGAATGTTTTTGTGAAGGAAGGGTTTGCTGTTCACTTCATGTAAACTCATTTAGCACTTTCACAGGTTACTAAAATCCCATTTCATCCAACGTGGGCTGAGTTAGACTCTTTTGCTCACACCAGCAGCATTTAATCCACAAGGACTCTAGTTTAGGAAGACACCAGAGATTACTGTGTATCTCTCTACAGAGACACAGCCTACTGCTGCAGAAGTGCTTAGAGTTTAGCACAGGACAGTGTGTCCAATTCCTCATTCCCATATAAAGTGGAAATGGGATCTCTGCTGCCTTGGGATGGGCAAGCACTTGAGCCCTCTGCATCTCCTGCTGTGCCTGAAGAAGGCTCTGGAACGTTCTTCAGATTCAAAAAGGAAGTGAGGGAATGAACTGCAGAGCTGTTGATCTTTCTGGTGCTCCCAAATCCAGTGAAGGTCTGTCTGTTTCCCTCTTGCTGCTCTGTTGGCTGCCATTGTTTCCCCCCAGTAACAATGGGCCCAGAGATTTTTTTTTGGGAGGGACTGCAATGCTTCTGAGCTGGGTAAGTGGGGACACCTGCACTATTCTCCCCTCCACAAACTTCTGAGTGAAGATCACACAGCTGAGATTTTGACGGTGAGGAAAATGATGCCTAGGCAGCATGAACAGGAGTAGGAGATTGTCCTAAAAGGCAGAGAGAGAGCAAGCCCCTAAATCCTCTTATTGGTAAGGCAGAGGAGTGGGTTCACAAATCCAGAGGGGTAAGAAAGCAAAAAAGAAAAAAAGGCAGCAGTAGCAGTCAGGAAAATGTTCTGTTGTGGATGTCTCTGCCATCAGAAACTTAGAGCAGCTGCTGCACAGAGCCGAAGGCACCTTGCCTCAGGAATTTGGCCCCTCACTGGATTCTGAAGTTCCCATTTTTGCTGGTTATTTTAGATGCCTCTGGCACAAAAGCTCAGCTATCTGAGGCTGAGGTTTGCAGGTGTTCTCAGCTGTCACCCTGCCTATGAAGGGTGTTACCTCCTAACACATCTCCAGGTAAAGACCTGGCTGCTCTGCTGACATGGGGGCTAGAGCAGCTACAGGCTTGCTTTGAGGGACTGTGTCCCATTTGAGAACAGGGCACTGACTGATGTCTTCTTTGATTTCTGCAAGTTTGCCAAGTTCCACCACACAAAGTGGATGCTTTCAAGTCCAGTGCTCTTAAGACTCTATGTTGTCACAGTCTGCCTTTATCACTTCTGAGGATGTTGCAAACTGTGCAGGAAAATGAAGATAAGACATGCACCTGGGTAGTGTTCCCCTGCCTTTTTCAGGATCAGCCCCTACACACTATTCCAGCTCTGCTCCTGGGGTTATCTCTGAGAAGCAAGCTGACTTCTGGTTTGGTAACTGCACTCTGTAATGGCTTCATTTCCAAAGCCATTTTGAAACATCTGAAAACAGAGGTTTCTTCTTAATAATGCTCTAAATGGTGGGATTAAAGATTTTCTCAGCAGCAACTGCAATGAAAACCAACATTCTGAAAAAACACCCTGGAAGAGGTATACTTCTAACAAAACTCTGCCAATAAAGTTACCAGAGTAAGGAAAATGTGGTCATGGTTTTGCACTTCAAATATTACTTAATTGGTAGGAGAAAAGTGAGCCTTTAGCAGTGCAGAGTGGCCTTGACACTTTCATGTCATGTAGGTTTTACATTAGCACCACTGCATTGTGTGATACTGTAAATGAAATGAGATCCCACTTTGATGATCTGTGTGCAATTTCACTTAGCTTTATTGGCAGACTAGAGCCTGGGTTTATCACCTATACATTTCAAGTAATTTGGGGTTGTTATAAGGAGCCAAGGTTATCATCTTGTTTAGTGCTGCAAAGCATGAAACCTATTAAAAACATGACAGGTTTGATTCCCTGTGCCTGGCACTAACACACACTCAAAATCATTAGCACAAACCACAGCAAACCATGATATGAAATTCTAATCATTAGAACTGAATGTCTGACTTCTAACTAAGTCCAGGTGACATGAGAATTTCACAGAAAACTTCCTATTTCCGTAACTAAAAGCAACGTGGATTTGGCTTTGTTATTACAACCACTACATCAGAGAAGGGAAAATTGAGTTTAAACAAATACTGTGTCCTGGGTGCTGTTCAACTCAGTATGTTTAGAGAATAACCCACCATTAATGATTTTACAATAATAATTTTGCTTTTTTGATTTGACAGCTTTACACTTTTCACTTTCCTCTGACTACTTCATTTTTAACATGTGAAACTCTTTAAATAGCTGCAGCTGTTTCCCATTTGATAAAGGCCAGAACATACTTAGGCAAATTTATGTTGTAGCCACATCTGAGCAAGAACAGACATCAGAAATGGTGTTAATAGTGGACATATGGAGCTACTGTATGTTCTAAAGGCCATTTGAGAATGGCTGGTAGGCTCCCACATCCACCTGAGCTGCTGTACCTGACTAATAAATGATCATGCAGAGAAGCCAACCCAGCAATTGAAGGGTTTAAAAAAAAAAACAACCTGAGGAAGAATGAAAAAAGTCTTTCATAGAGAAATTCTGTGAATGAGTTGAAAATCATTCTCGAAGAAATACCCTTGGTTGCCTATTTTTTACCCTCCAGACATAGGGAAGACATTCCTGCTCTGCAGTTAGCCAAGAAAGCTGTTTAGGAAGTGCATGTCAATACAGAAACATGCTGTTGAATATATTCATTCTGTTGAATCAAACCGAAACAGTAATTTAACAGGCTGTAGAGAATGGAAGTTCTTACTTATTGAAGACTTTCTTCTCAAGCCGGGAACGAGAAGTGTCAGCCTGTTGCTTCAGGTCTGTCAGATTTGGGTATTTTTGCTTCTTCCCTTTCTTCTTCTGTCCTTTTCCATTACATTTAGAGGAACCAAGATCCAGTCCTGTAGCAGCTTCAACTTCTCTCATGAATTCTGGATCTCGCCACTCTGTTTAGAAGACAAAACATGAACTTTGAAACTCCAGACCCAGGGAGGATTTGCAGTCTCCTAAGGAACAGGTTCTTGTCATCAGTGGGCAAAGGCAGAGTCACTGAGCTCTAAGTTGCACACACAAAGGAATGAGAGGATAAAGCAGTTTCCCAAAATGACAGATTTTGATGAAAAAGCCCTGCCAGCCTGGGGTTAGTATCTATTAGTACCTGCTGCGGATAAAACTTCGGCAGGAAGTTCGGTAGGAAGACTTAAGTTTTTGCAGCAGCATAGTAACAAAGTTCCAAGGAAACTATTCCATGTAGGAGAGGTGACATAAACACAGTGATTATTATTTAGAAATTGAAAGGAACTTATCTGCAGAAATAAGTTTAAGCTGAATAAGCTTAAAAATCAACCTAAGAAAATGGACTGTATCACCTTTTGAGCAGAGTAGGGGTGACAACACAGTGAGTTTTTCACCAATACTATTTACTTTAAAACATGAACTGGTACCTGACATCTACATAAAATTCTTGAGTAGGACATCATGATCCTCTTGCCATGAGCCCCATTTTGAATCTGAAAATGATACTACTTTTTAAGTAACCCACCTTGCCTCAGTTTAATAATCAGTTTCTTCTCTTGACAATGGCACAAGTTAATTTATCCAAACAAAAACTTGTTTCACATTTTATAAAAACCTTATGGCTTCAGAATCCAGCCATACACTGTAAGTGGATTCTGATCCTAGATGCCACCAGAGGAATAAGCATGAACAGTTTAAACTCTGGAGTGTTTGAGGAAGCTGTAGTATTTCACCTTTAATGTAGAGTCTTGTGTATCAGATCAAGGTACCATAGTACAAAGCAAAAATGTGGCAGGAGGATGGACATCTGCCAGGGGAAATTTAGAAAAACAGCATTGCATTGTAAAGACTTTGAGCACATGGGTTGGAAAAAAATGTAGGAAGTACTGCTTCAATAAAAGCATGGTCCAAACTCAGCGTAAATGCCAGAATTCTGTAGTTTAACAACAGTAATTGCCAGTCATTTGTCATAGTTTCCCTTATGTCAGTCAGCCTTTCTTGCCTGCAGAAATTGTAACACCAAATGTCTACTACTCTTACTTAACATCTTTGTAGATATAGAAAAACAAACAGTCCTGAAGGATTATATAACTTCATTTATACCCCAAGATGGTCACTGAGTGTGACAAACATTGCTAACAACATTTCAGGAAGGTCAGAGCCAATGTCCTCACTTAAGAACATGGTGTTAAGGAATACCAGAGCAATTTTCCAAGGAAAGGTTAGATCTAAACTACCATCCTACATGAAAGCAAGAACTGATTAAAATCCAACACACCAAAAAACACGAGAAAAACGAAGCTGTGCAAGAGCTGCACAGGAGAGTTAGAAAGGGAGAAAATAGAACACATATACTTGATAAATCATAAGACCTCACAGACTTTATTTTTTTTTTTTTTTTAAGTGAGGGAATACAGGACAGCACAATTCAGATACAGGAACGATTAATCCAAGATTAAGGAAAACTGTCTAAACAGTTTATCTCCCAGTAATAAGAAGGCGTCACAGTTTAGGAGCCCCGTGAATGGAGCAATTGTTTAAACACAACGAAGAAATGCCGGCATCCAGTAGAGATGAAATGAGCATTTGAGTAAAATGAAGGAGCAATTTAAAAGCTTTTGAGAAAAATCAATAGGATGCCAGGGAAGAGCAGGCTTTTTGAGCATTGATGGGCCCCTAAAGCTCTTCATACATTGTTACTGAGTTTAGCAGCAGGGAAAAGAAAATTACACAGTTTGCAAGGGTAGGCGGGAATCAATACCGTAGTTAGTAAAGAGATGCTATTTCACATCTGAGTGGCCAGCGGCCTGCCTTCACCAGCCTGTCCTGATACCTGTTTGTTAACAAGTCACTAAGGGCTGAAAAACCAGATACTCTTCAGGGTTGACACAAAAAATAGGCACTTAATTTGCTCCTGTGTGCGAACTATTGGAAAAGGATGAACGCTGCAGATTAGCGGGTCAGGGTAATCCCACCTGATTCACTGTTTCAGGACTGCAGAGCCCAAAGCACCTTTTTGTGGACATTAGCCAGAGTTTAAAGTTTTGTATTAAGATAATAAATGCTCCATAATAACGACAGTGTTGTCAAAACAGTCATGAGCAAACAAACCATATTATTTTTATATAATTGTTTCCCCTTTACATCACACAAAGATAGAAATAAACCTAATAGTAGGAAGGAGATGCAAGAAGAATTTTGGTGCAATTTAGCCATACTACTGATCACCAAATTTTAGTGGTTTTTTCAAAATTTTTCAAACTGCCATCATTAATGATGTGTCAATCAAAGCACTAACTGTGCAGTGGGGTTCCCAGTTGGGTATTTTTCATAGCAGCACTGCTCAGATTTGCTTCAAGATGTTTCTAAGCAAAAAAACTCCAAAACCAAACACCACTGAAAACCAACCAAACACACCCCTCCAAACCACAAACCTCAAAACAAGCAAAAAAAAAAATTAAAGTTGATAAAAATACTGTAAAGCAAATATTAAAAAAGTGAGGCACAGGAAAAAAGAAAACAACAAAAAAACAGGGGATAGAAGTATTTAGTAACATCTGGTATACGTATGGCTTTAGAAGCATGGAAGGTTTTGTCCAATAAATTAAGTGCCACAGCCTGTGCAGTACATCCCCAGCCAGATGGGATGGACCTTTGTGTGACATCTCAGCTTAACAACCACACTCAATAACACAAGGAGCAATGCCAACACTGGTTTGGGACTAACATACACATCCTTGTGGACCAGAGGTGAGAAGCCTCTAACAACACCGAGCTGACACTGTAATAAAAATAAATACTATGTCTAGCCTCAAGCAATGGCAATTTCACAGGAAAAAAAAAATCAATATTTTTCAGTGCAAGTGATTTTTATACCAGAATATTAGTTTCTAGTTTGAGATTTCAAGAACATTTATCAGTTTAATTTGCTAGTTTGTCATAACTAAGATGGGAACTTTCCTTTTTAACACAGCATGCACACCCCTGTCCTGATTTCCCTGTGACAGTCCAATAGTGTCTGTGCTGTTGGCTGGATGCCAGTTTAGAGCATTTACTGTACCAGAACAGGGATGGAAACTACCTGCAAATGTAGCACTTTGACACCTGCAAATACCAGAAGGTGTTCAGTAATTGCTGCTCTGCTGTGGTGCTGTAATCACCAAGCCCAGTCACTCAAAGATGGTCAAGCAAGTATTAAAGGACAGTGGGTGGGTCAATTGTATGTTTAAATGCACATTCATTCCACACAGACCCTTCTGAATGCAGATGCCTGTTCTGAATACAGGTAATTGTTCCATAGGCTCTCAAGAGGTTTCCTGGAAGGTTCAGTAGCTTCTTAATAATATGCATAACTGAAACACCAAGTCAAGTCAGACTTTAAGGGAGAACTCCTTCAAGGGAGTATAGTACAGGATATCAAAATGCTAATGCCTATGGGTGAGTTTAATTGGAATGCACAATAGTCATCTAGAATAAGTTGCTCAAACCAGAGAAAACTGAGACCTGTTGGAGGAAGGTAGATTTAAAAAATGCTTTGAAAACAAATCTGTCCCCTCCATTTATACACTGTGTCTTTTTTTGGATAGATCCCTCTCTCCCATCTTCCTTTGCAGTCCATCAACTTCCAGTAGCTTCCTGGCTGCAGGAAGATACCCCCAGGTATCTTCTGTCCATCATCAGTGAGGTTTAGCTGTACTATTGCAAGAAAGTCTCTTACTCCCCTTGGAAGTCCTCCTGCCTGTGCACTCACTGCCTACTGTTTTTCTCATTGCCTGCACTCCTCACCTACCAGTCCAGAGCTGCACCCAGTCTAAAAATGCCCAGATAATCTTGGGGAAGAAGGAGCTTTCCCCTCCACACCTGAAAGCTGCAGCCAGGATGCAAGGAGAAGGCCAATAGTTTTGTTGCCTGTTTCCAACTGTTTAAAAACAAAATCCAGCACACCCTCCCAATATGGTGGTAACACAATGATCCTAATAATATTATCATTATATTGCATAAATCACAACTGTTAGGGACCAGCAAATTAGATAACTTCTTTGCAGAAATACAGGAACAGTTACTATCAAGCATTTCCCAGGAAAAAGGTCTAATCATCCTTGATAAACATGTTCCTTAAGACAAAGGCTATAACTTGTCTGTCTGAGCAGTGCTGGGAACATTACAAAAGCCACTGGAAATAAAGCACAAATGCAATGTTAACCTTATTCTGTCTACACATGTATCCACATTTATCATATAAGCAAGAACCACTGCAAATGAGCTGCAAATTAAAATCAATAGGAATGCAAATGGGAGAATGTGCTTAGGAGCAAAGCAGGTAACAGGTATCTCCCACTGCTGCCTGGTATTTTTTTTAATTTTGTTTTTTTTTTTTTTTTAAGATGTTAGGCAGACACAGACCTGGCTGGGCTGCTTGCTTCTCAAACTTCATCTTTTCTTCTCTGGCTCTGTCCTCTGCATTTACAGGAATCCCAGAGTCATCCCGAGGTATTATCTTTCCATGGAAAGGGCACTTGAGAAAGAAAGTGGGGAAAAGAAACTCTCAATTTTTAAATGAAAAGAAAATGTTTACATTTTATTCAACACAGCTGAAAGCCAGACACTGGAATTGAGCAACAAAACCACATTTAATTCCCAGACCTCTTTAGAAAGCAGGATCTCATAAACATCATGAGTTTAATATATTCAGAATCTCAAAGAAATAAGCTCTTTTTGGTACAAATATCCAATTTCAAGAGACCAGGTAGCACATCCTGTCAAGTCTGGAACTTGACACAATGCTGCACTGTGTATTGTTGTTTATGCTATATCCCTATCCTGTAACTATCCCATTTAAAGTACTGAAGTGCATTCAGATCCTTCAATCTCAGATTACACAGGAAGAACAAGGATCCTAGAACAAAGTATTTAGGCAAAGTAGTTCTGCTCAATAGAGCTCATAATTTGAGGCTGGGTAGAATTTAGCTTTCATTAAAACTTGATTTGTAAACAAAATTTCTTTGCCCCTCATACATACAAGTTTCTAGAAACAGTTAATATCAAATATACCTCTCAATGAGGAAAAACTTTCAGCAGAGAACTATCTCTGCCTTACTGCCAGGTACTCACACATCACAGTAATAAATAAAATCCAAACAACCTACAATGAAAGCCAAAAATATTTGAGAGCTCTTTAAATGTTTACAGCTTCTTTACCAAAAAGATGTTTCCTATATGAAGCACATATTAACACTGAACTTCTCCAACACAATGTTCTTCTACTCCCTTGAGCTATACTTCCAATACAAAATAAATATTCATGGATGTTTTAAGGAGATCTTCTCCCTACAGCCCAGATCTTGGAAGTTCTGTCAGTTGATGCCTACCTTAATCCGATCCTGTCTTTCACACAGACTTCCATCAGGCATTGGTGCTCGACATTTATGTTTTACTGGTTCAAACTTGCCAGCAAATGTTATATACCTAGTTTTTAACATTTCAGTTATTTCTTTATTTTCCACCTCTTCCTCTACTTCACAGGGTGCCCAAAATCGATGCTCAGAGGTGAATCTGGGAAAACAAGAAATGAAAATTATTCACAGACAAAACTGTAAGAAAACATATAAAGATGTCATTATCAGCCAACGCTAAACTCACAAATCAAGGGAAGGGAAGCTTTATTAGTGAATTTAAAAAACCCTAGGAATCTACCAGTCTTTGTTATGGCTCCTGCAGTACGAAGATGTTTTTAAAATATCACCAAAGCCTGTCGAGTATTGATTTCCTGTTTAACCTGCTAAGCTATTACAAGTCTTAGCTTTAGTTCATGATCTGACATCCAGAGTCAGTTATCCAATTTCCAGATTCAGTGAATAACTCTGTAATTCTGTACTTAACATTCTTCATAACAAAATACTTCTATGACTAAGCACAGAAGACAGATCAAGGAGGAAACAGTTTGATCTTAACTTGTTTGATTTTATTCCTGATAGCTGGACCTCTGCAGCAGCAGAGAAGCAGAAGCTGAAATCAGAGGATGTTGCAATATGCTGAGACCAAGGGAAAGAGCAAGCAATCCTATGAGCTTTATACAGATTTATTCCAGCTTCTCCTATACAGTGTCCATAACTCTGAGAAATTATCAGGTGTTCCTCTAGGAATTTGAGCTAATCCACTGAAAATCTATTTTAAAATCAGAGACCTTATCTACACTTACAGACACATATAGGCAAAGATTTTCTCAACAGCATTCATATAATTTCATTTTAACCACCCTAAGATGCCAACAGTCTGCAGTGAAAAACAGGCAACCCCAGAAAGCCACTACCTGACTCACTTTAGATGCTAATCTTAGGATGCAATGACTGTCCCTCTGATGGTAAATGTTTCTTTCTCCTAAACATGAAAAAAATTTAGGGTGACCAGTTTAAGTTTAGGTATCTGATTTTAAGATATCTGAAGTTAACAACAACTATCCCATCCCAAACTTAAGGAAATATGAAGTTAAAGGGGGAAAAAAATACAGCAAAACTAAGGAAAAAACCTGCAGCCTGCATGTCTGCTGCTCATTACAAGCAAGATGGAGATACCTAGATGACAGATATCTTGATAAGGTCATAAAATTCCTAAAGGACACTTTACAATCCATTTCTTCCACAAAGTTCTTCGACCCAATCAGTTCCAGAGTTATTTGAGAGGATTTTCTCTATCCATATCCAATTCCTCTCACTAATATCCTCGGATGTCATTCCTACTTGTGAAACTTTGCCTTCTGTAGACTGCAGAGCCATATGTACATGACCACTGGTTTCACTCATCTCACCAGTCTCAATTCAGCAATGCAGATAAGCCAATACCTGAAAGAATTACTGTAGAGAGCCTGAAGAGTTTTGATTAATTTTATCTAACCAAGTTTTCAGCAGATGACAAGCTAAAAAAAGAGGTAGAGGAAAATATCTGACCTTAGCAACTACAACATATATAGCTGCTGGTTTTAATGCAATAGTTGAGCATTCAAAATTATGTAAAGAGGGTAGAGATAGGTTAAAAAAGGATTAAGGAAATTTTGAAGCATCTCTATGATTTGCCAAGTCATCAGAAAAATGTTCAACAAAATTCTTATTAAACAGATTGATTCTATCCAGTAATTTCTCCATCAAACACACCTCATTAATGCCAGATAAATGCTAACCTGCCATAAAGTACAAATATTTTTCTTCTGGTAAATTAGGGGATAAAGGCAAAAGAGTTCCAGTGGAGGCTAGTTCAACAATAAACACAGTAATATGTTTCCACAGTTTTTGGTTAAACAATATGTTTTTAATTACACACTTCTGCAAACGGTAGCATAAAAACCCAAAAGCCCTAAGAGTCTTTCTAAAATATCAGCATGACTTTAGCTCAATATTTGAATTTATTCAATTTATTCATTTTTTTGGCTTCAGAAATTATGTGGCAAGACTGTACAACAGACAGTAAATAAAAGAATGACATAAATTTCTTATTTGCTTAGTTTAATGCAATGCTGAAAGCAATACTGACTGCCAGCTCTGTGTTAGTAACTCTGAAGCCACACAAAGGGGAAAGAATTCCTAAAAAGACACCACACAGGATTTTTTACATGGATGGTAATCTTACAGAATCTCTTAGTAAAATTCTGTGTCTTTTGGTGGTCTGAACTCCCCTCCCCCTCTAAATTATCAAATTACAGCTACATGAGAATGAAGAAGCATTTAAGAGCTGTGCATGTCAACCCTTCCCATTAGGAAATAGTTCTACCTAATAATTTCTCTCTCCCCCTTTCCCTAAATACACATTCAACAAATGTCGAGAAAATTAAAATCATGTTTTTCCCTATGTATCATTGATCAGTATTTGGAAACTGAACTCAAAATAGCCTGCTTCCTACAAATACATTAATACATATTATTGTTTATTACAAGCATATAACTGATTTTCTCCCAACATGACTTGCAAGCAGGTGAGAGAAGAGCAAATGCAATGGCAATTCCTAAAGTTTTCTGACTTCTTGTAAGTTCAGCAACATTTAAATGGGCAGATACTTGTTTGAAAAAATCATGCATGTGACAAATAAAACCTGCTTGTAAGATGGATCATAAGGGAAACAGATAATCAACTAAAATATGAAAAAAGATCAGCACCTCACACACTCAGAGTGCTCCTGATCCAGACAAATAACAGAGGCTTTAATGGAAATGACACAGCAATACAGGAGGAGGAGGAAGAGAAATAAAAGACAAGTAATGCTGAACTGAAATTTAGGAGAAAGACCAGCTCCTGGAGACCTGCCACGCTCTTTCCATGAATTTTTATAATCTTCATTCCTAATCTAAGGGGAAGCTTATAAAAACATTGAATAAATATAAATTCTAATCCCAGATGATTACAGGGATCTCGCAGCAAGTGCAAAATGGGCTAATTCAAACATCCTAGTCACAGTCAGTACTGCACCAGCTATTTTACTCTGCTCTGAAAAGTTAATTTAATCCTAGAAGGAGAGTAGATGAGTTTGGCAGGTCCATGCTGTCCAAAGTAAGTCTGTTAAGTTGACATAGCAAACTCTACACAATACAACACTGTGCAGCATAAACTACCTTGTGCCCCCTCTTGAAATACCCAACAAAACTTCTTCAGAAAACCGTCTTCCTGGTAGCTACATTCTCACTGTCAAGATCTTAATTTATTGTAAATGCTGTGATTAAGTAAGTGCACTGCTAAATAGATGAAATGGAAAGACTTTTCCCCTTCAGATTTTAAAAATTCAAATTCCATACACATCCCATATGCGTTGTCTATTTTTCAGCTGGCTTTTTCTCCTTAAGAATCTTACAGAGCCAGTATAGGTGCATATAGAAAAGTTAAAGGACTTGGCCAATAACTACCTTAATTTTTCAATAAGTCTATTTTATGCCTGGGGTCAATGGTACTGTGTGTGCAGAGTTACTTAAATTATCTTTAGTTAGATTGGCATATCTGTAGTTATAGACTATATGGTTCAGAAGTGTGCCCTCTATTTTATTGGGAAGCATAAAAATAAAACAGTACAGCACAAGGCAGACAGGCAGTGAAATATGCTTCTGATTTCACTTATGACTTGAATAACTCATTTGCATTGTAAAATAAGGCCTTACTACCTTTTTGGCATTATCACAGACAAATGCTTCTCAGGGCCCTGCTGAAAACCTTTTCATAGGCTTTGAAGAGCCAACACCTCATGAGATGGAATCCAAAGCTTGGTGTGAATGTGGTAAAGCACTTTTATGTATCAAATTGCACCAGGTTTTGGTAATTTAAAAAATATTCAGCATTTAATGCAATTAGGTACAGAGGCAAAGACTTCCTCTTGCTCCTTTCTGCCAACACTGTTTCAGCACTGTGATTACTGGTTGGGGGTTGTTTGTTTTGGTAAGAAAAAAAACTAAGTTAAAGTAATATTGCTAAGAATATAACAGCTTAATTTGCAACCCAGTCAGTCAATGATTTTTGCCTTTTTCAAGCCAAGTATGGTACACATTCATACCAAAGTTCTGGTGGAATTAAATGAAATTTATACACAGAGGGAAGATTTTGCAATCCAACTTCCAGTTAAAAATACTAAAAGGGGTTTTAAGAACTGACTGCTAGAAATAAATTCTGATATGTACCCAAACCTCTTCTCCCTAGCAGTGCTAAAGCCTTCCCTAAGTCAGCAGTGCTTCATGAAACACAATACCTCCAGGACAGCAAAGGAAAGTGAAAGATCTGAATCCTGTAACTGCCACCTTTTTCTTGTGTGACTGAATAAGCATATCAATCTCCTCAGTTACCACTCTGTGAAGTCTGGAAAAACACCCCTGATACTTCCCCAGCCTTTCTCCTACCTTGCCTGCTACTTATTTAGACCTTAAAGTCTCCAGCTGAGGGAATTTCTATCACACACTTGGCAGAGCCCTTTGCATAATGAGGTACCAACTTAAACTGGAGTAACTGATGCCATGCTGCAAACATAAAAAGAGCAGAAAAAAATGTGCTTTGAAGCATCAAAGGATATTTAATTAGTATCACATCTTCTCAAAACAAACATTTAAAGGTAGAATTTCTGACTTTGTTTATGGGTCCTGCAACACAAGGTAAAGAAGAAAAGTAATTACCAAAAGAAGCAGCAGTCACCCCACTGCATGACCTCTGAGTACAAGTAAATCTATTTATTTGTTTAATTTGTCTTAAAAGAAAAAGAGCATTACTTGAGAATCTTCCCAGCACTTGGCTGATCCTCTCCCCAGTAGTGAAGATCTAATCCAAAAGGCATGAGGGGAGCTTTAGCTCTTTCTTCTAGTTTTCTTCTTTTACTGTCAGGATCTTCCAGGTTTGCTGCGTCAGCAGTTTCAGATTCACTGGAGAAAATTGATGAGAAGTCAATACAGAACAGCAATGATCAAACAACTTTTTCTCTGTTTTCACTAGATTTTTTAGACCAAGACTAATATTACCTTAGATGTAGGACTACAACTCCTTTTACAAGGTTGTCCTTTTTTTTTTTTTCTTTTAATGGAAATACTACAGGCCTCAACACCACCCACACTATATGCAGCTCACTGCATGTTCAGCTGGTGCTGGATAACACATTTCACACTGTGGGGGCAAACCCCAGAGATCTGATGGGAGCAGCACTGGATTATGCATGTTGTACTCCCACAGGAGTTACAGATGTGCTACTGGAAATCTCAGATTAATTCCAGTTTGCTAGGTTTTTGGGGCCTTTCCTGGCCAATGCAGGAATATGCCACTAAGCAGATGACTCCAGTCTTATCCTCAAATCCCAACTAAATGCTAGTCAAGGCTGGAGTTCCACCAAACTTCGAACAGGATTGATAACAAATAAGTCTTTGGAAGCAATATAACACATCTCCAGGCAGCACTGACAGCTTGAGTCACTGGGAATTAAGAGATGGTTGATACTACTTGCTAACTGAACATTAGGAGACACCCTGTTTAGCTGCAAACAAAAGTCACCCAAATAAATAGACAGGGTTGTTAGTAAAGAAGGGAACAGTGTTTTTTTTTTACAAAGGCCATTTACACCAAATAAGATTTGTATTAACTGAGCAGTAAAAGATTCCTTAAGATCATGGTACAATTGCCAACAAAATGCCAAAGGTTAAGCAATTAATATAACTTCAAAATGAAACCAAGTCAGCCTTAGCAGCTTGGCTGGCTTGTGAATGCTTTTCTGTGTGCTGTCATGAGTGATAAAAACAAGAGCAAGAGGTTTGTACAAGAATTAAAGATAACCTGGTTTGAGGAGGTGGTAACTTTGGTAGTTTGTCTCTAATAAGTTTCAGTGTGGCAGCTGCACAGGTTGGATCAAGTTCATCCTCATTCCCTTTGAGCTGAGCGTGGGAGCTCAGTGGAGCTGCTCCTGATGATGCCTTCACCACTGGGGCTTTGGGAGGTGACTGGGGTTCAAGCCCTGCAAAAAAAAACCTTGATGTTTAGGAGTGATCCACTACTCCCACCCTCTCAGTGGGGCCAAACAGCTCAGGGTGCTGACCACATCTTCCTGCTTGCAGTTTGCTTTAGACATCAATCCCACTCAGAGCGAAACAGAATTATTTAGAGAACATTTGTCTTTCGCAGATAATTTGCCAGCAGAAAATATCTAAAATGTTGGCAGAAGTGAGATGGGCACCCAGAGAATCTGCTCAAGAGACAGAAAATAGCTGAGTTACACCTGAGGAACAAGCCCTCTGCAAGGCAGTACCAGGCAGCAATGTTCAGCACCAGCAGCTCAGTGGTGGGGTAACTGATTACTTTGTACAGCCAGATTAGAGAGTCAGCACAGACTGTGAGGATGCAGTCAGAGAGGCTCAGCAGGCAGACAGCACCTGCCTCTACTTGCTGAGCTGGAGGAGCAACTCTACTAGCCAGTAGTAGTAACAGGAACTTTTCAGCCAATGACAGCTAAAATTGGAAAGACACGATCCCTCACACTAATGTGATTTGTCCCCTCAGAAAGCCTTTTTACAAAACAATTTACTGAAAAGCAAGGTCTAATCCCTTGACAAAGATCCCTAAATTTTATACAAAAAAGTCATAGTTTCTCTAACTTAAAATTTTCAGCAAATTATCTGAACCTTCTTATGAAAAGTAACTGAAGTTTACCTAACATGTTTTAGCTGCTATTTAATTGTGACTTTTAATCTCTTGCCTAATTCTAGCCAGCCCTGAAGCTGCATCTAGAAGCATTCTTGCTTGGTTAACCATTAAATGTATCACCATATATTAAGTAAAAAATGAAAAGCTAATATTATATTCATGACCTGCCCTCTAAGTAGGAACTTGCAAAACCCATAGTAGCAGGTAGGTTTGGTACACAAGATATCTTCACTTCAGAGAAAAATGTATTTTCCACAAACAAAATTAGAACAATTTGTCCTGACCCATCATTCCACCTTATAAGGTCTTCCAGTAATTCATCCTGACCTTGCTTCATTGTTATCACTCATTCCCTTTACAGGGTGCAACTGCACAGATGGCATTGCCTGACTTGAGCCACAGGCCATGATGCTGAGCTGGAAACCCTTGAGATCCACACCCTAGGCACACATTTTCCAACTACCCAGACCAGGAGCTGAGTCCTTGTGCAGGGAATGACATCCATCCTTGTTTTCCGAAGCTCCAAGCTCAGGGCACTGAGAAAGACACCTGTTTAACTTAGCTCCTGGACATTCTCTCCCCAGACACAATTGGCAACCCTAATTCAAAACCCAGAGCTACTTCCTCACATTCTCCAAAGCCAACAAGGTTTTAAAGAACATTATTTTTAAAAAAAAAAAATTTTATATATATATATATATATACACCATTTAAAGGACTAATCTGTGCATTGGAAAACAGTCTCAAAATTAGCAGAAGGACCAGGAATAAGGGAAAAGATAATTCAATATAACAGGATGGATGTAAGCAGAGAAATATCTAGTTTAAATAGCAAAAGAAATTAACTCAT
Source organism: Lichenostomus cassidix (assembly GCF_008360975.1). Lineage (NCBI taxonomy): Eukaryota > Metazoa > Chordata > Aves > Passeriformes > Meliphagidae > Lichenostomus > Lichenostomus cassidix. The sequence goes on along the minus strand of NC_139484.1, from coordinate 63,266,150 downwards.
TACACTTATTAGGCTGCGGACTTGCTGTTCAAGAGGGATAATAGTGCCTCCAAAAATGTTCTTTTAAGCAGCACTTCTGTGAAATAATAATGCAGGAATTTTGAATTTATGTCTCTGGAAAGGAGGCAAGACAGGGCTCCATCCCAGCTCATGTCATAGGCTAGAAAGAGAAAATGCCCTTCACAGGTTCTTTTACCAAAGTGAAGCAGAATTAGCCCAAAACATTGTTATAACCACACTTCAGAATCATCAGTATTTGGAGAAGTAAGCTTCCTTTAATGACAGAAACAGTTACAAACAGGGCCTTTGCCATGAATAAGGTTAACTCAGAATATGTCATAGACTCTACCTGTAATGTAGAATTGCTTAGACTGTATTTAGCTTTTAAACTGCTTTTTTTTCTTTTTCTTTAAGGACCCTTTCTGAAAAGCACTGTTTAAAGCAAACATTTTGAGGGCATTTGTATGTGTACTATTTATAAATAGTAAAAAAAAAAAGTCAGAAGACAGCAGGTTTGTGTCACTCACCACACCTCTTCCATCATTTTCAGAGAAAATATGTGCGTATGCATTAAAAGTTCTCTGAAAACCCTATTTTTCCCCATTTTTTTCCCTATGATGTTTACAGGAAGCATGATTGCTTGTTCACCATGCCAGTTTTGCTGAGGAGGAGGGGAACAGCAGAGACAAGCAGTCAGCAGCAACACACAGAAAAGGCAAGAGAGATAAATGGACAATGTGACATTTAGACAGATAAAAATCACATCCGGAAGATCAATACAGGAATTCTTAAGAGTTACAAGAACAAAATATTTTCTCATTGATTTCTTATTTTAAACCATTAACAGAAAAATAGCTAAGAGTAAATACACTAGGACGTCAGTAACACCACCTCCACTGTGGAGTTTTTTAAAAAAAGTGTGTATGTATGAAAGCAGTTTTAGCTAACAAGATAAAGACAAGAGTCACCAGGCAGACAGCCCCAGCTGAATGGTGTCCAGTGCTGCTTTGTTTTGCTTTTAAAACATAGATGGGATCAAGTACAGTTTTAAAAGTAAAATTCCTCTTCAGAATTCTGCTGCTCTGTGTGGTTTATTTAACAAGTACAGTACCTGGCTTCAAATTGTTCCAATAGCAGCTTTGAGAAAGAATCATAAAAGTGTTTAAATCCCCCTTTTTGTTTAAATTGACCAAATGGCACCTATTGCCTGAAGCAATAAAGTAGCCCATGTTCACAAGATAAATCGATAGAAGGAAAGAGAGAGGCTGAGGTTTCAGCTGAAGTTAGGCTGCTGAATGCTGACATTATTGATTTTAGCTAGTTCAGCTGGCCTTGTAATTAAAATGTAAATTTGAGAAAGAGATTATGTCCTGACAGAAATGGTGGGATTAGGGGGAGATAAAAGCCCCTCAGTGAAAATTCAGAGAAAAAGCAAGCACAGGTTTCTTCAGCTGTGTGGATTTAGACGAAATCAAGCTACTTCAGATTCACTGAAGTTTAATTGAAAAAATGGACATAGAATATAGACAAGTATTATGGACTTCACCTTTCCTGAAAAAAAGAAAAAATTCTGTTTCCCATTTGTTGAATCTTAGTCAAGCCAAGCATATGTGATTTATATTAGTATGGACACTGTCCCACATTGTCAGGAAAATCCAGTAGTTCAGGTACAGCATTTCCCTGCTTACTCTATTGTGCTCACAATGAAAATGCCTGCTGGTATTTGACTCAGGAAGTACAATAAGCTTTGGACTTTGCAAAGCTTCCCAGTGCCTTTGAATGTAGCTATGCTCATTTTATGTGAAATCCTGGAATTCTACTTTGGAAATTCAAATTAAAGAAAAAAGGTAACTATGGTAGTTACCAAGAACAGTTCACTAACATTACATAAACACTTTACTTGGCTTACTGGAATTACAGAATATGTCAATTTGTTATAATGTCATCTCTCATTAATTAACTCTGCTTATTACTGTTTCACAATCACAGTTAAGAACCAGAAAAAATCAAATACACAGACTTTGTATTAGGTCTTTTCTATACCTTCCATTCTGATCTTTTAAATTTCATCTTTATGATTTTGCAGCCCTTGACCTTAGATCCTCTGAGGGACACTGCTGTGGCAAACTACTCCAAAGTGTGCCAACATCTTGTGCAGTGAGTATTCATTTCCAAGAACTTTAGTACAAATCAAGTATATCCCATGTCCTGTTAGACTTTCTGGGAACCTTATTTACATTGAAGGACCTCTCCTGAGAATGAGGAGAGTTTCCATGATCAGCTGATCAGGGTGAATCAGAAGCAGTAGCTACAGTCAATGCTTTTACATGGATGTTGAAGTATTTTGTAGGACGTGATAATCATGTTTTTTCATAAATGTGAAAAGTTATCTTCATTCCAAATACTGTATTACAGTACATTTTACTCATTTATTGTTCTAAGTGCAATTTGGCCTCTGTAGGCTCAAGCTGCGCCAAAGGAGGTTCAGGTTGGATATTAGGAAATATTTCTTCACTGAAAGAGCAGTGAAGCATTGGAAGAGACTCCCTGTGGAAGTGGTGGAATCACCATCCCTGGAAGTGCTCAGAAAATGAATAGATGTGGCACTTGGTGATATGGTTTACTGGGCATGGTGGTACTCAGTCAAAGGCTGGACTTCATGGTTTTAGAGGCCTTTTCCAATCTTAATGATGATTCTGTGATTCCATGTAGGACTTGTGTTTGTCCACATACAGGTACATTCAAAACACATTAATATAATGAGGCAAACTCATTTGTAAACTTATAATTAAATACTTCCAAAGTTTTATATGCTAAGAGAAATGGAGACCACACACGCATTTGATTACAGAAATTCTAGACTGGGATTTTAACTTCAGTGCCAAATATCTGTTTTCAATACACTTATGATAAATCAACACATGCTATTTACATCATGTAACAACACCAGATTTTTTTTAAGAATTAATAATAATATAATAGAAATCTTATTCTAGACTATTGTCCAGGCTGAAAAACACAATTGTTTGTTTCTCATTTGGAACATGCACAACCTGCATGTTCTAAATTGAGGAAAATGGAACCCAAATTTCAAAGAGGTAAATAAGTAATTCTGTCTATCTTTTCCCCTGAAAAATGTGATATTTTCCCCTAAAAGATGACAGGTAATAGCCTTATTTAGCTTAGACAGTGTCATTCTAAGTCCCAAATTCAGCCCCTGGCAATGGTGCTTCACATACTCTGAAGTGTTCAGGTTTGTTGCTGCTGTGGTCTCCAATGAGCTGTTTCTCTACATAAAACTGCTCTCCATGTCCCTCACACACAGGAAGAATTCCCTCAGGAAGCTCCTGAAGTATGAAGACCAGAAAAATCAAACCTGACTGCAAAGCTAGACCCAGACAAACTGAGAAATCACTGCAGTAAGGAAGGAAACAGCTTAGGTATAATTTTTAATTTCCATTTAGCCAGTACATGTGTGTCTGTTAAAGGATTCAACAGTCAGCAGAACCTCAGCAACTTAATTCCCAAATAATAATGTCATCAGAAACATTTGTTTTCATTACAACTAAGCAGGGCAGCATTATTTGGTTAACCATGGTGAGGCACATTTTTATGGCCCTGATGAAAGCAATTGGCCAGACTGCTCTACAGACCTACATTTCTCCCCAAATAACCCATGTTATTACCTTATGTATGAAATACAGGGACCTGATAGAAGCTGCTCTACTGACCCCATGCTTGTGTCCTCTTATGTGCAGAGTCAGCCTCGAGTCAAATCTGTTTCATGATCACTGCCATGACCATCACTCTCTCCCCTGTGGAAACTTAGACTCCCTCCCATTTTAAAACCTATTACAAAATGGATTTTAGAAAGTTTTTCAAATACACCTGCCTCTGGAAAATCCTAATAAATCCTAGTAACAGAAAACTGAAGTATTTCCATACAGGACTAATAAGTACTGAAAACAAGTCTTTCACTGAGTATTGTCAGAGATGCCTAGATGTGACAGAAAAAGTAACATTTGTGCTTTTTCCTTGGGATTTCCAGAAGATGTTAATGAGTACTATTAAAATTTAAAAAAAAAACACCAAAAACCACAATAACAACCAAAACAAAAACAAAAAAACCCAAAAAGTCACCATGGCATAGAGGAAAACATAATGGTAAAATCAAGAGATCATAATTCTGTATTAATCTGTTAGATGCTTCTATGAAGAAAAAAAGACCAGTTTAAAAGCTACCAATTATTCACAGGCCAAAACAAGATCTGTTTTGCTTTATCAACACTTTAATTAGTATTCCTTTTGCCATGTGCAGATTTAAATCCACTATATAAAACAGCAAAACTTTTTTTTTTTTCAATGGGAGAAATGTCATTTAGATGGAGGATAAAAGAGCACATTATTATTGTATGGAATAACTATTTCATCAAAAATGAAGGAAAAAAAAATTGAGCTAAGAGGGAGCCAGCACAGTGCAGCTCACAGCAATATATGTGTATGTTAGATAACATGCCTGGCTTCAAATTCAGTGTCCTTGTCCTCAGCATGACACAAACAAAATATTTGTACTTGACCACACAAAAACATTTAAAAGCATTAATCTGGTCTGTAGGAAATAAAAGAACCAGATGCAAAAAAATTTGCAATTATTTTTCTTATTTATTTTTAATTTGTAATGATATTTCTCCACTATTTCCCATTTCTGAGGCTGTTTTGCTTTAACCACTGTGTCCTCTGCACACCTTGGGGGATGTCTGTCAAGAATCTGAAGCACTCCCAATTCTATGTAAAGAACCAGGTGGCAACTTCTCTAGTAAGGAAATAATGGTTTTGTACACCTTATTTGCTCAATTTGGGTATAAGCTTTCACATTGTTTTGACTTCTCATAGCAACAACAACAAAAATCAGCTACTTAAGACACAGAAAAGTATGACTCAGATACCATCAGATTAGGAAAGGCAGTCTGGAGACATCTAACCCAAAAATCCCACATCACACTGTGATAAAAAGAGAGAAGAATTTCTGAAATGGATAGAACAAACCTTTGGGATTTTAGAACTATAGCTTTTATCCTCATATGAAAGAAATCTCAAGCAGACTTTAGGATGCAATGTGAACCACTAAAGTAGCTATCAGGGACCTAAAAAAATTCTGTCTTAAGGCTGAAATACAAGAGAAATAATAATTTCAACCAGAGTTGAAATAATGGTTTGTGACTGCACAGTCATTCCTAATGTAATTCTGGATAAAGATGACACTTGGTAACCAATAGACTGCTGCCATGCTAATATTCCCAAGTCAGATGGTTTCCTTGTGTCACCACTCATAAAACAGCAATAGCACTTCCCTGTCCTCAAAGCCTATTTACTTGTGTAAGGAAGTAATGGCTGTGCTGAGACACAGACAAGAACTACCAACTGGAGTGGGTGCTTTACACTAGAGCTGAGAATTGTTCCATTTTATTGTGAAAAACCACATCTCCAAACAGATCACTTCCCATGTGGATCAGAGCTCAGCTGCAAGCCAGGCCCAGACCACCAAGGGCAGGAAGGAAACTCTCACCCTTTGGCATCAGCCAAAAATTCTGTTCTATGGCACAAGAACAATGTCAGAGGCTGCACAGTTCCATCCCTTTTGTTGTCCACCCTAATGCTTTATGCCAATGGAACCAACAGCTGACCAGAAAAAGCTGGAAAGTGGAAAATTTCAAGTGGAAAGAAGATTTTATTCCTCCTTACAATTTTCCTTTAAATGAATAATGGCTCCATTTTCCAGGGCTTAGCAATACCAGCCCTACAAGGGCAGGTCACTCTTCAGTGGATATCAGCAACATCAGTGCTGACAACCACAGCAACAATATGAAAATTATTTTCAGTGTTGTTTCTTTTTCAGTCCAATATTCTTCTTTAGCAACACAGTGTATATAAAACGAGCCTGTGGTCCCACAGGAGGGCTGGCCTCTTGTCAGCTGCAGACATCAGATGGAAGTGTAAATAAGGATTATACAAATGGGAGGTCATTAAAATTCTGGTAATGCTAATTTGGCATGACACCTCTAATGGGTTATATCTTCACACTTCAATTATCTAATCACCTAAATTCTTTTAACAAATTTACATTTCATTTTATACATCAAGATTCAAATTGACTTGTTCAATTCTACCTCCACCCAAACTGCACCCATGCTGAATTCAATTTCTGTATTTAACATCATCACCAATTTTGAGATCGTAATCATTAACCACATATAGACAGATAATACAACTGCACGTGTCTATAAACTTATAAAAATGAAAATGTATTTAGAGAGAAAGACAAGTTCTATGCATAAGTATATAGACACATTTTTCAGCTCTCAGGAGAACCACAGAATTTACCTTAGCAGGATACGTTTTCGTGAGAGAAGTGAAAGGAAATAAAGTGACTTTTAAATCAATAATTTACATGTCACGTTTCAATCCGTTTCCACAGTCATGTTTTACAACTTTGTTTTCCTGTTAAATATAAAAGGTTAATCTGGCTTCTTCAGGAAAAGTAATAACAAAAGGAAGAAAGCTTGTAACTGTTCACACCTTCCACATAATGCTGGGATTTTATTTTACATTAAAGGTTTAATGTTCCAGTTAGAACATTCCACTTATGCAGACTTTCATTTTCTAAGCTGTGATTTTCAGGAATTGTGAGTTATTTGCAGACTGTTTCCTAAACTGGGAACTCACATAGTAACTTTAAATGGCAGCAAGTAAAGCTGAATGTCTTCAGAAGCATCAGGAATGATTAATTTCTTTCAAAATGTTATTTTTAACAAACACCTCAGATGAAGAACAGCCAAGTCTGACCATTAGCAACTACATGTATACAAAATGAGAGAGAGGTTTTATTTTCTGATTGATTGACTTCTTTACTATAATGTATTTCCCTATCAGCAATACTTTAAATACAAATTGGGAATTTCTTAATCCATTTCATATAGATTTTTAAAATATCCCTGAGTAGATAGTGGGCTTGTTCTTTCATCCTTCCCTATAAGAAGACAAATAGCAGCCAAGTATTGTGTTAGCGTGATACAAAAGGTGATGTTTTCTGGTTTTGTTTTTTTTTAAATGTGTGTCCATGAGAAAGATGGGATAAAAGTGAGGAGGTGAATACATTTCACTTCCAGTGGAACCTGGCAAGTATAAACACAACTTTTGCATGTTAGGATTACTTAGGCTGCTGCTAAAGATATGGAAAACGAGTTCCAGGGTGTAGCTGCAGCCTGACTTTTATGAGGTAAACTGCAGAAAAGAGAAAAATAAGCATCAACAGGACTGAAAAAGGCACAGCACAGCACCAGTCTTACACAAATACTCACGGACAAATGTGGGAGCAAGACACTTCTTAGTGGTTTTTAACTTAAAGCTTTGTGACAGCAGCTACCCTTCTCTACAATGTACTGAAATCTTGGGAGTCCTCAAATACATCAACTTACACAGAGGTAAAGCTGCAGACTTACTAAGCAAGATGTACAGAGGACAGGGAGCAATGCACTGACATTGAATTAAGATGACCTTTCCTCAGTAACACCCCTGTCAATTTCACAAAAACACATAGTAAGTATAACTTTATTTAAAAATTAGCTACTTTTAATAAGAAGGCAAAATTATAGATTGTCATCTGGTATGTGCTCAGTGGCTATAATTCTGCACTTGAAGGCTGAGCTGCATTTAACATCTTCTGACAGCAATACCCAAACAAAAAGAGCCACTTTGCAGAGCTCCAAGTCAGCCATGCTATGGGAGGAAGTGGCCTGCATCTCCAGCTGCTATTAATGCAGGTGATGAAAGAGCACCTTATCCCATCTCACAAGGTTGTCACTAATATTTCCAATATTCAGTCTCATTGCCAACTTTACTCTGCAATCCCTTCAGTCCCAGTTTTGCCCACTTAGAAGCACACAGGGTGCTGCTCCTGGCTCTAAACTCCAGTGGAAGATGATGGAATGAAATAAGCTGCTCGTCTCAGTTGCTCTTGCTCCTAGAAAGTATTTGTTTATCTAGAGCCAATCGCTGCTCCAGTGTCCATGTAATGACTTCCTCAGAGCAGGCAGAGATTACCCACACCGCTGATCACTTTATTACTTCAGAATGGCTGTTTATTTACTTTAGTGCAGCAGTAACATGCAGGGATAAAGCTTGTCACAGCTGGGCAAACTCACCATATTCCTTACGCAGGTGGTCTGGAATGTGGGGCTCATAACCTTCCTTCTCAGGGACCTCCACAAATTCATCTTCATCCTCATCCTCATCGTCATCATCATCATCTGAGGCTTTCATCTACAGAGATATTTTTGTTGGGGTTATTTTCTCTTTATTTTAATGTGAAGACTGTTTTTCATTTCCCTTCACATTGAAAATATTTTGCAGGCATCCTGATAGCCCTACTGAGACTTCTCTATGTCAAAAGTATTTCCCTAATTATGTATTTAATCTTTACCTAAGATTAGGCCTTTTGCTTAACATTTTATCTCTAAAGCCATACTCTATCCTTAGGGCTTCTTTAAAGCCCATTTTATCCATTAGAACACATGCAGTTGGTGAAGTCTGAGAAAGCGTGAAGCTATAAAATAAGACCAAAAAATCTTAAAATAACATCAAGATTTTGACTTAATGAGCAAATTACAGTCTTACCTGTTCTCATTTGGATTATTTTACTCATTTAGCAGCACCCAAATAGTCTATGGCATGTTAAATGGTATCACAAATTGTTTAAGAGCTCAAAACCAGAGCAGGCAAACAGGAGGGGAAGCTGATGAATGGGCAAGCTAATAGTGACCCAAAAAAGAATATTCAAATCTGTGTACTACAGTGGTTCACTGTGTTTCTTCACAACAGCATTAAGAATAACTTGATACATTCTTTTCTTAACTAATTTGGTACATCCCAACCATTCATAGCCCTAGAGAGCACACACTACTCTGGTTAAGACCAATAAAACAGGATTTTCTTAAATGTGCACTTGGTCTGTCTTGCAGTCTGAAACTGAGGATCTATGAGTGGATGAAAAAAACCAAAAAAATCCAAAAAAACCCAAAGAGTTCCAACTAACCAGTGAAATTCGTCCACATAAGTGGCTTCCTGTATATAATTTCAGATAGCAACTACTGTATATGTGCCATCAAATCTGTACTTTTCCTAAGCTTGTTCCACACCCGAAAATTATTTTTATTTCTAAATTACAAGTAAGATAAAAGCCTATATGTCACCAGACACGGCCTGTACTATTGGAGCTTTAAAGTAGCAAATGCAAACTACCCTAAAAAGGCAACAACAATGGAGACTTTAAGCTTTATTTCTTTTGCCCACGTTCAGAATCACCTAATTCCCAACAACATAATTAACACTTTAATGTATGTTTGCCATGTGCTTTTACAAGGAAATAGTAAGGGGTAGCCACTAAATCCAACCTTACCACAGGCTATCACTTTTTTCCACTTCATTGCAGCAAACCAAAGCAACAGATAAAGAATAGCATAATATTCAGTACTTTCAGTTGTGTGCTTTACTTCTCTTAGTGCACCTGGCTTATGTTAATATTCATACCAACTACTCATTTTTACAAGCACTAGAGGATACTGCAGGTTTTGCCTGCAGCAGAATTTTCCCAATTTAATTCACTACTCTAATCTTGTGTCACAGCTGAGTTCCTTTAAATCACACATATACTCTGAAGCCAAAAATCTAGCAGCTAATCTGGTTTATTAAATGTAGTTAAAAAATTAAATAACTTTCTTTGGCCGGTATTAATTGCAAGCTGGACTGAATTAATTTCTAATAAAGAATGTTAATTGATATTAATACACAGATACACATTAACACAGGAGCAATGGGTGGTACAAGTTAGAAGTAAGTCTTCCCTTTGTTTCAAAAGTTATTTTGATTTAAGAAAGCTGCAGTTCCAGTGAAAAAGAAGAAAAAGACCAGATTTACCATCCTGATGATGAGAGCTGATTCACTATTGCATTTTTACCAGAGAACAATTAATTAGTCTTCATTTTAAAATGAAGTCTGAGCATAATCATGTTTGAGAGCAGCCTGCTGCCAAAGACAGGTAAGAATCCCAATGCAGTCTCAACCCAATTATTCCTACTTCAAGAGCTGCCAACATTCAGGCCCTGCTGGTAGATCCTGAATCCATTTACTTTTTGTTTCCCACTGCAATAATTTTTCCTGATCTAAAGGAAAGCAACAATTCAGGCCATACCTGGCCTGGCCAAGACAGATGCACACTGAGCCTGACCTCTTCAGCAGAAACCAAAACAGAGCTCTGATCAAAGAAAAGATTAAATGTTCCACCACTGATCTCGAACTCCCAAAGCCACTAGATTTGAAAGCAGAACATCTGTCTTAAAGGACAACTTTTAGAAGACATTCCCAATGGCCTTTAGAAAGAAAAAACATCATGTTTTGCCCTGCACATCTGAAGAGGGCTATAGATTGAAGAGAAATTAGTTGGTTTGTATTTTGGTTTTGAAATTCTGTTGTCATCCCCTCTTCATCTGTTAGGGACAATTTGACTAAATGTGGAAGCAACCTCCAGCAAATAACCTCCAGTATTTCTCCAGCCACAAAAAGGGCAACATCATAATTTTCATGCTCAGGTTCCATTTCTTATCTATTAAAAAAGACTTCACCAAGATGAAACTTGTCACAGATGATCTTAGTCTACAACTTTGTGCCATAAAGCTGAATAACTTTCACATCCAAAAAAAGAGAAAGTAAATTTAGTGTATTTCCTTTAGTTTTTACTCAGACTAAACAAATAAACAGCAACAGGTTTAAGGAACAGAGAAAAAGTGTCAAACTAGTAAGAGGAAAAAAACTCAGTTCAGCCTGATCATTTAACTTAAATTGCCAGATTATACCTAAAATAGCAGGGATTTAATACCAGTACTTCCTTGCCTGTCATATCTGAGAGGACTAGAGGGAAAGTAGAGTACTATCTTTAATTGAAATTTCACCTAATTTGTTCATATCACTGGAGGCACATATCTCTCTGTATGGTAATATACTAAAATTCAGTGGACTTCACTAATGCTCCTCTTGAAAACTGCACTGGAAGCAACTTTCCTGTATTACCTGCATGATCTAAAACTTTAAAGCATGTGAAAAGCCTGACAGAGAGAAGGCATAATCAGATGCAAATCCACTTTGTTTAGGTACAATCCACGAACTGTGCATTCAAGTACTATAGAAAACATTAATCATAGGAAACTGTAATTTTTGTTATCAGTCTAACACTAATCAAAAGGGAAACCTGTCACTACCGCTGACCTGTGAAACGTCCCAATTATACTCTTCAGAAATGACAGGAGCACTTAACTTCCTCACTGAGTAAATGACGACGATCAATCAAGTTTGAATAACAATGAGCCACGGAGCTGAAAATTATTTTTTGTATAGAATCTACCCAGGAATTTATGAAAGGTGAAAAGCAACCCAAGGTTTTAGGGGCATTATGGCTTTCAGCTAGTGCAGCACATATCAAACACTAAACAGAATTTATGTGTTTTAATTTTCTAAAAGGTAGATGTGGACTTGGTGCTACAATGCATAACATATAATGCCAGATTTTAAATATGGGGGTCATTTTCATAAAATATTATGCGTTCTGTTCACACCCTTGAATTTCCCTGGGGTCTTCTATTAAATTTAGATTTCCTGTAAAAAAAATTTAACTGCTTAGCTAACTATCAGGAATTAAGCCCTCTTTTCCCTTCAAACAGGCATAAAGTCTTCATCTTGATAAAATCCCTAAGAAGGTAAATAAGTTATCTTTTTATTTTAAAATATTAAAGTTGTCACCGTTGGAAATTCAAGAAGTTGCACAGTAATAGTAGGTACTTATAAATCCATTTACTTTGTTCCAGTGGTACTTTATCAGAACCATCCCATTTAAGATGGTTTGCTCCATTTCCTTTCTTGAGAAAGCAGGAGAGCTCATGGGCAACATTATTAGTTAGAAAAATATCTTCTTTTCCTTTGTTTTAAGTTCCACTTTTCAAGCATGAAGCGAGCTCCAAAAGCAACTCCTACAGATGCAGTAGGAAAGCTCAACCACCTCCTATCTATGTTTCCACTATAGGTAAACTTTTCCAGTCAATTAAAAAAAACAAAAATAAACAATCCACCATTAAATCAGAAGAAACAAATATTTAAGACAATCGTTTAAGTGGCCAAATTAGTAAAGTATGGTCCTTTTAGGAGTGGGTGGTTAGAGTACTTGCAAACATGAAAAAGGAGACAAAGCTAAAAACAAGCAATATGACATTTCTAGTGTGGCATGTCTGAAGGGAAGTAAAGTATAAGAGCAAGTGATAAATACCACAACGTAAAGCTTTTCTTGTAGTGTACAAGATTAAATACCTCGAAGATAGGTAGTCACACAACTGCTTGTTTCTCAATCACCTGTCAAAGAACATGAGAAAAAAGGTCCTGGTTTCAAATCCATTCTAATTATCAGGTGATATGAGGAAGCTCACTAACACAGGCCACCAGTCTTAGCAGAGATGGAGGATGACCTACCTCCTCTCTGTCACTAGAGAATGGTCCACCTGAACAGAGATCAGATTTCCAGACATCAGAGGCTGCTTGCACCACCACTGCTCTTCAAGTTCCATGGAGAAGGGGATTTTTATCCTGTTAATCTGCTCTAAAATATTGGCATTTATTTATTTATTTATCTAAGTCACAGTAGTAGTTTGTGCATTTGCAAAACTATATGTTGGTTGGGTTTTGTTTTTTTTAACATGGTAGTATCACTGACTAGATATCTATATTTCCGTGAGAAGAAATGGGATTTTTCTAGGCAATTTCCAGATTCTTGAGCTAGACTTATTTACATATGAGAATATGGTTTAAAAAAGACAGAAAATGTACATGCATTATTTTCACTGTAATCACTTAGAACATCTTCTCAATTCTCCTGATTTTCACAAAAAAATTCAAAATAGTGCTGACTACTCCAACTAGACAAGTGCAACCAAACAATTTCCTCCCTAACCCATTAAGAGAACTTGAAAAAACAGATGTTTCCTTATTACTCTGCTTTATTAAAAATACTGGAAACACTGCCTGCCAGTAGAAATGCAATCATTTCTTTTACTTTGGAGTCAACACTCCAACAGCCTCCATCTGTTAGTGCAGCTCAGTGCCACCAGAGCCCCAGTTAAAGGCCTTGTTCATCCATCCCAACCAGTAATAAATGCAAAAAAAGCCTCCACCCACCCTATAACACTTGGAAAGATGTGGAGAAAAGCCTTTGATCCTTTTCTCACTTTTATACAAATTGACTGCTACATTCTGTTAAGAGGATTTAAAAACCCGAGTCTCTGCAATCATAATTAAAGCAAGTAATAAAATTACTGAAATATACAATGCAATCAGTTTATAGGACTAGATGTACAGCCTCTACTAATTATTTTAGGGAAAAAAAAGGAGGAGAAAAGATAGCACATGAAGAAGTCATATCTACTCACTAAAACATCACTTGCAAACTACAGCTGGGACCATTAAATAAATTTTGCATGGTCTAATTAACTTGGTTTGCAATCTCAATTACTTTTCACCCAAGAAATCACTTTTGTTCAGTTTTATGCGTGCCTGTTTCCCTTTTCTAAAAAAAAATGATGTAAGGCATCCTCAGACAAGTGAACTCTAAACTTCATTTGTCTTTCAGCAGGCTTGATGGCTATGCATTTAAAAACCCATTCTATCTTATAAACTAAAAATTAAATGTACTCAGCTGTGATGGTCGTCATTGCATCTGCTATTTATATGCTAATACCCTCACTGAAAGATCTTGCAAATTATTCCACCATGCCAATATCTCATGTGCATCTACTCAAAGCCAACTAAATATTTTTTCTAGAAGATTTTGGTTAGGGAACCAGAATATTTATTGCTGTAGAACCTAGTTAGAGGGGCAACCTTAAGCACGTGCATTTTTTATTCAACCGCAACACAAAACATGCTTCAGTCACGTTAAATGAAATTTGGGGATATTCTATGTAAGAAAACAGTGACTGGGGTAAAAATAATTTCTTCAGTGCCAGTAACAGTAGTCAGACAGTGTATCTTCCATGTAAAAGACAAGTTCCTCTTTTTTCATTCTTTTATATCATCCAACACAGGATGATGTGGAAATAAATGCTGGCATTTTAATAGATTTTAGAACCATGCTTGTGTTTTCCCATGTGCAACACAAGGAAAACACAAACTACTAACAGAGCTGTATTTATAAGGACCTCCCACACACACTCCCTCCCCTGCACTCTGTGATATGAACATAAATTCAAACCTCGATGACTGCAAATTAGATATGTGGTCCAGGCAAAGCACATTTTATGTTCACCCGTAAAAGTATCACCATTCATTCTATGTGTAGTTGCTCAACAGCACATAAGCATCTTGGCCAGGCTCACTTTTATTTAGGAATGCACTTTTCACATTATTTTCTGATTTCCAGGAGTTAGTAAAAATCCTTAAAGAGTTCTAGCCCAACACTTAGCCAAAGTACAACACTGGAGAACAAGCACACCTTGCTCCAAATTGCTAAGCAATGTAACAACTACCTGATCAACCAGTTTTTGTCTAAAGCCAGAGCATGTGAGGATTCTCCCAGTCCTGGAGTGGCAAGCTCAAAAAACAGTCCAAAAGACCATGGATCTTCATGAATCCTTTCAGGAAAAAACTGTATGTCCAGTAGAGCTAGTGGACCAGCATGTGCCTTCACAGTTTCAGAGGACAGTAAATAAAGGCAGTCTAGAATACTGGTACATTGAACAAAATTATTAGCTCAGGAAGATATTGCAAGGCAAGTTTAGTATTTCTTTAGCAATAACCACTGAAGATGTGTCCTCAGGTCTATTTTCATACCTCACTACTTGAGCTCCTACCATCCACCAGAATCAACAGTATGTGGTTGCAAAAATCATCTAAATCCTTATGTAGGTACATCAAAAAGGCCAAGTTCTCTTGCATAATCCACATTTTTCATAAAATAAGTACCACATTCAGGGGAGATGTGGCAGTTTCATTTAGTGAAGCTTTCCAAGTCTAACAATGCTGTTCCATTCCATGCATCTCAGGGAGCTAAAACGTCAGCCTGCTACCCTTCATTATTCAAGTTAATGAAGTCCTCCAATATAAAAGAGAATTGGTTCCCAAAAAATTTATGCTGGCCATCTATGTTTTATATTTATATTTAATTTGTTTTATCCAAAGTGACAACAGTGTCAATCTCTTAAAATATTATTGTGTAGTATTTGTACAAAAATTAAGGCTACACCTTACTTTTAGAAGTACAGCAATGTACTTGTCCCATGCAGTTGCTGTACATACTTTAGGCACTGCAGTTTATTACACAGTAAAAAAAGAATATCTTTAACAGTAGTATTTGATATGTTATTTTCATCCAGCTTTTCATTCACACTGGGAGATTAGCTAATCATGAATCACTTCATCAGTCTGGATTCTCTGATTAAATAAAGATTGACTTTCGTAATCAGATCTGCATTACCCAAGTTTATGCAGCTTCTGAAAAGGACAGCTCTACTATCTGAGCTTAATGCTGCTACAGAAATCTTCTCTGGATTCCAGCCAGTTCAGGTCCCTGCAAGAACAGGAGCTCAACTTTGGGTACAAGGGAGGCACTGGGAATCATCAGGGGAGGAAACACAGCAGGACTATCACTTTTCATTTCTGCTCATGTTTAGATCATATTTAAGCCAATCATAAAATCTTTACCAAGATACATAAGCTGCTGTTCCTTGTACAACAGCAACCTGTATAAAAAACTCCACCTAGCTAAGAAGCAGATCTTCTGTAGCTACATAACACACTAAGAAATGCCCAGTAGAGCCTAATTTTAACATTTCAGGAATTGTAGAATGGATTAAACAGTTTTAAAAAAAGAAGAGGCAAGGATAAAACAGCATTGCACATATTGTCTGTGTCTTGAAAACCAGACTCCTTTTCTTAACTCACGGATAACTGTGAGTAAGGAAACTTTGTAAAGTCCTCCTCGGTTTTTCTTTCATCTTAACACAAAAGGAAAGGTCTCTAGGTTCCAAGACTGTGGTGTGATGAAGACAGCAAAGCTAGAAGCCAAGTGACATGAACTCATATTTAGAGTCCATGCTCAGCCTGTACCCAGAGCAGAGCTCAAAAGATGCTTCCCCTATGTACAAGCAGTAAGAAAGCTCTCATTTCATCACCAAAGAAAGCAGCTCTTGGGTAGCCAACATGGAGATTACAAGTGCTACCCTGAACAACAAATGAACTACCCTTTCCTTCCACTCTTCCTTCCAGACTACCCCTTTTCCTGCACACCCACCCAGATAAAATTGTTGAAAGCCACTGATAAGGCTATAGTAAGGTCCAGGACTGGCTACATTAATTTCTGGACCAAAAAATTGGTTTATGGTCTGATAATGCAAAGGTCAACCAAAAATGGCTTTTCCTTTGCACCTCCCCAGAGAAGTCTTTAGGTTTTCCTGTGCTTTTCAGCTAATCCAAATCATCTCTAAGATGATGAACTGTACTCCTACGATCCCTTGAAATATTTTAGGAAACAATGAGCTATTTAATTTCTTGATGACGCAGAGGCCTATCCATGATAAAAGCTAAATTTTAGAGCTGAGGAGGGGAAAAATTTAATTACTAGTCCTTTTGCTTATGAAATTTTAGGAAATGTCATCTTCATCTAAACGTGGTATAACAAGATTCCTATTAGCACCCATCCATGAGGAAAAAAAAAAAGTCCTACTGCATTTGATGGATTACCACCTATCACTCAGACCACAGCAAACTGATGCTGCTGAAACTTTTTATCCACCACAAATGCACACATGCCCCTGTCTCATGAGTCAGTCTGCCCACACACACTCTAAAACCAAACTGCAGCTGACTTCAAGGATCACTTTTATAAATTCACCTGAACTGCACATTCAGATGCTGTATTTTTAACAGGTGAATACACATCTCAGTTAAATAAATGTAATTTATTACAGACAGGTTAACAAATTATTCTATGCAAGATACACATAACCTTACATATATTCCTGATTGTGGATTTCAGGTACAAAGATACTTTACATGTGAATGTATTTAATATTCCCACATCAGCTAAATTAAAATGCATTAGTATGTGTTTCAAGCCTAAAATTTTGCTTCCATTTTTATAAACACACATTAAGCAATGTACCTCTATGAACCTCACAAATAAATTCACTTCAATATAATGTTTCCCCTTGTAAGGCAGGATGGATAAAAAGCAGGAAGCAAATTTGTATCTCCTACTTACAGAGTACACACTGCTCAGTATTCATAGATGAATCAAGGGAGATGACCCTTTGGTCTGAAAAACTTAAATACTTAACATAAGGGTTAACTTGATGAGGGAGACACTCTACTTTGTTTTTACACTCTATTAGAAGAGCTCCAAATTGCATTGTGCGACCTGCGAATCAGATAGGGATCAGAGGTCGTCACAGTGGCAACCCTAAGAATTCATGGCTAGATCTGCATAACAAGATATTTTTAATAACTTCATAGCAGTCAGGCTGCATGGCCAGGGCAAAGCATAAAACATACCACAGCAACACTCAGCTCTAGAGAAGAAACAGAACCAACCAAACCCATCACCCAGCTGATCAGACCCTTTAACAAGGGAGTGCTGCTCTGAGGGCTAATTTTACAGTGTTTTGTTTTATATCAGCCCTACATCCTAATAAAACTTACAAAAATAGAAAGCTCTTTTAGCTGAAAAGTGATTACAAAAGAGATGTTTAACAGAAATAATAACATGACAATTAAAATAGGGAGGAGGAAAGAGGGAGCATTAAGTATCTGTATGACCTATTTTAATAGTCTGTATTTACTTTTACTGTTATGGTTGACCTGGCTTTTTTGATAAATATTACCCAGACAAAAAAAATTTAAATGTTGCCTGGGTTACCAATTTGACCATACAAACATTAATGAATTTTATTTATTCCAAACACATTACATACTAACGAAGTATAGAATCTGGTAAAGAAAATCTTTAGGTGTAATGCTGTTGTAGTTATCAAATATTCCTATATTTCTCTTATGTTTTAGAACAATTAACATCAAATTACCATTCAAATATTAACATGAAATGCTTCCAGTTTTCAAAGAGCAACTTTTTGTTAAGAGTTCAGGTTTTTGTTTAAAAGCAGCACCTGGGAAAAAGACTTCTCTACAAAGGTATCTTTCTTGCTCTGTGGTCTGAGCATGTTTCAGCAAATGTGGTTTCAGGGCACTGTGAGGGATCACTGAGGACAATTACTTTACCCCCAGAAACAACTTCTCCAGAATGAACAAGAGGAAAAAACTGTAAGGATGTGAGTACAGGAAGCTGTTACAGAGAGCTGTCAGCAGGACTGGATTCTCTCTGGCTACAGAAGCAGAAAAAGAAAGCTAAAATTCAAGTGCAGAGGGTTTTTTCCTAAAGCAGGCACTAACAACGGAAAGATAGACTTGAAAAGAGCTGGTTATAAAGCTACAAAATGGATAGGTAGAAATAACTTGTTAGAATTGCTGAAATGCCAGACTGTAGTTGAAGACATGGGGAAAAAAAATCAGCAATAGTCTTGTAGCCAAGTAACTGGTAGAACTCTTAGCTTAATTTAATAACATATTAAAATTTTAACCTTTTAATGTATTTTAGGGCTAAATAATGAGCAGCAAATATTTAATCTGTAACAATTTTCTGACATTTTCTGAAAAAATCTGACTTGTATTATAGTTAGGTTTGAGTATCAGGTTCTGGACAACACAAGGACAGGCTACCCCAAATCTAATTATTAATGGCATTATTGAGTTCAACCAGATGTTTCACATGGATAAAATTAAGTACACGAATAAATCAAGATCCAAGCGCATGCTTAGATTTGACAGAAGATAAGAAAAGGTGAAACAAAAAGTAATGAATACAGTTAATGAAAAACTATATATCCTTGGTTGTTAATGTAATTTGAAATTTAAAATTCGAAGTGTAGCTGGCCTGTTAAATTATCCCTCTGCTGACAGACATATGAATGGGATGTTCCTCACGTCATCTTTTCTCCTGGATTCTGCCTGTCCAAGTTTTAGCCAGCCTGAGTACCAAACCTTCCACGGCTCCCCAAAGTAATTCCATAAGATAGAAGCATACTTTGAGTGTACAAAATACAGCTAATGAGCTACATTTCTATTAACAATGTCAGGATTTAAAGAATCCTAATGGGTAATCCTTTATGGAAAGGATGCAAGTGAAAGGTAGTGTGCATGATTTAAAATACAATATATAGTTGTCCTCTCCAAAACTGCAAAATCATTTGCATCTAATCAGCTGCAAATCAGACATTAAACAAGAAAAAAATTAAAATCCAGTATCATAAGAAACAGGAACAAATTAAGAAACAAATCTATTTCTAACCAGCAAAAGATATTATACAGAATAATTTAGTCATAAGTTATTTATGCAATGAATCAAACATCTGGAAACAATACTTTCTATTTAAGCACCAATCTAAGCCAATAATTACAACTGTGCTTCTATAATAATTCATAGAGTCAAGAATTAACTCGAAGTGTCTCTGGTGTATTGCTGTTGCAGCAAGTTTACCTGAAAACACAGACTGAGCAGATGGCTGGCTTTGGATCAAGGTGGCCGAGAGAAAAATGTGGAGCATGCAGTTTGCACTCCCTCTACTGGGCACTGGAATTATCCCGAGCAGGCACTCAGGGAAGAGAGATCAATGTCCGAGCATCCCGGTACTGAGAAATAAGAGCCCTTTTACAGCTCCCACTCTCTTCACCTGGACTCAGCTAAAACCCAGATTCACAAAAAAAATTCATTTCAAAACTCACAAAATGTGTATACCCTCAAAATGCATTTCCTGTCAGAAACTTGACTGACACCCCAAACGATTTAACCACAGTGAATGTAACTTGTGTAAGCACACAAAAACTCATTTGCCTTTGACCAATACAGGAAGTCTGACATTTTTTTGTCCACCCTCCACCCATCTGAAAAAGTGACAGCTCAGAAGAAATGCCTTGATGACTTCTGATCTGCTGGGGGCACAGCAATGGGAAGGGAAAATGTGTAGCCTGGGCAACTGGGAGGTATTAACAATTATAAAGTCTGCTGTAAGAGATTTGTTTCTAGACAATCAAAGGATAATCCTTGTTTTTATTTTCGCTCTCCTCCCACAGCTGCTGAGAGGCAAGCACAAAACACAGGCTACTTGTGCTGGCAGGGTGTAAGTGTCACATAGAAATGATAGCTCTCCTTGTAATTAAGGCTCTCTGATGGTTTGTGTTCCTCACTCTCATGGAGGAGAAAAGGAAGAAGTGGTTATAGCTCATGTCACTATAAAACATTTTAAGTCAAAGTGTCTCACTGTATAAAGCTCTGTGCTTTCCTTCAAATGACTTTGTATAAGGTAAGTTCCCTAAACTTACAGAAAGTTCTCCGGTAGTTTGCAAAGCAGTGTGACTTTTTCATTTTTCTGTAAAGGTAAAAAAAAACTTCAGAGAAAGTAATTTGTGCTAATTGTGTAACAGGCTCTGATTGCCAAAGGCTCCTCTGCCTTGGAGGCTTGTGCTCTGTGATATGGAAAATGAAACAAGAAACAATGGAAAACATGGACATAATAATAAAGATTGCCAAAAGCACACACCTTGTGAACCAAGCAAGTATTTCTTCTGTGAAATCAGGCCAGGTAACCACCAATTTCTTGCTCTCAGTACATCCAGCTACACTGCTGGTATATTCATATTGAACTGCAGCATCAAGAACTACTCCAGATATATAAAATTATTTGCATTTCAGCCACATCCACGTATAACTGGCCAGCGAAAAAAAGAGTAGCAATGACACATGGCAATGGTAAGGGACCCCAGGACCTTTCCTCTTTAAAGTGGCAATTTAAATCTCTGGGGAATTGAGAGTTATAGTAGAGTTCACAGTAATAAATCTCCAGTTTCACTGCCTCTCACTAAACCCTTCCCTTTATCAACTTTCTTGATCTCAATTTGAGGTTAGGTAAAGCCTTCACTCCCTGTGTTACCAGACAGAACAGGAACAAAGCACAGACTAGAACAGATGAGAAGGGCGAAAATCAGTGACCACAGAAGCATGGAGATTGAGCACAAAGAAAATGTAAGAAGTCCAAGGAGAACGGGCAAGTCCAAGTCCCCAGCCAAGTTGCCAAGTCCTTATCATTCTGTTTCATATTTGCTAAGTAAATAAAACCACTCTCTCCCTGAAAGAATGGCTTGCTGTGGTGCTGGACCATAACTGCACTTGAAATGAGCAAGTTCACAAACAATTCACCTTTATGTTTTCCAGTGAAGGACACAGCTACCTAAGAGTGCACCACCAGAACTGCTCTCCTATCCCAACAGAGAGATGGCACAGACCAGCTACAAACCAAGTTACATGGCTAAATCACTCAACCACTTCATTCACATTCTCCCTCCCTGCTTACCCAACACTCCCCTTCATGTCCAGGTGTGCTCATCTCCCCAGGTGAGCAGGGACAGCCCTTGCTGATCCCATGTGCCACCAAATCACATCCCTAAAGCACCACGCTGCCAGGACAGGGTGGCTGAGAGTCAGGGCTTTGAAGGACAGGCAGGCTCTCCCTATTTCTTCTCTTGGCTTTAGAGATATAGAAGACAGCAAAACTTTGGCATGTCAAGAGCTGTAGCTCCAAGGACACGAGGACATCCAGACAAAGCCACAATACATAACACAGGCAGCAATGCTCAGTTGAAGAGGAGATGTGTGTAGTGTTTCACATGCTGACATGTAGATATTTGACAGATGGGGATTTAATAACCATGAGCTAAGAGATTCTGTTTATTTTGTTCTACCAGACTCTCAATTTGCCCTGTTTTTACGTTTCAATAAAGTCACCTGACACATGAATAAAATATAATTTATACAGTTTCCTTCTGCAGTACAAAGCTCTCTATGTTCAGGCTATAAATTTCAAATAACTCAGCACTAACACTAAATTTGTTGATTTTACACTGGAGAAAAACCCTAGGAATAGTTATACATTGTTTTCAATGCTTAAGTTAAGTCAGTCTGCATGGCTTCATTTTGAAAATATTCTTTGTAAGCACTATGTATTTTCCCCTTTTTTCCCCTTTTAAAAATGGAATTCATTAGCTTTCAAACTAATACAGACATTAGTTATAAACATATAGATAGCATTGGTCACTCTCTGTAAGTGGTAACAATACCACTTTATAAACACACACACATGCACCTTCACACACACACAAAAATCAAGGCTTGAATGTCTTTTATATCTTGCAAGAAATATAGCAACCAATATTCCATGCAGAGGTGCAGCAAATGAAGTCCTGTCAAGCAAATGGCAGGAATGACAGCAGATGTCTGGATTCCTTCATAGCTGGTTGCATAAAGGTAGCACACATATTTCACTGGAGACAAAAGCCTCTGACAAGACAGGCTTTCAGTACTTTTCATTCAGAGTTGGCATTTTTGACTGGTGTGGCACATCACTAGGTGTTAAGATGATGAACCAGATTAATCTTGATTTAGCCTCATTTGTACAATGAAAGCAAAAGGTCTAAAACACTCAGTCATGGCTAAATAAGGCTGCACAATTTAGCTCAAGGTGTAATGTCCAGATCAAATTCTTACAACTCAGTAAATCCAAACCACACCCTAGTCTGGACCCTGACCCAAACCACTTATTTTCATGTCAAGCTACACAGTTACTTCATTTGATCACAGCCAACAGAAATGAGTATCATGCAGCTCTGCTTTTTATCTACATGAACAGGCCACAGACTCCTTTTTGGATCTGAATAATGTATTTGATCTTTCAGCCTGTTTATTCACAAGTTCTACCTATTTCACAAGAATTGTTATAGGTAGCTAATCTCTGTACAACAGTTTGATGCTGTTAATTCACTTATGCTAACCTCCATCACATGACACACTTCCTAGAGAGTGTAAATGCAAAGCAGAGAAACTACTTTCCTGAACTGACAGACTCTCATCGTTTGGCATGTTGTAAAAGAACACGAGTAGTACAGTGTCTACTGAGGAATATGCACAAAAGAAGCTGAGAACATAACAGTGTGACACATGAAGCAACTAAGAGTAAATAAAATTTGCACTTATCCACTTCAACAATAGTTTTGGTCTAATGATCAGGCATCTGGAATATTACACAGGTGTTTACTGCTCCTTGAGTGAAGCTACAACCAGATGAAGTAATGTACTTTACAATAAAACTTGTGTTTAAAAGTTTGCCAGGTTAGAGCTTAAGAGAAAGAGCATTTTTCTGTATAGAAAGAAGCTAAGCATTATTAATGAGCCTCTCTA
The DNA here is from genome assembly GCF_008360975.1 of Lichenostomus cassidix. Lineage (NCBI taxonomy): Eukaryota > Metazoa > Chordata > Aves > Passeriformes > Meliphagidae > Lichenostomus > Lichenostomus cassidix. The sequence goes on along the minus strand of NC_139484.1, from coordinate 63,242,725 downwards.
GCAAAAGTAGTTTTAAGAAACTCACCACTTTTCTTTTTCTTGCTTTAAAGGAAATATTCATTTCCTTGTATTTCTTCATAGCAGTCTCCAACTTATTCTTGAGTTCAATGGCACATCTTAGCCGATCATCATTGATTCCTGCTCTGGTAAGCAGCTGTAAACCAAGAAAACAACATTCTTATTCTCTTCTTCTAGAAATCTGAGCCAAAAAAAAAAATAATTCAAGTTTTCCTCTATAATTGATGAAACAACATTGTCACAAATTCCTTTATTTTACAAGTAACAATTAGTGAAGCCAATTCTTTTCCTATCTAGAATATAAAACTAAGAACAACTAGTGAAGCCAAAGAATGAACAGCTACTATAAACATCTTCTGAGAGTGTCCTTCTATAGGCCAAATTCCATGCAGGGGGCTCCATGATATACTGCTAATCTGATAGAAAGATGTCTAACAAAACCAAGCTGTGTTTCACTTTAACACTTTGCAGAGAAGCCAAATTTTACCTATCTTAAAATAACAATCCTTGTTTCACCATCTTTTTATTAAAAAATAGAAAAAAAATCTCTTTATCCCACCTGAATCCAGGACTGCACAGAAGGCCAGAACTTGTTTCTGAGAAGTTTGTGAGCATCCATGACACTGTTTATGATGGCAGTATTATCTTCATTCTCTTGCACTTTTATATCTGCTCAGAACAGGGGAAAAGTGTTAGTGCATGACATTTATAGTATCTTCACCACAGGAGCTAAAGGAGGCAAATTAATCTTTCTAAAATATTTGATCATTTCAGGGAAAGTTACAAACATCAGAATGCTTCTCTGTTCAGTACTAATTATTCTACTACTATCCACACATTAAAAAAATGTGAGGAAACGATGGAAAGTGTTCAGTCCAGCACACCAGAAAGAGTTGTTAATCCACCACTAGTAAGGAATCCCAAATAACCCACGGACAAGATCAGTCTGTATTGGCATTACACCTTGTCTCAAGTTCAAATGAACTGGGCCTTATAGCACCAATTTCTTCATATTCAATACAAAATAATCCCTACCCTGGTGGTAACAGGGACTTGACTGTCAGAGAAGCCAAGTATGCCATTTTCCAAGTAAAAATTATACTTTTCACCCACTGCTGTCAGCAAACAGAGAAGCAGACAGCCCCCCTTAGTGTCTGCACATGAAATTCCCTTAGGACAGGATTTGTAAGAGACTTCCAAAACACAAATCACCCTGATTTTTCTACAGGTAACTCAAATTAGCAAAGTTATGCAAAAAAACCAAAAAAGTGTAACCACTTCCTAGCAAAACTATTTACTTCCTTGCAAGGAAAAAGTTTCAGAAACACTCAATTGTAAGATTTTTAAACTAGCAGCTTCTTCCCCAGCTACAGACAGAAAGAGGTGAATAGCAAAGAGTATAAAAAAGAAAATTGTATATGATAAACAGATTTTTTTTTTTAACACAAGAGACTCCTTAAAGATACTATGAAGTGCTGTAATGGGCTTGCAACAACTAATACAAAAGTTCAGTCTTAGAAGGTAATTAATGAAATCTCCTAATCACACACAATGGACACCCAAAACTAAGAACAGTTACTAGAGGAACCAGAAATAGAAAAATAAAATTAAAAAATAATTTAAAAAAAAGAAAATCAAAGTGGTGTCCAGAAATCCCAAAGCAAAATGGTGCCCAGGTGACTTAAATACCCCAGCATTTAAGTAACAGAAACAAAACCACAAGCACAAAACACTTCAGAGAAAGGCTGCCTCCAGCTATATGTCAAAAGTTTTTGCAGGTACCTGTGGAGATTTCAAGGTCTAGGGTATACTTATGTGAAATAAGCCCATGGTTCCTCACAAAAGTCTGGTAATCATCATCATCGAGAGCAGGGCCACAGGACTGAGCATCAGAGCATGTGTCTCCATCCAGCTCTTTTTGTTCAAGCTTCTCATCTGCTGCCTTGTTTCCTTCAGTTCTAACACACTGAGACACAGGGAGAATGTCCTTGCTGCAGCATGGCTGTTCATCATCCATGAACCCCAAATAGGATGGGTTAACTTCCCCCTGGGAGGACAAGGGAGATGCAAGTCCAGCCTCATTAGCAGGTGTTTGTTTGCCAAGTTCTGGTTCCATGTCATTCACAGCAAAATTGAAAGGATCTGGCATCAGAAGCTGGAAACAATTTTCCATCTCTGTCAGTGTATCAACAATTTCTTGGGACATTTCTATTAAGACACAATTGTTTTAGAATATTGTTAGATACTGTAAAATGTTAATGTCTCTAGAGCAGACTCAGAGTTACAAAACAAACATGACTGCCAAAGAGGGAATCCATTTATCTAGTGACAACTGAGATCCTCCTCTTCTGCAGACATTGTCCTCATAAAAGTGAAAATACCTAACCAGGAAAACTAGAATTTCCTGAGGCAGGCATGTAGAATCAGGGCTCCTCCTTTCCTGATCCTTTCTAAAATTTCAGTGTGCAAAGATGACCCAAGTACTTCATAGAATTTGAAGGAAAACAAGGTTCAATGAGGATAATCTTAGTGATGTTGGTGAGTATTCATCCAACAACCATCAGTTTTATAGCTGTGTGTAGGAATAGCCATGAATGCATGTTATTGCTCAAAGAGATGCTACCCATACAAATCACTTTAAGAAAGTCAAATCTCTTCAAAATTCCACTCTTGGGCATGAAAACATTTCCAGCATGCAGAGTAAATGTAGACACAATGGGATGTATTACATATACCAAAATAATTGGTTGCTATATAGATGTATTTACTCTATTACCACCTCCACAAGCTGCTAAAGCAGGTGGGTCAGTGGTTGTTATCTCCTGCTGTGACTCTCCCCTGATAACTGTTAATGAGCTATCAAGAACCAACTGCATGACTCGTGGAATTATCTCATCCTATTGTGAGATGCTCCACCCAGGAGGGAGGAGCCAAGCATTCCCACCTGGATATAACCTGGCTTGGAAGTGCCCAAGGAGCCCCTGCCTACTGCATTCCCAGAGGATAAGAGCTACCACTGGACCTTCAGGAGGTGATCAGCCCTTCACAGGATCACTGCTTTAACTGAACTACTTCACTTGGACTGCTACCACCACCCTAACCGGGTATCAGGTTGTATCTGATTTTGTCAGTGTTTCTTCTTGTTTTATTGCACCTATTTTTAATTTTCCTATTGAATTATAATTCTGACTTGTGATCTCCCAATGGTTTGTTTTCAAACTAATACAGTAATTTAATTAAATAACCCTTTGTAACTGCAACATAATGTACTTACTATTTCTCTTCTTCTCTGGGGTGTGTCTGCTGTGTACATATCACTCAGAGACTCAGGCCCCAGTTACATTTTCTAGCTGCACTATGACACTTTTCACAGATATCCTACACTGCATCCAGGATTCCTGTGCAGACCATTGGCCATATTTCTAGAACACAATGATTGTATATATAAATAATGCCATTGGCCAGCAAGCTATTGGGAAGTCTGTGCCTTGTCAATGACACAGAAATTAAGTCACTAGCTCCAAAAAGTCTCGTGATATGTTTACTTGGGATGATGTACTCATACTTTAGTGAATTAGAGACCAGACCTTTACTTGATAACATTTTCTTTCTTTTTCATCTCTTCTACTGAGCTCACAGGACAGTCACTTCTTTCCCCTGATATTTGTCAGGTGAGAGAGAGGGAGGGTCAAGTTCTAACAAATGCAGCATTCTTGATTTCTGTGGTCAGCTATTATCTGGATAGCTATTCTCTCAGAATTTATTTTATATAACCTTAAAAAAAGTTGCTTTAAAAACAAACAAAAAACCAAACCAAAAGCCCACTGAAAGAATCAAAGCAACCAACCTTCCATTTCTTTTTCAGTTCTTTTGACCTTTTCTTTGTAAATGTTCTCCAGTCGTTTTTGCTTTTCCTCTTCCCTCCTCCTTTCAGCCACAGTTCTGGCATGCACATCTTGAAAATCCACCTAAGGAGGAAATTAAGAAAAAAGTGTAACATTCCTTGTACGAAATATATAGAAAATCCATTTCCTAAGATCCTTATCTGTGGTGAAAAATCCTGTAACATCAGCGATCAGCCAGAAGCTCAGCAGCATTTCCTTTTATCTCTTCTCCTCCTTGAATCAATAACTACAGCAATTGTGAATGGAGTTTTTACTCCTACTAATAAAGGACTGTTGAGAATCAATGGCTTTCAGAAGGAAATCATAAGGTAGAAAAACAAAACCCTTAGATTTTCACATCTAAGAGTGCAGGACTAAACTAGGCTTTAGGAGACTTCTGTCACAGCACTGGAGACAAGGAGTTAGGCAGAATGAGCAGGAAGAGTATGCAGGGTAGATACAAAGATTACATGAAAATATCACACCTTGTCCAGCAGGAAATTTAGGAAAATTTGTAAGCACTATTACCACTAGTATATACATCACTTACAAAAGAACTTTGTAAGAAAGGAAAGTAGAAGAGAAGATCTTCAAATGTATTTAAAAAGACCAAATTTGTGATTTTACAATGACATTTGCTGGATTTCGGTATTGAGGGGAAAGTTAACATTCAGTCTCACTTCCTTATGGCTGAATTATAAACATAACTCTGAATGACTCAAAATGCTGTTTCATAAGATATTAGCAGTATTTTGGGGTTTTTAAGTTTGGTCTTAGAAGGGATTGAAAATGCAAAACATTTTCACTCCTGTTTTAAAGAAGAGAGTCTTGATTGTGTTAATGCATAAGGAAAGCCTTTTGAAAACCACAGTGTTTCCTTTGATTGCTACCACATAACTTTTATGAACTGCAGACAGGCACTGCTGAGTACTAAGCAAGCCTGCATTTTCTGATTCTGAAGCCTACAGACTCCTGCCTCGTGCTAGAGTACCTACAGTGGAGTTATCTGCCCATTCTTTCCCATTCTCTGTACCAAAAGGACCATGAAGCCTTTAACTGCTGGTCTGTAATTATGGAACTAAGTGTTTGAGGAGCAAAAGATTGCTCTTGACTGAAAGGATGTTAAGCAGTAGGCTGAGACAGCTACTGCAGCTTTTGTGAAATTACTGGAATGCAGCAGTACTATATTCTATGTGGATCTGTCTGAAATCCTGTTCCATAATTCCATCCATGCATGCCTCAGATACAAAGATACTACAACATGAGTCACATGGCCAAATATGCAAACATTTGGAAATATGTGAAATACTTTTTTCCCTTTCTTCTTTTTTTCAACTTTCAGACAGGAGTTTGTAAACAATTCTTTTCCTGTATACATGAAGCATTTTTTGCTCTTGAAGTCAAACATTTATAGAGTACTTGGTACCTACAACTACTGACCTAGTAACATTGAAGGAGTGGGGTGCTCTCTACCCCCAAAAAGGGCAGCAGCTATAATTTTCTGACTATTTATAGTGATTTTGGTGATCATTAAGAAAAAGACAACCAAAAGCCAACAACAGACCACACACAGAGCTAATACTCCTCCGAAGCTGCCCTATACTACTGTGGCAAACCTGTAAAACTCAACAGCTGATGTATTTTACTACTAAAAAGTAGCAAATGCCTCCTTAAAACTTTTGGTTGCTTCTCACACTTCAACTATTAAGCTGGGAAAGGCCAGTTGGCTCATATGAAGACTTTAACTACAAGTTACCAAACTACCTGAAATTGCTTCTGTTGATACTGTTTGTAGAGGAGATCCAATTAAGCTGTTAAAGAAAACAGCACAGCTTGTATCACAAACATGGAGAGAGATACCCCAGTTGTTACTGGGCAGCAACCATGACCACAGGAGCACAGACAGACCTGCCAAACAGCAGTTATTGTGCACTTGTGTTCAACTGGGTAAAACTATGTGTTAGAGGCCCTTTGCCTCAGTCTTGCACTTCTCCTTGCCACTGTCATTTAGTTTTATTTCTTTCTTAAACAAGACAAAAAAAGAGAATTCAGACCATCTTTTGTGAGGAGATGCCAAAAACTGTATAAAGAAGTAGCACAGTATAGTAAGTAGGGAAGACCTTTAGCTCAGTATGGAACCAGAACAACTGAAATACATCATGTATCATAAAGGGCTTTTATCTACTGTTAGGAATGCTGAATCTGTCTTTCTGGAGAGAAAGAAAATCAGTATGTTCATTGAAAGCCTGTTATTATCATTGTAGATAGTGTGAATGCTAGAATAGTGTTCCAAATTTCACTGTTGCACCTCAGAAGACATACTAAGGCAGCAGAATGCTCCAAACACAGTAACTTTAAGTGACATCTAAAAGGTAAGGTTTACATACAGGAAATTTCTCTTTCATAAAACCTCTTGTATGGCACAGTAGCACTGCAGCTGAGGGTGGCAGGCACATACACTTGCAAAGTTGTACAGCAAAGGGGAGCTAGAAGTGGACAGCTCAGTACAGAACTCAGGCTAGTTTAAACTGGCATGGAAAGACTTAATAACTGTTTATCCTCAGTTTAAGGTCTAGCCCTTGGGGCTCCACGTAGGAATCAGTGGGTGAAAGACAGCTGGTGTGCAATACTTACACACCCTGAAAAAGGCAGAGCCCAGCTCTGAGCACAAGACAGGGGTTCCTAAAGCTTACAGTACTGCAAGACAAACAGAAAGTATGGGGTTTGTTTTCCAAAGACCATGCTCAACAGAAGGTCTCCTACAGGCAATGTCATTTCCTACAGCTTTTTTTTTTTTTTCATATTTATTGGTTTCCTTGCTTTGAACACGTCCTGGTGATCATCACCTAAAAACACCCCGTGGAGTAAAAGCGCAGAGTACCTTCTTGTTCTGCTTTAGGAAGTGGTATCCCAGGGAAAGCTGCTTGTATGCCTCCCCGTACTTCTCGTGCCAGTCCTGCACTGCCCTGATGGCTGCTTTCCTCAGCTTCTGCGCCACCTCCTTGGGCGGGGGAAGGGGCTGCTCGTGGTCTATCCCCACCGTGAGCTCCAGGAACTCCTGGAAGTTGGAGATGAGCAGCGTCCTGAACTGGTGGGACCTGGCGAAGAGCTCCTGCACCACCTGGAAGGCGGAGAAGCGCATCTCGGCGTGCTCCTCCTGCAGCCGCGTCACCAGCAGGTGGTACGCGTGGCTGATGTGCTCCTCCGACGACCTGGGAGCGGAGAGAAGGAAGAGAAAGGAGGGGGAGTTGTTTAAAAAGAGGTTCAGCACGTAAAAACGTGAGTTGGGGGGTGGGGGTGTAATTTATTTGAATTTCAAGAGAGCAGCTTCTGTCCTGGCAGCACCCAGTCCCCACAGCAGGCCCAGGCGCTTGGGGCGGCTCTGCTCGGGGCTGCCAGCCCGGGCACAACCAGCGGGGCCCGGCTCTGTCCCTCCCTCCCTCCCTCCGGCCGTACTTGCAGATCTTCTTCAGCTCCTTCATCCTGCCGGGCTCCAGCCGCGGCTCCCCCGAGGTGGTGAGCTCCTCCACCAGCTCGGCCAGGCGCTGGTCCATCTCCGCCGGCACCGGAGCTGCCGGGACACCCGACCCGAGGATCCCTCAAGCCGGCGGAGCCCCGGCCGGGAGCCACCAGCGCCGACGGGCCCGGCCGCGTCTGGGCGGCGCCATTTTCCGGCCTGGGCTAAAGCCACACCCCTCGGCGCGGCCACGCCCAGCATGTGACCGCGCCCTCGGGTAGCCACGCCCACCAGGCGCTCCCGCCCCTCGCGGGGAGACCACGCCCTTTGAGTAAGCCCCGCCCCTTGGGATGCTGCTCCCCCTCCCTCCCCGCGGCGGGTGGTACCTTCCTCATCCCCCCTCCCCCGGCACCTACCATCCCTCCCCGCTGTCCGCGCGGCGCTGCCCACGTGACGCGCCGGCAGCCGGAAGCGCGGCTGGGGCAGGGCGGGGAAGCCTTAAAGGAGCCGCGCCCCGGTTTAGTGTGAGGGGCGTGTAATGCTTCGCTGTCCGCAGGGCTGAGCGTGCCCGGAGGGGCGAGCTGCGGGCACTCGGTATGCCTGCCCATTGGAGAATCAGTTACACCTCTGAGAGCATCACAGTCCGACCTGAGACCGAGCACCACCACACCAGTCTTTCCTTAAACACCTCCAGGGACGGTGACTCCGCCAGCTCCCTGGCAGCCCATTCAATGTCCAATCACCCGTTCTGTGAAGAAATTCCTCCTATGTCCGACCCAAACCTCCCCCGGCACACCCTAACGCTGTCCCCTCATCCTGTCGCTGTTGCCTGGGAGCAGAGCCCGATCCCTTCCACACAGGGAGTTGTGGGGAGCGACAAGGTGCTCCCTGAGCCTCCTCCAGGCTGAGCCTCACCCGCTCCCTCAGCTGCTCCTCACAGCGCTGGTGCTCCACACCCTTCCACAGCTCCGCTCCCATCTCTGGACGGGCTGCAGCACCTCAGTGTCCTCCTTGTCCTGAGGGGCCTCACCTTTCATGAGGGGTCTCACCTTGCCACGAGGGGCTTCACCTCATCATGAGGGGCCTCACCTTTCATGAGGGACCTCACCTTGTCATGAGGGGCCCAACACTGGTCTCTGTTTCCCCACCACAGAACTGTCCCCTTTTGCTGCCCACACAGGTCTGGCTCAGTTGTGGGACATCATGAGGCTGCCCTGCATTCACTGGTGAGCACTTTCAGTTCTGGGTGCTCCATTAGAAGTGCTCTGCAGACCCCCATCTCTGGAAATGCTGCTTAACCACTGGGAATAAACAAGCCCTTGCAGATTCCTCCTTCCTCATCCTGAAGAAGAAAGACATCTAAGATATCTGTTCCCATTTGAAGATGTTGTCAGCTAATTGAAAGGTATTTCCGTTAATCCGTGGTTAAGGCATGTGTTGGAAGCAGTGTATGTGGGTTGGTGTTGCAGCTGTGTCTGCTGGCTCCTGTCATCAGGAACGATGGCATTGAACACTTTTCACTAGAAATTAACTCATATCGTCGACCAGATTTACTGCAGTAAGTAAATACATACATCTTGCAGTGGTTCTGCTGTTTCTGATTCAATAAGTGAAACCAATGACACCCTGCTTTTTAATAATGTTTCTCCTTTCTTCCTTGCCTTCCATCAAGTAGAGTGGATTTCCATGTGAAAGTCACACAGAATGGCACAGCTCATTTTAAAGTTTAGATCAGTTTCCTCTTTCGCTGTTTATTATTTTTCTTCTTCTCTTCTTTATTTGATTGAAAGTGCCTGAACAACTGCTTTCTGTTAGGGTATTGCTTGCAAAAGGAGCATTGCTGTGCTATTTGGAAACGGAATTTCAAAATGAGCCTCAAGCAACAGACTTACCATCTACAAAGGCACTGATTTCGTACTCTTGCATAATGTTTAAAGAAATCCCTGCAAGCAGCCATATGGTTTTGCAAAGAATCAGTTGATGAATGAATGAATGCTGAGTTGTGTAACTCATTCATGATAGTCCCTTAGGCAAATCCCAGCAAGAGCTAGACTATTTATTTATTTATTTATTAATTAAAATAAAAGACAATTACATAAGCCAACACAATTTTAAGTTGCTGAGTCTCCTTTTCCCTTCTACTTTGTAATGAACATGGCAAATATCCACCATTCAATCATTTCCATACTCTCTTCATCTGGCCCAGCCTGATAAAAGGCTGAAGAGAACCAGAACACTGAAGAATTCATTCAGCTGCAAAAGTCACAAAGCTCTGCACCTGCATTGATTGTCCCCAACATGCCTGGTCTGGGCTGTTCCATGGAGGTGAATGCAGGACACTCTGTGGTACAGAGGCAGAGCTGAACACCACCTGATACCCCTTCAGATCCTCAGAGTCCAATGTTTTGGTTGTTTACACCTGTTTTCAGTAAAACCTGCCTCTGCAGCTTCATGTTATGTGAATTGTGTCAGGTTGTGGATTCAAAGATTTCTTACATCTGTGCTGAGAGAGCAGCAAGAGCAGTTACACTTTGTGAGTTCTCCAAAGTGAGTGACGCCTTGCAGCAGCACAGACACTTCCAGAAAAACTGTCCTGTCTATCACCTCTCCAGGATAGCCAAGCTGTCATCGTTGGCAGGAGGCATTTGCAGTGGGAATGTTCTCCTACAAGGTATCCCCAGACAGGACCAGTTGGTTCATCCAGAGGTCTTCAGTTAGTCCAGTGTGTTTGGCCAAACATATAGGCAAAGAAAACTCCAGAATTTTGTCCACTTACAATAATTTGGGTCTGGGTGTTCTTACATTGAAGACAAACCATTTGTTCTGTAACAAATTTTAAAGGTCTAACTGATGGCTCTAGGAAGGATTACTTCAGACTTTGTGCAATAGTAAATTACCTGATATAGTCTTTTTATAAAATAAACATCTCAGTAGGAGACAGTTCCACCATTTTACTAGATGATTCTTTGCCAAGGGTTGTTTTCCAGCTTTGCAATAAAGGAGAATGTCAGTCAAAAAGACACCCCTCTGAACTTCAAAGATAGCTGTATTCAGCTTAATGGCATGAAATTAAAAAGAGGATTTCTTTTCCTGCCAAAATGGAACTTAGGCAAAACACACTTCCCTACAAATAATTTGGAGTTAAAATAACTTCGGTTTCAGTTCTGAAGATACAAAAACACGATAAACACTGATATTAAATTGTCACAGGGTTTTGCCAATTGGGTTGTAAAGAAAACGACCTTCACTGTGAGCTGAATAGGTGCTGAACCACCAGTTTGAGTCGAGCAAAGGGTGACAGATATTTCAAAGCTCTAAACTACCTTGTGAGGGGCAAAGACTGTATTTGAACAGATGTTATCAAAGGGGAAATAGCCTATTCATTAAACCATCAATAATGCAAGGCCAAAGGTGCTTGGTGACCTCCTCTGATTATATGAAATAGTGACTGTGACAACACTTCTGCCTACTGTAACATTTTATAATTCTGTCATAGGAGGAGATGAATGAACCTGCTCTGTGTGGCCTAGATCACTAATTAAATATCCACTTGTGAATTGGAAGGAGCAGCAATAGCTGTAGGAGAACTATCACAAATCAAGGAGCACCTTTCTACATGTAGCTTATACTTGTTTCTAGAGTAATTAAAAAAAATGATCCTACAGCAGTGTCTGATACTGCACACCAAAGTGGACTCACTTAATTAGTATCAATGAGGGTAAATTGTTTGGGGTTTTTTTTTTACTGAAATATCTCTGCAGACTCAAACTGGAGCTTAATGAGCATTTTTCGGTGTTAGACAATATAGATCCACAGCAGGAGTTAACGTTTCTACAGGAAAGCACCCAAAGAAGCCCAAGGCACACCCCACTGCACTGCACAGGGATGTCTGTGGGGTTTGGGAGGATACCAGCCTTTCAGGCAGCACTCAGGTCAGATGGTGCAGAAAAGGAGGAGCTTGCTGGTTGTTAACATGTAGGAAAGGAGACTGCAGCAGAAAAGAGGATCCCCAAGGCTACCAAAAGAGGAAATCCAGCCCAAATTCTGCATTAAGACCCTCTGATGCTAAATCATACAGAGACAGAAATTACACTTTCCTGCATGTGTAAATACTGCTTTCAAACATCTGACGTTAGCAGAAATTTCTCAAACAACTGACAGAGACTGGTTTGGGTGTCACATTGACTCACTGACAGTACTGTTTTGAAGCTCCTTCTGCCTGATGGATGCCTGAGCTGTCCCATCCTTGGGAAGCCACAGGCTGTAATAGAACCACAGTCACTCAAGCTGGTTTCTCCAATGAGAGACTGCACGGAGCTGTGTCTTCAGATACCCAAATGAATTGCTTTTTTTCTTCTTTTCCCAAGGATGTGAAAAGGAGAACACTGCTCTGAAGCTTCTAAAAGCTGCAGTGCTGCCTCCAGTTAAAAGGGAGTGAAGTGCATTCCCAATCTGCAGTCACCCATTCAGACACAGATGTGTGACAGGTCTGTGTGTGTCTCACAGGCTTTGCACACCACTGCACAAGCACTGCCTGCTCTGAGGTTTTCCATTGCAGATTCCTCTGTCCTGTTCACCCACCAAGCAGCTTGAACCCATAGTGCTACTGCAATCACTCACTCACAGGAGACCTTAGTCATCCATCTAACTCCACTGCATTCCCTCAGCACCAGGATGGTGCCCAAAGTAGCCTGATTTCAGCCCTCAGCCTTGTTTGACATTTCCATCATCTTTTATTTGCAGTGAACAAGAAAGCCTCATGGATCAAAACAAGCTTTTCCAGGGATTTTCTTTTACTGTTATGATAAAAGAATACATTGTCTCTATGAAGAGATAATTTATACAGGTCAGCTTTTGCAAGCAGGAGGAAAGTCCCTGGCTTGAGGAGATTACGAGGTAGTTGGGACAAAAATAGAGTGCAAAGACCACAGTTGGAGAGGGAAGGAAATATTGAAGTATAACTAAAAGGAGGAAGAAAGTGTCTTGAAAAGAAGGAGGTAGCAAGTCTTGTGAAGTGTCTGTAGCTATTTATTTATGTTTTTAAGGAGGTGTGTTGCACTTCTGTGGCTCAATATCTAAGCTGGAGCAGAATGGGAAAATGTTTATTGATGTTTCATGTATTTGGACTCTTTTTCATGGTCTCAGTTTCTGCAACAAGCACATCACGACAGTTCTTCTGGCCAACATCCTTTTATACTTTGCACTACTAGGATTCCTAAATGTTTCACAAATTTTTAGGCAATTGAGCCTCAGTTCAGCTTGGATTAAGACTTGTAGGTACAGTCAACACATGGGAAAAATAGGTGAATTTTAAGAAGACCATGAGACAGCCTGCCAGGGGAGCTGAGTGCAGATTTTGGGGCACTGATCCCATCCTCTGAGCAGCAGCAGCTCCAACACCTCCCTGCCCCAGTGTGACCTCAGCAGTGTTACTCATGCAGCCACCCCATTCTGTGTTTCAGCTTGTTCCATGTGAGTGCCAAAAGGCCTCTTAAATGAATCATTGCTACTTCTCCTCTTTGCACAAGTCATAGTGGTAAGATTATATCTAATACTGAAAAAGCAGTATTTGTGGTGAACATTCCTCGGTAAACTCAATACACAAAATTCTCTTGATATCCTTGACATCCAGTTCTGCTCCAGGTCATGGAACTTGAATTCTAGTGAGATATGTGTTTGGGGTTTTTTTAATGCAAACAAAACTGGCAGTCAGTAGTTTCAAGTGGACAGGCTGTATTTATAGGCATAGTAGAGGAAACTGCCCTGCCAGCAGTGGTCTGAGCTGGGTGACTGTGACAGCCTTCATTCAGCTGAAATCACAGAAAATACACTGTCATTGCCTTTGTCACTGCATTCCTGCATGGCTGCAGGAGGCACAGCCCCTGAGAGACACAGCTTCCTGATTGCTTTGGGTAAAAGGTTTCTAAATCTATTTAGAAAGTGTTTTATTTAATCTAAAAAAAAACCAAACAAAACCAAACAAAATGCCAAAAAGAGCCAAACAAAAAACTCCCTAAAGGTCTGTTTTCTTTGAGCAAAAAAAAAAATTAGTTAAGCTTACTGAGCTATAGAAATACACTTTTCAGATAAGTACATTTTCAGATGAGAGTAAAAATTAACAATGTAAAGAAGTATAAACTACTTCTAAGATGAGTTTATTTGCAGATAAGAGTGAAAATGGACATGATAAAGCTCTGAAGTTCATCCCCGGTGTCCCCGGTGTCCCCTTGTCCTGCCGGGCTGGGCTCAGGCTCTGCCCTGGGCGCAGCCCCCAGCAGGTGGCAATGCAGGAGCACCTGTAGCCCTTCCAGCCAGGCAAAGGCTGGGCTGAGATCGCTGTTCCCTGGGAAAAGCCGCGCCTTGGAAATCCTGCTCGGTGTTTTTAGCGTTCATTGCAAAGCGTTTTCACTGTCAGCGACATTTGCTTTTGTGTTGTTTATAAAGTGTACGATTTCAGCTTGCGGACTTTGTAGCAGCAACCGGTGGCAATGGGGTGGATGTGCCAAATCCAAAACCTTAGGGATCTCCTGTGAAAGTCATGGAATCATTTATGTTGGAAAACATTCCCAAGACCATCAAGTCCAACCATTAATCCAGCACTGTCAAAGCCACGTGTTACAGAAATTGAAATGTGGCACGTTATATTTATTTTTATAAATATGTATACACACGCACACATACATATAGATAGTATCTCTTGAGAACTCCACTCACAACCCTTTCTCCCATATTCTCTAGTTGCATCTTCCATCTCTGTGCAAGACCACACTGTTTCCAAGCCGGGAATAAATCTTGAAACAGATCAGAACCTTTAAATGTAATCACAAGTCTCACAATAAAATAAGCAAAGAAGAGATTTTATTTGAACAAAGCATTCCTAAGTATCACACCAGAGGAGTGAATTTTAATGGCAATTTAAAGAGAACACATGTCTGAGACAGCACTGAAGGTGGGGGAAATTTCCGAGAAGAATGACTGTGCTTGTAGAGGGAAATGGTTGGAGTAAACAAAAATATACAAAAATACAGAAACATTAGAAGTGTCTAGTGGCACACTTTGCCTTTTTCCTGCACACACACACACACACACACACACACACACACACAACCTACCTAAAACAAATAAAACCAACTGCAATCTCCCCCCAAAAAAATTAACAAAAACACATCCTCCTCCCAAAACTCTGAAGCCAATAAAAAAATCAATATGGAAGATATCTGAGCTTGTTAAGAAATCAATGAAAATAGTTTGATTGCACCAAAAAGCTGGTGAAAAACTTCTTTTCCCTTCTTATAACTGTAAAGCTTGCTCCTGGCATAGAAATGGCTCTTCCTTGAAAGACTAGTGCTGTTGAACTGAAATCACAGCTGAGCTGCCAAAACACTGCCCTGAGCACCATGACCACAGGTTGGTTAAAGTGGCTCCAGAGGAAATGATGGGGGCATGGAGAGGTTCCCTTAGATGTGTGTGGACACAGTAACTTTTCTTACTACAAACAAGGAATCCAAATTATCTGCAATCAGTTTTGTTTCTGTCATCTCCATATGCTTATATCACTGCTTGGACTCTGTTTTAAATGGTGCAATAAAAACTTTAGGGAACAAAATGCAAAAATACACTGCATTGTCTCTTCAAAAGTGTGACAGATCTTGAACTGCACAGGAATATTTTAACATCAATCCACATTCTGCATTTGCTGTTTAGAAAAGCAGCAGTTCTTGCTATTTCAGAACCACCAGCAAATTTCAAATATGTCTCTATTATATGGAATCACACTGTGGGAACAGCAGGGCTAAACAGTTTCAGAGCAATAACAAAAAGCACTAAGTGGTTTAAGCTCTGTAAAATGTATAAACAGCACAGCAAATACTAAAATAATATGCATTTTATAAAGTTCTCTTAAAAATTCCATGACATATAGGAAGGATACAAGAACAAACAACAGAAAATAAATAGTTGCAATAGTGCCTATTAGTAAAGATTTAAATCAGTTTTGATTATTATGAGGTAACTTGTTCATAAAATAAAAACATCTCCAGGGAAAAGCATCACATATTAAATGATTCTGAGTGTAGCAGTGAAAAACACAAGAAACAAAAGATGAATTCAAACTGGAAACCAGGCACATATTTTACCAGTGAGGAAACAGATTCTCTGTGTCATTATGATGTTTTTCTGACAGATGTGCTCGAACCAAAAAGCCCTGGATTGTAAATAGTCTTGAGACTTGACATCTAAAATCAGGACACTGGAGATCTGGCTCTTTTGGAAGGCATTGAGTTACAGAGAAGACTTTTTACACAAAACAGAGATGGCAGGACATGAAAATCCTGCCTGGTGACTCAGATGGTAACTGTTAAGCAGGACCCTGGCTGCTCGAGCTGTGGAGTTGTCAGTGGATCCTGGAGAGGGGACAGCACAAAGGGAGAGTGTTTTGCAAATAGAGTGCAAGAAAAAGGATTTTGTGTCTCTTTGAAGTGTCCTTGAGTTAAAAGTGACTGCTGGAAGTTTTCAAGAATGTTCCAAATTTCAAGATGCAATTACGTAAGGAGGGAGAAGGGTGGTAGGAAGGTTCCTCCAATGGTGGGAGCAGCCCCTCTAACTGCTTGGAGCAGATGAAGCTGTGAGGTTGCATTTCTAATCTTTGGTATTTTAACAGAACAGGTTCAGGTATATTTAATGGGATTTGCACTAAGTTTTAGAACATTCAAGGAACTTTTCTATGACACTTCATGTTTTAGCCCAGGCCTTTTAGTATATCTTCATCTGAACATGATCTTCACCTACACCTTGAGGTGTTATTTTGCAATAATAATTTTTAAATAGTTACCCAAAGGTTCAGTGCTAGGCTCATTGGCCCAAAGGCTCATTTTTGGCTTCTCCAGCCAACACAAAACTGGCAGCAGCACTCTGATTTCTTTTCATGGTGTTCCTGGAATTACAAGATGTGGAGGGAAAGAATTAAGACAAATACTTTATTCAGATAAAAATTTACTCCAGCATCTCACACCCTTGAACACAGAGATCACAGGTGAGGTTATTTATGGTTTCCCAATGCAAAGAAACCAGTCATTATCCTTGCTAATTGGTTTAGAATAAGGGAGGTATTTCTGGAGGCAGCAGCTGCTAATCTTACTTCAGTGAGGAATTGTTAATTTTACCTCCTCAGAAGAAGGTTCCAGAGACACAGGGAATATGTTTTGGCCAAGGGTAGGATAATTTCTCTCTTAATAGGGCAGGTGACATTCTTTCAAATTATTATAAAAGTTAGGTGTGTCAAAGAAGGTCTGTTACTCACTGTAGAAGCAAAACAGCAATTCAGCTGCAGCCTCTGGGCTTTTCTCTGGACGTGGTAGTTAAACTGAATCATTAGCTCTCCTATAAAACCAGCACCCTGTTTATTCACTGTTTTTTGAAGTAGGATAATGCAGCACTGAAGCTGGTGAGCTGGCCATGGATGTGACAGTGACATTCAAAGAAAACAGATGCCACAAAGCCTGGATCATCAGAGGGTATGTATATCTGAGATCAACATTTGCTGGAAAAGAAAAGCCAACAGATTTGCATCAGCAACATCAATTCTCATCTACTCTTCACTGTCTGACCATCTAACTAGATAGGATCACACACTCATCCCATTCCAGGGTTGTTCCTCCTGCAGCTGGCGCTGTCTCAGCTCCCACACACAGCTTGGCAGCTTTTGTGCCCAGAGGATGGGCAAGTTGCAAATGCCCTGAGGGCAAGATCTATTTACAGACTGAAGAGACTCCACTCTTTGGCTCAAGCCTCATGCTGACTCCAGGAAAGAGTCAGGCAGCAGGCTGTAATACTCCTGAAATGGGAATGTGACACTGGACTCAGCTCACCAGAGTTGGGGATCACCCTCCCCTCCATATCAGACCGTACTGCTCAGGTGTCTGCAGCTGGCACAAGACAAGCTGCCCATAGAGATGCTCTCCTGGTGCATCCCCCACCATCCAGCCTGAATTCTTCTCCATTTCCTGTGGTGGAAGCCAGCCCTGTAAACTGATGTTCCTTATGGCCAAAACCAGGATCAAATAATTTCATGAGCTCCTGCGCACAGACGAGCAGGACAATGAGACAGCAACTTGAGCATGCACAGTTTTAAAATAGAAAATCATGTCACAATCCTCATGGAGAAACAGCCTCTTCCCCCACAGCACTGATCAAAACAGCTTCTGCTGAGGAGTCACCTCAAAAGGAGGGAGGCCAGCAACAAGCAGCCAAGGGTTCAAACCCTGCCTGTTGGGTTTTTCTCCTCCCAGAGCAGTTCTGCCAGCAGGGCACAGAGCTAGTTCCAGTGGAGGTGTTAGCTGGGCATTACAGCACAGCACCAGGATGCATAATTCCTGGCAGCAATTAATACAGGGTTTTCCTTAATGCCTGCATCCAGGGTGACTTGAGCTTTTCTAAGATCAATTTCTCCCTGACACCTCCAGTATTTAATAAAATATTTTTCTGGTTTGAGTCCCTAAAGCTGCTACTTGAAAGAGGAAACATCTCCATATGGGGCACGCATGGGCACCCTGAAGAACTTCCCACAGCTCTGCTCCTGGCTCTTCTGAGCAATTTGTCTGGCTGTGTTTGCAAAGAAAGAAAAGGAAATTGTCTACTGGTTTATTATCTGTTTATTTCCTCTTGGGAAATTTGTCTATATGATCCTGCTTAATCTCTGTGGGTGGGGAACAAAATATTTAAGTTAAAGATATTTTTGTCCTGAAGTGAATAGACCTTATAATCTTTTCCTCTTCATTCTTCGTTCTGGCTCTGTTGGGAAAACGTCCTGGCTGGGAATGCAGATGACCTCCCTGGGAAAATTTGCTCCTCTGCTCTGTGGGGTAGGTAAACTATTTACTTAAGAAATGTACAACATAAAAATTAATCTTATGGGATGGGAAATAGGGTCAAAGGAGTAGGTACAGATGTTATCCCCCACTTAACCAGCTTTCATTTTCCACTTTAGTTTGTGAAACTGCTCAATGCTTCCTCTGCTCCAGCTGCAGTGTGAGATACAACCTGAACAAGCAGGACTGTGCTCCACCTTCCAGCACAGCAGCACCAAGCCCCTCTACAGCCCCAAATATGAGAAGAAGGTAGACCTGCTGGAGAGTTCAGAGGAGGCCACAGAGGTGAACAGAGGGCTGGAGCACCTCTGCTGCAGAGACAGGCTGAGAGCTGGGAGTGTTCAGCTTGCAGAAGGCTACAGGGAGAACTTCCAGCACCTTCTAGAACCTAAAGGTCCTACAAGAAAGCTGGAGAGGGACTTTTGACAAGAGCATGGAGTGACAGGACAAGGGGGAATGGCTTCAAACAGGCAGAGGGCAGGGCTAGACTGGATATTGGGAAGAAATTGTTTACTGTGAGGGTGGTGAGGCCCTGGCATAGGCTGCCCAGAGAAGTGTGGCTGCCCCATCCCTACAAGTGTTCCAGGCCAGGCTGGATAGGGCTCTGAACAGCCTGGGATAGAGGAAAGTATCCCTGCCCATGGCAGGGGGGTTGGAACTGGATGATCTGCAAGGCTGCTTCCAACCCAAACCATTCTGATTCTACGTGATACAATTCCCAGACTGCATACTAGAGCAGCTCCTTTCCATTCGATCTGAACAATTAACAATCCCAGGAGCCTGATCACTTGGTTTCTATAACTAGGCACAATTTTTTTCACTTCCATGTTGCTAAGTTATTTCTGGTTTTCTCAGTGCATCTCCCTCTCCACGCCGCCCACCAATGTCGCACATTCCCATCTTCATTAGGAGCAAGCAGCAAGGTGCCGGCTGCAGTTTTGTAATCAAGTCTGGATCTCTATCACACAGTACTTCCATGTTAACTCTTTCTTCTTACTTACACTTTTAAGAGCTTCAGTTATTTTAATCTCTTTGAAAGGTAACTGGCTGATAACATTTCTTAGCTATACCCTGATGCTTGATCTCATTTTTAATGAGTCAAACCAAACAGCTTTTCTTGTTAAGCAGCCCTTTCTCTTTCTTGTTCTGCTCTTTCCTATTGTTCTTGTGGTGCTACTTATCCTACAGCTGATTTCCTCCAGCTTAGGATACAGATCTCTGATAATTTAACATGATCAAATAGCAGGATTTTATGGTGTTGTCAAAAATATCTGATTCATGACTGTGAGCTCCTCAGTGAAATCAACTTGTTGCCAGCTAGCAATGAGGACTAATTTAATTTTTGATGTTAAGAACTCCCATGTACCAAAGACTAGACCTCTTAGGATGGCTTTTTTTTAGTGCCTAGCTCAGATACAGACTGAACTTCTATTTTGTGTTGGCTCTACAGCTGCTGTGCCAAAAACATCATCAGCCTTCACATGCAACAGTAACTGAGCTGTAGCTCCCTACTACCTCTTGCTGGCCTTGGTGGCAATTTTTTCCCCATGTGCCAGAGATACTTAATTCTGTGTACAGAACCTACCTGGGTATAAGAGGATGTGTTAGTAAAGAGGTAAGAAGAAATTCTGCTGTCCTGCTCTGCTCATCCTACATGTCTTCCTAAAACACAGCTGAGCTGCAGAAAAATTCTCAGAGCTTAGCTAACAGGGCCAAGTCTTTAAAATAAATGACCGAATTAAGAAAATGCTGCCTGTCAATGTGTGTGTTGGTTTTGCTTAGCCCAGAACATCAGCAAGGTAGTTTTAGCATTTAAGGAAATTTAAACCCTTCAAAAGCTGTTGTAGAAGGCCTGAAGAAGTGTCTGAGGGGTGGGGAGAGGCACAAAGATGGCTCCTGTGTGTCCTGAGTGAAAGTTCTGGAAGTTTTTCACCAAGTCCAGCAGAGCCAATCTCTGATGGCTCTGAAGGTGATGGACATGCTGCTGGCCAAGGCAGGGCCAATTAGAGATGTTAGTTACTGCCCTGTGAAAACATATTTAAGAAGAAACCAAAACAATGTGAGCACACACATCTTTTCAGCCAAAGGAGGAGGATGAGGAGAAGGTGAGAATATGTGAGGGGAAAACAACATGGAGACACCAAGGTCAGTGAAGGTGGGGGAGGAGGTGCTCCAGGCAGTGGTGAATATCTGATTCCTCTCATCATCAAACAAGGAATTGCTCTAGATTCAGTGCCCAGAGCAAACTACTGGCAATTTATCTGTTCAAGGATCAGATGAAGATCAGACTTGATCAACTATTATGTGGATCTGGGCTGGCCTTTATTTGGTGCACTAGTTCAGAATGCCTCATTATGGAACATGAAAAAGCAGGAAGAAAAGTTTTAAATACTCATTTGGTTATACCAAGTGACCTCTACTGTGCAACAGGACACCCAGTGCACAATGTCACAGTGTGAGTCTCAAAGCATCCTTGATGAAAGTGTTTGTTGTGTTTCCCAGCACACTCTGCTCAGGCTACCTGAAGCTGAAAAAAAACCGAGTATTCTTTTTTTTTTTTTTTCCTGAACAGTGGTCCATTAAGCATGGTCAAAGGCTTCCTTTTGGCAGATTTCCAGCTGTAATTTTCTCATTCTTCCTGTCCCAAATAATGTGATTTTTTCACAAGGAGTAATTTTATTACTGAGTAGGAAAGGCCATGCTTGCATTAAAAAAACAAAAAAAAAACCCCAAACCCATACCAGTCCATCAGTCTTTAAAGCTTCTGGTAAAATGTTTTGCCTGAGTTTGGTATCCGCTTTGCTACTTCTACCTACAAAGTTGTTGTGACCTCAGCATCCTGAACCCTTCTCAGGATGGAAGATAATGGAAGCTGAAACAGGTGCAAAAAACCCCCACTTACCAGTATCTCTTTTTTTTTGCAATGCTGGAAAATCTTCATCATTCAAAGCAGAGCTTTGAAACACAACAGAAGGAAAAGTTAAGGCAATTCTCATCCTTGATGTCATAGTGGAAATCAGAGGAACCTGTCCTGACCACAACTGGGACAATCTGTTGCCTTCAAAGAGGAACACTGCAACCAAAATCTAGAGCCTCGAGTCTCATTTTGTTAAGTTGCCTGGCAAGACTGAAAAACCATCACAGTGAAGGATATTGTTCATTTTCAGCTCAGCCAGACCTCGAGAGGAAACAGTCTTTGCTTTACTGGAGAGCTTCTACCATTCCAAATAACTTTATACTGAGTCACCTGCTGCTCTTGGTTTGATGTCTGGGGCACCCTGTGAGATGAGCTGTGAACTAACACCTCTGTTGGATCGAGAGCTCAAGGCTGCACTGAGCAGGCAGGGAATACAAACCAGAGCTCCAAGCTGCACCAAAGCAATCCATGCCTGCCACCATTTCTGACCCTCATACAGCTGAAGGCTTCCAAAGCCACAGCAGAGCAAGGCTGAGTGCAGCCCAGCAGCTCAGAAGGGCCAGCAGGCTACAGCTGCCTGTGTCACACAGGCCCTGCTGCAGTCAGAATGGGTCGTGTGACTGCAGATTTCCAAAGTGAGCAATCAGAGCTAACAAACAGCCCAAGCTCCCCTACGCTCCTTCTGGAATACCTCCCTTGGAACAAACACACCAGCAGGGACTGAGTCCTCATGTTGGCACCTGGCCCTCTGCAATCACACCTCCCATAAACAGAGGCTCTCCTTGTGAGACAGCTGTTCTCCCATCCCAAACTAATTTGGTTTTTTTTTTTTGGTGTGGGTTTCTCCCCCATTCTGCTCAGGTCACAGAAATCAAAAAAGGCTGAAATCTCAGGAAACCACAGCTCTAACTAGTACTTAAGAGAAGCAAAAGCAACAATTTCCATGCCCTACAATTGTTGTGCAGTTACCACACATTCCCTCAGGTCCAACAGAAATCCACTGCTTCTTTCCTGCTTTGGCCTCTTATGAATTTCTGTTAACAGTGCTCCAAAGAGACAGAGGTGCTGTTCCACTTGTGTTTGTTATACCAAGTGACCTATACATTGCTCCTCAGGGTGACATCCTCCCCCCCTCTGGGTTGAGGATGCTCCAGCTCTGGCCCCAGGAGAAAGGAAGAGACCAGTTAATGCATAACTGATAGCAAATTACTCCAGTTAATGATACAAGTCCTCTCAGTATCTGTCTCCACCTACTCTTGGCACACTGCTTTTGTTCTACAGAATCATTAAATCTGCCACTTCAGAAAAAGCCCAGAGAAGAGACCCAGCAGTCAGTGCAGAACACTGGCCTGTGCCAAGCTGGCAGCACTGCAGTGGTCCAGACAGAGCTGTTCTGAAGCATCAGTAATGATGGCTACTGAAAATGGAACCTTTTCAGACACACCTCCCTGGAAATCCCACTGTATTTACAGTCTCACAGTGGCTAGCACAATCAGTTTAGAAATATCTGTGACCTTTAAGTGAAGAACATGAAAAGAAGTTGTGCTCCTTTGATTATGCTTTGTTAGCATTCTTTAAAGCATGAAAACCCCACACCTAACATTGCCCACAACATTTTATTAACAGAAAGGCTCTAGGACATGAGGCTGTCTTCTAAGAAGAGACAGAAGAAACCCTCAAGTATACTGTTCATTATATGAAAAGTTTAAACCAAAAATACTTTTTTGCCTGAAATGCTCTGAAGGATAATGTTTATGGTGGTTGTGTGACATTCTTTTGGTTTGCTGGGGGATTTTTTGGTTTGGTTTTTTGTGTGTGTGTTGTTAGTTTTCTTTTTTTTTTTTTTATCTTGCAGAACACTGAAAACCAACACTTGGAAGTTATACTCCTCTTAAGAGAGGCCACTGTAAGAGAGTTAGGGTTTTTTACATTTAAACACAAAACAGCTTTCTAATTTTATATAATCAAGAAATGGAAAACAATTTTTATTAACATGTCTTACATTTACAATCTTTTATTAGCTAATCAACATCAACATGCAAAAATAAGCGCTAAATACAAACCTCTACAATATGGTTCTGTTTAAACTACAATGGTTTAATTCTTTTGAAAAGTCATAAGGATGTGTTCTGCAGTTGTTAAAATTGAACTATTAGTTTCAGTAATGAATACTATTTAGACCCTAAAATTATGTAATCATCCTGCAAGGCATCTTCAGAAACTTCGCCCAACACTTAAGAATACCAGCTCATTGTCATGTGAGTACATTCTCAAAGCAAGAAATAAGGCAGTAGCACTAATGATTTCATATTGAACCCTATGCACATAACTAATAACTTTAGAAGGACTTTAACACTATGGTAGACTGGAAAAAGAACATTTAAACAAGCATTGGATTTTGCCTGAAATGTTCTCAGTTCCTCTTGATACTTATGCAACCTCCTTAAAATATTTGGGTTTGGAAAAAGACTTCATACTCCTTCAAACCAGTCCCTGTTTGATCCTCCAGAGAAGTCACCTTGTGTCAAAGACAGCAAAAATATCTTCCCATGGAAATAAGTTACATCATTCATGTTCAGGATTACTTCACCAGAGGATCATAAAGAAGGCAAAGAGGAGCTTAAAGGAGAACATGTTGGTAGTACTGAGATCTTTGATAACAAAAGGGTCTTGGACAATTGTGAAAAAGAGGGAAGGAAAATGGATTTAATTTCAAATCTGTTGTAACTTTTCCCCCAGTGCAAGTGTCCATCTTTAAAGAAAGCTATCCTTTAGAAGATGAAAGTACTTTTCTTTGAGAAGAGTCCAATTTTTGACCTTATGTTACAAAACCTTAACAATCAAAATTCGTTTTTGTGTTTTTTATTCAAGTACAAACTTAAGTCATAATTCCTCTCTTCTTTTTTTTTTTTTTCCTTTTTTTTTTTTTTCTTACTTTCAAGAGTGTTTATTGTTGCTCATTGATCTTTGGTCGCAAGAAACAATAATGCCACCGACAGGTCTGCTCCCCAAGGTGGCAGGTTTTGCTTCTTTGCCACACATTAAGGCCTCCCCCTTTACAGGGTATGCCAAGATACACTGTGTCAAAATTCCAGCGGCACTTCATCATGTGTTTTACGGACCTACATGATGTAGACTTTCTCAGCTTGTGAGAAGTTGAAGACTTCTTTGGTTCTTGGGCAAATTACTTTGTCATCTTGACGAATAGAAAGCAGAGACTGAAAAAGAGTGAAAGCAAAAGATAATATTCGTAACAGTAACTCACAGCATTATTGAACTGTTTAGGAAATGAACTTTTAATTTAAAAAAATGTTGTGGTCTGAGGTCAAAACTTCTTTGCCCCCAGAAGTTACTTATTCTACATTATTGCTCTCTGGAGGGAAAAATTTCCAATGCCACTTGATCTCATGTTATAAATTCACATTGTTAGGAATGTGACCATTAATATGTCTTCATTAAGACCAATTTAAGCAGCTAAACATACAGTCCTTAAAAAACATTACTGCAAGAAGTATTTTTCTAGCTTCTGACTGAGTTTATAAGCTCTTATTTTGATCTAGCAAGTTGTTCTAACCACTGCTATTTTAGCCCTCAGTAAGTCATCGATTCCAACACTTACATTGTATCCATAGACATATCCATTTGGTAACATCATAGGAGGATTATTTTCGTTCATTACATCCCCCGAAATCTTGCAGACTAGTCGGGAGTTGGCACAATGTGCCATCGGCAGAGGCTGAGCCAGCTTGTTCAGGGATTTGCTACACACAGGGCAGTCGGGGTTTTTTGAGCTCCCATCCTCTTTGTAACACTGTCTGTTAGCAGCAAGTTAGGGAACAATCACCACAATGAAACCAGAATTCGTTTCCCATTGTAGGGGAAACCTTAAAATTTTAAAGATTGTCAGCTGTTCCAGACAATCTTTTGACAGAGCCCAGGTCACAGAATGCATAGGAACATTTAATTTGAGTTTAATGTGTACATTAAACCTAATCAAATAAAGGATTTGCTTTGTTTCAAGGAACAAGAGTGAGCAAGACACGTGTCTGGCAGCCTGCACAGGTAAAATTTTGGTCTGAGGTGCTGCATTCCAGCAGCACCAGTCCCTCTCCAGCACAACACAATGTGCAGCAAACCCAACTATAAAAAGATGAATGATATTTTTGATTATTCACATAAAACTTGGCAGGTAAAATTTTTTTTAAAGACTGTGTTTCAGTCCTTAAAAAACAGTAATTGTGACCCAGCTCATTAACCCTTGCAGGCATATTCACTAATTTAAGACACATGAAAAGACAGCCAACCCAAACATGATGTTACATTTCACCTTAACATTTCTGTTTGGGCATGCTTTTTTTAAAACCATAATGCTATTTATTATAATCTTGCCTTAATTTAATAGTGACCAATTTATACTCCATCTGAACAACTTATAAGTAAAAATACTGAAGTGTCACATTTTTTATTTGAGCTCTCTGAAAAGCATCCATAAGCAAAAAAAACCCCAATGGGCTTTTTTTCCACTTGCCAATAATATCTGCATTAAAGGATACGGTGTTTTTATAGCTGAAAGGCCTGCCTGGAGTGTTATAGTAAAAACAGAATTGTTTCCCAGCTGATGTAGTCTGTAGTTATCATATCTAAACTGTTGGATCAGCATTCTCCATCGAGCAGGGTCCAAGAGATCCTGTTAAAAAACAACACAACTGTAAGTTGCTTTCAATCTAATTGTCCCAGGGGGCAAAAGCCTGGGAGTGGCAAATTGTGCAAAATTCACTTGAGCAAACCCATCACAAAACAGAAAAGGACACCCTAATGCATAGTGTGGAGGTACTTGTTTAAAAAATACCTTTTAACATCAGTTTATTAAATCAGGTATTACTTAAAATAGCTGGAGCAATACTCAATCTCCATCATCTACCAAATGTTCTAATCAAGGTAGGTGAGGTTATTTCTTCCATTTAGCTTCCTAGAATGCTGGACTACTTAGGAAACAACATTAGTACTGTGAAATGCTTCCTGTACAGCCTCTGAATCATTAACATCAAAAAGTCAGAAGTGTTTTTAACTCAAGTCAGGCTAATTCTGCTGATCATCATTTGCAGTATTTAATATTTACAGAATTTTGTAAAAATACTTCAATTTGGAGAAGCTGGCACAACCCCAGGTGAGAGAAAGCTTACATAAGTTACTAATTTAGATACAAAATTCTCTAATGCTGTGTGTTACCTAAAAGTCAGGGAATAATAGTTAAAGACAAGATTTTTTTCAAGGAAATGAGAACTAAACCTCCAGGTCATGGATATATTGAACCCTAAAAGGAATGCTGTGAAAGAGTCATGCAAGAGATGAAGTTCCTTTGAAAATATCATTCATGTTATCTATACAGGCAGAGACCTAATCCTTTCTTCTTATGCTCTGTATTCATAACCTGCATTTTGGTCATGAGGAGTGACAACATTTATTTACCTTTATATAATATTTATCATATAGATATTGTATATATTGTAATGTATTATATTGATCATATTGTCAACTGTGCATGCTACACTTTGAGGGAACTAGGAAAAACAATGTGGGGACACCTTACAGCACCTTCCAGTACCTAAAGGAGATCTGGAGAGGGACTTTTGACAAGGGCATGGAGTGACAGGACAAGGGGAATGGCTTCAAAAGAAGAGAAAGCAGGGTTAGATTGGGTACTAGGAAGAAGTTCTTTGCTGTCAGGGTGGTAAATGCACAGTGACATAAAATTGTTTCAAGGAATATCAAAAGAAAATAGCTTGTTTTGCCACAATGTTAAACATTTTCCTTGAACTCCTGAAAGAGGAAAAGCCAGTGAAAGTTCTATTTATTGGTTATAGAAGATGCTTCTTTCCTTGAATTAATAAAAATCAATCGATTAGTGATACAATCTCACAAACTTTGTCACAGATTTAAAAAGAATTTATTTAAAGGCATTTTAAGAAGCCATTCATGCACAGAACAGTCAACATACTAAAGGTGACTCCAAACAAGCATGCACTGTGATTGTGTTGAACTAGGTAATTATTAGGGAATCCAAAACATAATTTCCATAAACTAGAATGTTTTAAGTCATATCCCAAAGTATTAGGAAATTTGTTCTAATTGTATGGAACAAAATACAGGATTTTTATTTCCTGCCTATTTCTTTTTAACTACTAAAATAATGATAAGCTCTATCTTACACCCAGTCTTCTAACACTATCATTAACACCATCATTATCTAAATCTATCATTTATGCTCATAACTTAGATCAAATCTAGCATGTAAAATTCTAGAATCCTTCTAGGACTCTGGGGTGAACAAAGAAACTCTCATTAATTCTGTGGGTTGTTGGTTTCAGAGGTTTTCTCTGTGTGTTTGTTTTGTTAAACCATGATTTCATCACCATGTTTAAAAAACATGTTTATACTGGCACTGCCACATATTGGCTTGGCATTTCATGGAATTCTTGTCTTGCTTTGACAACTCAACTCTTCTCCACCTTCTGCTTCCAAAGCCAAATTAAAAATAAGTGAATTAGCACATGACCACAGAACTCAGTCTGTAAAAACAGCAGTAATCTACGAATTTTGCTTGATTCAAATTTAGATGCAGACATTACCACTAATACCTAAATTAATTTGCATAATCCAAATAAATGAACACTTATTTTAAGGATCAAAAATACTGCTTCCAGATCATTCAAATCATCTTTCTTTTCTTCATCCCAACCACTGCAACAACAGTAATGTGAGAAGTAGAATTAAGAACTGCTGCTGGTATATAAAGGCCACAGTTTTGTATATTGAACAAGACTATCTTTTTTTTTTCTTTGTACTTCCCCATCTTCTTTCTCTTGTTGTATATTTACATCTTGTGTTTCCAGCCCCACAGATCTCTAGTGCTGGGTTTATGGTAAGCCTAGCTCAATGTGAATCCATGTTACTATCACAATCCACTGAAACAATACAAATACTATCTATTAATGTACAAGGACTGGTTACTAAAATTAAGAACTCTTACAAAGGTGGAATTTAGGAAGTAAAATTAAAAAAAAACATTTATCTTGATATTATCAAGGCATTTTCCTGTAGTGAAAAAAGAACTGCAACATCTGTTTTATTAATGTGTTGTACCACTGAATTTCAAGCAGGTTGTTACCTTATAGGGAGAGATATGAGTATCTGAAGGAAAGGCCAACATTCCCATCACCTGTCGAACCTCATCCAGCTGGCTTCCCTCAGCCTGACTGAAGTGCTTTCTTGCATGTCTGAAATGTAGAATTGATACTTTATCAGACAGTCTTGTTTCCAAATCAAGTAAAATTAGATAATTACGGAAACAATCGGAGAAAACCTCTAGATTCTGCTCTCAATATATGAATTCCAAGAGTGCTCTATGCATATTTAAAGGACTTGACAAAACACATTCTACAAATGGGAATGCAAGAATGACTCAGAATTAGCATTTTTACACTGTAATCTCTTAGAAAACAGAATTTTTCTACGGTAGCATGAAGCCTTGCCTCACCTATGACTAGACCAACCATGATTATTAAAAGAAATGTCTCTGCTCATGCAGGCTCAGTGTATGACACTCCTCTAGCATACACTCCCAAGTGAGATAAATGCAGTCAGCAGAAAATCAGCTGTTCCAGACCCATTACACATCAAGAGTGTTCAAGTATCTGCCTTGTTTATAGTGATACTTGGGGCAATGTTCTCTTTTGAATAAATGATTTTTTGGGGGACAGGGGTATAGGCTAGAAGGCAGTATCACTTTCTGTACAGACTACAAGAAATTGTAGGGCAATGTAAGAGAAAACAAGTTGTTAAGAGCACTTTTTTTTGGCTAGAAAAATGAAACAATTAAATAGAACTTTAGTATAAATTTTTGTACTTTAACACATAGATAATAAAAGATACACACAAGGCTGAAAACTTGGATATTTGAAAAAAGCGGCAGAATTACCAGAAACATATTTAAAGCCAAAATACAAACTTTAATATTTTTTAGGAAATAGTAAAAACCCACAAAATTATTACCAGATTAGATATTCAACTACTTAAAAACCCCATATGAAAGTTTCCCCAATCTAGTCTTCCCAAGATCAGTAATTCTCAAGTTGGAGTGTAAGTGTGCAGGAAAACCCTGCAGCCTTTGAACTGGATGATTAGTTCAACATTTCTGCTAAAAGCTCCTGTTCTCAGTGGTGCACAGATGTAGTGCAGTAGACTGGGTATGGAACCAGCATTATACTGAATTTCTGGCATTGCAAAAGTGTAGGAAAGTTTTCCCTGTGCTGTGAGTTCAGCGCAGTTTGTATTACAGGGAAGATACCAAGGCATCTCTCAAGTACTCTACTAAGAGTTTGCTATTTTGAAGAGTCTTTTATTAATTCCTAAATTACATTTAGGAATAGACAGTATTTTCAATATGCCCATTTCATGGCTTGAATAATAAAACCTAAGTTTTTTTTTTCCAATTCTGAATTTGGCTACTTCACTGAGGTCATCAATATCATGAGAACAGTCTCTTTAGCAGTGTTTCAGTACTCCCACTTCCTCTCCCACCCAAACCAGGAAGCAATGGAAGTTATGTAGGACAGACTGTTTCCACCCAATTTCCTATGCTGGGTGAGCAATTCAGGAATGTAAACATTGTTCCCCAGGTGATTACTGTTATGAGAGCAGAAGTACAAACCCCCTGGCCTGAGAGAAGAGACAGCCTGGACATGCTGCAAGAAAGCTAAAATAACGGTGGAGAGCTGCAGATGAAATCAAGAGCTTTTGAAAACAAAGATTAGGCAAACTAAAAAATTCAGATCTACCAGTTGAAATAAATTACCGTCTGTGCATGCATGAGAGAAAAGAGGGGAAAAAAGTCATCTCAAAAGTACTGATCAGAGTGCACTGATGTTCTGTGATGGTAAAACAGAAGTGACACTCAACTTGCACCAGCCTGGTTAGTGTTGAGGTTCTCCTCCCTGCCAGACCATCACAATTTGCACTTACAGACAGCAGGTCAGCATGGCTGTAGAAGTCTGGGCTGTGACAGGCAAACACTGGCCACAGATACTGTGTGTGTTCAAGGGGAGCTGGAATTGAGATTTTTAAATGTAGGATAAATATTCTCTGTACAAATTGTCTGTAGAAGTGCTCAGCAATCCAGTACTTCCATCACTTGCAAAGTACTGAACACACAGGGATGTGGTGGCTGGTTTTGGCTCAGCCAGAATGAATTAGGTTTTCCAAAGTGACTTTGTGTTAGTCTTCATTTCCTCATTTTCCTTCCCTCCTGTGTTCTTAAAAAACAAAAAAACAAAACGAAAAAAAAAAACCCCAAGAAAGGTTTTCCACAAGGTCTGCATGCTAATGGCTGAACTTCATCCACTGGAAGCCAACACAGAGAAACTAAAATAGAGCAAGACATCTTTTAAAGGTGAAGCAAGTTCATTAACTCATAGCACTCAATAAGTCATTTTTAGACTGGGAAGCAAGACAAAGTACTATAAGTTACCTGGAAATACACAACATGTAATAACACCTTATTTGCCCTCATGCCATTATTCACCCTTTTCCTTGTCATTCAGCTATTTCCATCTCTGTGGAAGTGTTGTTATGCTCTTGCAGGTCTATGTGAACTTTAAAATGCTTAATTGCAACGTTTTTACCACCATTAGCACTCACTAGTCAGTATAGCTAAGGCAGGGGGCTAAATTTTTCTAGAAAATATTTTTAAAATCCTGACAGTAGACCATCCCTGAAGCCACTAACTAGATTCCTGTGACAGATCAAAGTAATAGGTAGAAAAATTTGGTTTTCGAATCCCAGAATGATTCTGCAAACTCTGTGGGGACAAAGTCCTTCATCTTTTGTGTGTCCATCCAGCCCACACAGGTACAGCTGACATACTGTATTTGACAAATATTTACAAAGACTTGAAGACCTACAGTTCACTAAGGGTACATTAAATTGTTACAAAAGGATACACATTTACAATGTAAAGCCTAATATATCTACATATGTCTATAAAAATGAACATATTTATTGGGCAATAACTGTGGCAATGACTGAACACAAATATAAGGTGTTATCAAGAAAGGACTTGTTTCTACTCTGTTTTTTTGGCCAATGCCTGAATGCCTTTATCTCAGACACTTATGACAACCAGGAGAATTTATACTCAAAATGCTCTAAAGTTTTATTATTTTTACACCCCTGTTCAACCCCACCCCACCAAAAAAGTAGTGTTATTCAACCTTCAGGAGAGAAGTTGACTAAATTGATAGACTGTAGCCATTTTCTCCTAACTTCCCAGTATCAGCTATTCTTATTCACTCCTTTTTGTACTTAGCATCCCCAGAACAAGAAGTGCACATGATGTTTTGTTAAGCTTTTAGCTGAGAACTTTGTGTATCTCTGGCATTCCATAAGAGCAAAATATCAGAATGCTGTCAGATTTCCCAGAATGGAATTAGTGAGAGCTCCTAAAGTGTGAAACTGGTGTCATTCTCTGTTACTGTAGTAGGTACAAATTTGACAAAAAGAACTTAAAAGACTGAGAGTTAAAGGCTAATGATACTAGGCAAAAAGCTTTGTGTTATTTTTAAGCTTAAGAGATTTACTTCTGTATTCAAGAACAGTTTTTTTACATTCTTGGAAGTTGCACTTTCAAGGCTAATCTGATCAGGTACCTTAGAGGAAAGTCTGTTTGTACTCATATTCTAAAAAGCTACACAAATTCAAACACTTCTTTAATAAGATGTATAAATGTAAAGTTCCCATCAATTTTAATGTAAAAGCAATGTCACTTCAGAGGTTCTCAGCAGGCAGCAAAAGCTTTCAAACTTATTTAAACACCAGCTGCGTTTCAACAAAATGTCAGTTCCCCCAGTTCCACTCATACAGGAAACTCCTTGGTAAACAGCCTCTTTCTCTGCTTTCTAATGGATGCCTGACCTATTTATTGCACCATGGACACAATACTGAAAGAATCCTGCTGCAGGCACTTAACAGAAGCAAGCTAATAAAAACACAAGTTGCAAGGGTTTGCTAGAAGCAATGAGATTTATGCCTCCCCAAAACGTATTCCTTTATTCATTACTTATTTACTTTGAAACAAAGTAGAATAAAAAACTTACTTTTTTTAAAGCCACGTTACTGAAAGGAAGCATTGAGATGTTGCAGTCTGAATATATAAAATAATCAAACCTCATCCTGCTAAAAAGGAGTAAATTAAGATATAGAAAGACTTCCATAGCTCCTTTTCTTTTTAGAGTTGGTTGTGAAGTTAAAGCAGCATTGCCATGACTGGCAAGTTATAATTGCCACATATAAAATGTATGGCAACCCTGAATTTCAGCAGGTGTATGGAATAAAAATGCTTCACCCTTAACACTCAATATGGATGCCTTATTTGCCATATAGACAGAAGCTCTAAGTTGTTAACCTCAGAGACTATGGTAATACAGGTTATTCCACACCAAGTGTGCTGTGTCCTCTTGAGGGCTGGCAACTTGCAAATTTTATCATTTCTGATGTGGAAAAAAGATGAGAGCAAAACAAATATCCAGTAACAATAAAATACTGAATGACCTTATCTGCTTTGTCCCATTTCTCAGCCTACTTCCTAATTTCAGCTCTGTGGCTGCCCTCTGGTTTCCAAGCTACATAAGGAAGCTGCAGCTCAAAGAAAATAGTTTTTAGAGCATGGACTACTCACTGTTAAGATGCATGACTGCACACTTGGCAAAGAAACAAACTGAGAATAAAGCTAAAGGCACAGTATTCATTTGGTAAAAAGAGCACCATGGGTTTCAGAAGACAGATAATGGAGTTGAGTCTCTTTCATCCTTTTCTTAAGTACTTGACAATTCCTTAGGATTTGGTAATTCTATCAAAGGGTAAGTGCACATATCTAAATGCTAGCTTGTAGGTTTTGTTTTTCATTATTATGTTTGGTTTTAATTATTAACATTAAAATTAGCTGGAGTTTATCAGATTGCACATTTGCATTGGCTGGAACCAAAGCAAAGATGATTTAAGTGCAAGTAGGGCAAAGTAGGAATGATATTAGTTAGCTCAAAGCAAGCCACAGATTTGAATGAAATTAGAAGTAAAACCTGAAAATAATGCTAAAACTTTGCCCTGCAGGAGAGCTTCTCCATCTAGACTTGGGAATATGCTAGAATGTTTTCAGTCTGTGCATACATTATGATACTTTTCTGTACCTCTGTGCTCCTCTGACCAAAAATCAGCTCTGCCACAAATACAGGTTTCCATTTCTGAAGTACCTTGTTTGGGTTTAAAGGCAGCAGAACTTGCAACCTCCCTAACAGAAATATCACAGAGCACCAGTATTCTCATCAGGATGTATCAGCAAAGCTTCAAGTTGGGCCATGAACTTCTCACCTCTCTTTAGGTTTAAATATTCTTTCAAAACAGAACCTGCTGTGAGTTCTCCCTCACTTGTGCACATGTAAGCTCCGGTAGCTCTGCCAGCTGCACTGTACTTTGGTGCTGGCAAGGTCACTGCATATCAAATCAACACATTTCTTTGTCCCAGAATCAAAATCTTACTTATTTCAGCAAGACTAGTTTCCTGTGTTATCCTGGAACATTATTCCAACACCTTAAATCAGGACCATTAGCTCAGATGTATAAATTGCTTCATGTGCTGGTACTGTCCTGCAGTTGAAGTCAGGCAGTGCTGAGCTGTGACTCCACATCTGTTACTGATTCACAACCCCACTGGGCAGCATTACTTTCTCTCTGTAGCTCCCACTGAACTAGTTCAGAGAGGTGAAAATGGATATTGAGTTGGTTCCTTCATCTGGAGCCAGAGGAAGGGAGTGAGGAAAACCTAACACAGCTCATCCCTCTCCCCACCCATGACCATACAGAACTCTAAATTAGGCATCAATACAAGGGGTGAACCCAGCCTTGCAGGTAACTTGCAGAACAAAAAGTTTAATGAAGATTGCAAAGCAGAAGAGAATTCAGTCAAAAATGAAATTGTAAAGCTTTAGATGAAGGTTTCATTAATCTTTTATTATTTTTGGTAATTAAAACGGTAATGAATTGCCATGAGAAGCCAGCTGTACCTCCTGAAAATTAGTTTAGGGTAAATAAATATTTCTATATTACACTGTATGCCACCAGAAAATCCATTTGCTTTTTAAAACAGATTAATTTTCTAAACCTTGATTTTGAAGAATAAGAAGATGCAGCATTTCAGTGACATCATAAATTCTTTAAAAAGGTGCATCTGTGGAATGACACTTTGAAACAAAGTGAACCCCAGCTTAAATCCAAAGCCTGATGACAAGGCAAGACCCTTTGCAGGCTTCTGTGTTGCAACAACAGTCACGTGTTTCTAAAGAACCATAATACCATCTTGTTAAGAAAACTGTTTGGAAAGCATCCTAATTTCATACCTCACAGCATCCAGTCTCTTGTTCTGTCGAATGAGTTCAATGAACTCCTGAATCCTTAGGCTGAACTCCAGACAGCTCTGAGATTAAAGACAAGACAGGGTCTTAGATGGTGCTGAACTTGCACTGCATGGTTTGTTAACGACTACATGTGCACAACAAAAAGGAAAAGTGTTAATAACATGCAACCTTGTTTGCTTGCTTTTAGGCATTCATGCAAAAAAAGTTGAAATGCTGACTCTACAGACAAGATCAACACAGAATTCCCTAAAAGCAAACAAAATTCTCCTCCTCTTGCCTCCTTGAAAACTTCAGCAGGGATGAACTTTTTCCTAATGACTGAAAGCATTGTTACCTGACACAAAAATGAGAGTAATAGATGGTTTCTTTGTACTTTCTTACAATTTAAAGTAGTAGACTCAACAATGGGGTCTATGTGATAATTTAGACAGGAGAGGTCTACCCAGAAGACTGCAAGGAAGAAACAAACCATTGAAGATTTTTTGAAAAACCCCAATATTAACAAAAACCAGCCCAAAGTTTAAGTTGCTGCAATACCCTCCCTCCCTTTCTTCAAGCTTCTATCCCACTTCTCTTGTCAAACATCTAAAAGCCATGCTGGAAACAAGTCTCAAACAAGAAAACCAAGTGGCATTTACCTGTTTTTGGAAAAAGGTAAAATTTGAAGCCTAATGAAGTTGACAGTGTCCCTTTAAATCAAATTCCATCACCAGTTCACAAAATCTATAAAAAAACTTTGAATATGTGGAATTAAAAAGAAAAAATTCTCCACCCCCCATAAAAGAACAAATCACTATGCTTCTTTACAGGGACACAGTCAACTATTTTATTACCTTAAGAAAATAATGAAAACCCAAAGTCCTCTGAATCATGTAAAGAATTCTATTCCCCGAGTTCCTCTGCTCCACTTGCTGAGTGTTTTTTTCTTTACCAATGCTTCTAATGAATAGTTGCCTTTTGTTTATTGTCCATCAGCATAGTCATATCAGAATTCCTCAGTGATTTCAGCAGGAATTTGAGCAACTCAAAATTTCTATCCGTTAGCTCCCTGGGGTGACTAATGTACATATTGCAACAATTGCTTATTTAAGATTTAAAACATAAGCCATTTGAACATAAAAATGATGCATTCTGTCATGTTAAAAATTACTTGTTTGAGGAACAGAAAATAAAAATTTCTTGTCTTCTTTGAGATTTTCGATAGGACTATTTTAAAATACCTTGTTATCCAAACCTACACAAACCCCTCATTTAGAATTTTAAATGAGATTGTTTCTACTAAAAATCTGATGAAGATTTTTAATTGTTAATGATACTAAATCCTAGGGCTTCCTGTTTTGTTAAGACATTTCAACAGCAAAACCCACATGCCAAACAAATGAATTTTCAAGTAAGGTGCAAGCCAAAGGCCCTGTGGGTTCTGCAGACAAGTGTAACTAGAAGCAGAGAGTCCTAGACAGTCAGATGATGCACATTCCAACTCTGTGTACCTTCAAACAATCCCATAGCAGCTCTTCACGAGATTTCAGATTGCTCATATCTGTAAAGATCACATGACTGCTTTCCCAGGCCACCAAACTGTTTAGATTTTAGATAAGGCTTGCATTCAGGTAGGTGGTGGCCAGGATTTTAGAACATTAACACTGATGAATAGCTGAGCAATTAGCAGAAGAAATGTTTGTGTTTCAAAAAGCAGCATAGTTATTTCTCTTCTTCTTATTCTAATCTCTCACAGCCTTAGCTTTGGTTTTTGTTTGATTAAAAAAGGAAAAAAAAAAAAGTGTAGGGCTTGCAGAAATAGATTTTTGTTGTAGTTTGTTTTCCAAAAGGAGGATAGGGAAGATTTTTCCTTATTCATTGTTTGTTGAAAATCAGTGATGAAAAAGTAAAACGTTCAGATTATATTTCTTATATCACTTAACATTTTAAGATTACACAAGGGGGATTTTTTAGCAGTATAATTATGCAATATGATTTACATACCAATTCTGGTTTTCCTTTAATGGTTTCCATAACAAGACCATCATTTTCTCTAGAGTAATCACTGGCCGATTTACCTTTGCATCCCATCTTCGGCTCGTTCTCAGTTTGGCGCCCCTGAGTGACAGAGAATGTCACTCTTTGCTTATTGTTAAGTGCACTCAAACATTTTTGGTTAAAGAAAGCTCTTAGTTTAAAAAAAAAAAGACACAAACATCTTTGAGGGAGGCAGGAATTTTGGTTAATATCAGTTAAAAACAGATTTCTGCAAGCCCTATAAAAGATTACAGTATGTTTTGAAATGCATAATTTAAGAGACAAGGAAAGTTAAAAGTGGCTGCATAGCAACAAGTACACAGCATGTTCAGCTCATGGTACTCCGTGCCTTGAGGAAGACTTTTGGTGTTTATTACTTGATTA
This sequence comes from Lichenostomus cassidix, assembly GCF_008360975.1. NCBI lineage: Eukaryota > Metazoa > Chordata > Aves > Passeriformes > Meliphagidae > Lichenostomus > Lichenostomus cassidix. The sequence continues at coordinate 63,205,721 of NC_139484.1, read as the reverse complement.
GATTTCAGCTTTTGTTTTCGAAAAAACATGTTTCACTAGTATTTTCTCACAGCAAGTTAGTTCTTTATTCTAGAATTTTGTCTTCTTATATCTAATAGTTAAAAATTACTAAGACGAAAATCTGTATGAAATTTCTCTCAGAAATTTTAAGCCTGAGGGTAGAGATTAACAATTAATCTCATTCTTAAGAAAGAGACCGTCATGAGAATGAAGAACTTTCTCATATAAATTGAGTTACAGTCTCACCAGGATGCAGTTATAAAGGTAAGTTTTCATGCATCAAGACACTATGTATTTCTGCATTTAGTTGTTTACAAATTACACTAAACCCAACTGAGTACTGTATTTTATTTGAGCATAATTTGTTGAGACAATACTGAATCCAGAGGATGACCTATCACTCAGTTCCAGGTTTGACATCTGTGAGCCTGTTTGGCTCCAACTACCTATGCCTTTTAAGAAGATTTTTATACTTACTGTCCTTACTTTTATACAGGACATTATTCAAGACCTGTAATTTAAAATAAATTGCCCATATCCAACATCCAAGTAGTTTAGAAAACAGTTTAAGCAAAATGTGAAAATGTTACATTTTCATACCTTCATTTTTCTGAGTCTGGATTTGTTGTCATGACACCAAGCCAAGCAAGTCATAGTCTCTTGTCTTTCCAATGACTCTTCCACTTCTTTAGCAGTCAAAAACATCTCAATATTTACCAAGTCCTTCAAAAAACAAAAAAAGGAAAGAAGATCTTGTTAAATTATACTCACTTTACACAGGAATTCTTCAGTGGAGCTGGAATACAGAGATATAAAAGACTTTGTTCTCAAGATCTCTGGTTTTCAGAATCATACTTTGCAAAAAGACATTACAGGATATTTCCACAGACTGAAATGTTCTGATACTGACAACAGCTCTCTGAGTCTGGTTACATAACAGAACTAGAACATAAAAATGAACAAAAATATCAAAGATTACACCTATAATCTTGCAGACTTTTGTACAACTGACATGCTTAATATCACAAATATTACCACAGCTTTAGTGAACAAAACCATTGGCAGAAACAGATGGCATTTTCAGCTGTCAGAACAGCTGAATATAGTAAGTCTTAGAAGTTCTACCTTCCATTAGACAAAGCTGAAAACTAGAACTAGCATCAGCTGTATCACATTCACATCTTGCATTTAATTAGCCAGTTTTTCCTTACAAATACAGGAAATCTAATATTATTGGGAAAGTGGACAAGATCATGTTAGGGTTATCAAAATAGTTATTTACAGAAACTTAAGCCACATGTATTTCTAAAGTGCAGCAGAAGTTGCAGCTTTTACTAAATCTTTCTCTCATTACTTGAATTGTAAAACCAAAACATTAAGATACAGCTATATTTTATAGGTTGTATGACCACAGCAACAAAACCATTTACCATCAAAAGAATAAAGGGCCTCATGCAGCTCTAGTGGTATCAAATCCAGGTAAGTCAGACTGAGGTCAGAATTCAGACAACTACAAGTTTACAGAACACTGAGACTGGACTTTAACTCTTCCTATCCTCTTAGAGATAAAAATCTATTTTATCAATGTGTTGGCAAATGGACTGAAAGAATGTCAACCTGTTCCACAACAGTATTTTTAAGGTATTCCTACAAGAATATCAAAATAATCTTTTTGCTGAAGTTTTTCTGATGATATGTTCAAGTGGGAGAAAAGTGCATTACTCCCCTGTGCATGATGAGGTGACCCTATAAAAACCTCTTGCCCATTAACTCATCTGTGTAAGTAGCTTGATGTCTAACACAGTCATATTAATTATCTTGCTTGCATTCCATACAGCTGCTGAGTGGAAAGACAATTCCATTTAAGTTAAAAACAGTAACATCTCCATATATCTCCTCAAGCTTTTTTGAGCTATGTGCCCTCTTAATGAACAGCATTTGCTTATACACTAAATTAAAACAAAAGCATTTTCTTTTGCATCAAAAAAAAGAACTGGATCTGCTAAGCAGAAACAAATCACTGGTTTAATCTCATTTGTTAGCTTTTTATAGTTTAAGCTTCATTACAAAAAAAAGCAAAAAAAAGCAAAAAAAAAAAAAAAAAGCAGCACAAGGGCAGCATTTTTAATAAGCCCATGAGCTGGTGAGAGAATCCCAGCTATCTGTATTTATCAACCAAGTATCAGTATAGCAGCCCTCTACTATGAGCAAGAAGACTGCAGTTGCTGCTGAGGCAGACAAAACTCTTAACTAAAAAGAGAATTTCTCCATTCCTTTTGAAAATTTAAAATGAAAAAGGTTCTATTTAACAGAAATGCTAATTAGATTCGTGGTTGCCAAAAGAAGTCAAAGCTTGGCAGCCTTCTCTATTAAATAGACAGTATGTATCCAGAAAACAGAGGAGAAGATTTTAAATTAAAACAGTTTCTTTCAGAACCAACAATTACGTTTAAATTGCACCAATAAATAGGATTTTCTTCTCTGTTGACTCGATAGAAAGTTAAGGAACAATATAAAAAAGGCATTAAGAAATCCTTTTGTAGAGACAGAAATAGCTTTTGCATTTGATTAGAGGTAGTTAGAAGTCTTAATCATGCAGACTGATACCAGAAAAATACTCAGACACAATTGGGCAATAAACCTTTAAAAAAACCCACATGTACTCATTCTACACAGGTTTTATTTTAATCTGATCATACTTTCCTATCCGTTTTGGTGGTGCCACCTACTCTTGGTGCTTCTTCCTTTGCTAGGAGTAAGGAAACAGTAAAAGGGGAGTATCAGAGGCTGAATCAAAACCAGCACAGCTCTTCTACACAGACCATTCAGGAGTACTCCTTGTCTGCCTCATCTTGGATGGACAGGAACTACTTTGGTATTTGTAACAAATATCTCATGTTTCAGTCGAAAAAATCCCCATTAAGACCCCAATCCTGAATAGCTTTGTGGAAGTATTCTGCAATTCAGAGTAGTACAGGCTGCAGACCACACAGAAACATTGTCTTTCTCAGCTCCCAAAACAAGATTAAGATTTAACAAGCTGCTACGAAGCACACCTCTTATATAATTAATTTACATATAAAATTGAGTAAATGTAAATACACAATTTTAGAGAAATATAACCACTTGATTTTGCAGGTGCAGAAAAAGCAGAAGCAAGAAATCTGCTGCCACACACTCCCCCTCGAAATGACACAGTATTCAGCACCATGGCAAACGTTTTCTGACTTGTATATAAACTAGAAAGGAATTCTAAACTCTTTAATTACCCCCTTTGCAACTCTAACGTCTCCCTTCATTTCACACTTTCAGCTTTCACACTGGAACAGGGGTTGCAGTACCTTCCTGCCAGAACTGCAGAACTAAGGAGAACCTACCCTGCACACAGATTATTTCAGTGCTGTGATCAAACCATAACTCTTAGCACAGACTTTCCAGCCTCCTGTGCATTGTCACAACTTTGCCTAAATCGCTTGATTATGAGCACACAATACCTGAGGTGAGCAGAAAGACCAATTTTCATGAAACTTTCATTAATTTCTACAGTACTGAAAAACAGTCTCAAATGTCTCAAGGATGAGAACTTGCTCCATTAAGTATTAGCAACAATTATCCAAACACTCAAGAGGAGGAGCACAGTACAAACCAGGAAGCACCCCTGGATTTTATAATTTCTGCTTTAAAAAACCACTGTTGGCTAAATGAACTAACTTTCCTTTCTATAGAACAGTCACTAACCAGGTATCAGAAGGGTAACTATTTCAACACTGGGTGAACTTTATAATAAAAGAACTATTTAACTCCATTACAACTGTGAAAACTCCAGAGAAAGACATTTATTATTAGAGAAAACTGCACATGAAGGCTGAAGACACTTCAGTGAAAGCAAAGATACTTTATTTAAACAAGAATACAGCTATCCATCACCCTGTGCTCTGCCTGATTTACATATATATAGCTTTTAAAATATCACTGCTGCTTTTTAAGCTGCAAGTGCCTCCAGGGAGGGAGGTTACCAACCCTATGATTCTGCACAGAACTCCAATTATTAGGTATAAAATACTGTGAAGAATGAGGATTCCTTGATGATGATGATGATTACTAGATACATACTCGTGGCTAACATAAAAGCTGTACCCTATTTGCTCAGATGGGTTCTTAGTAAGAACATCCCAAGCATGTTTATGCACATCCCCTCCTCTGAGCAGCTTTGGGACTCTGGTCAGTGTGAGCAGTTGATGGGCTGAACTCCCAGGGCATCTCAGCCCATGCCAGGGTGCTCTCCTTAGCTGTGCCTTGTTTTCAGAGACTCCAGCACCTGCCCACACTGGAGGGCAAGACTGCAGCAAAAAAGGAGCACTTGTCTGAAACACCAGAACTAAGAGAACAATGAAAATGGGACCAGGACTTAATGAATTTATGTGGTTGTGCTACAGAAAAGAAAAAGTGATTCACAAAAATCCAGTGAAGGTTATGAAGAATAATAGCTGTGAAATAATGAGAAGGTACGTAGAAAGGCAGTAGGGTAATTTGGTTTAACTGGCAGATATATAAGCTTCACATGAATTTACTATTAAACACAGTTACGTCTATTCTAAAGCTGTGAACCAAACTGGCAAATATATATCAAAATGTGAATTTAAACTGAATTTAAAGCCAAACAAAGGCTGTAACTTTAGATTGCGCGGAGTTAAGAGAATTCAGCAGTGAATTGGGAAAAAACCAGATCTACATATGTGGCTCTAAATTCACCAAGAAAACTGTTCAGAATTTTCAGCACCAGATGCAACAAAAAAAACAACTTTGCATTAGATCGCATGTCAAATGGCTTAGAAAGAACAAAAACATCTTTTCTGCAGCAGCAAAATAACTACAGAAATTTATGTAGTGTTTATGTGAGGCTTTTTATGTAACATTTTAAAATTCAGAGCAATCAGGTCAAGTCATTCCTCTCCCTCGGTCTCCACTCTGCACAAAAGCGGAAATACTTTTACTTTATGAGATCTCCAGTCACAAGTCTGGAAAGCTGTCAGAAGGAATGAGTGATAAAATCCCTTATAATTCACATTAACTTTTATTTATTAATATAAACCCCAGAATGTTTCACATATGAAATGTGAATCTTTAACAGGGCCCAAAACCAACCAGAAGCGAGTAGTAAAACATGTAATACTTGATATTTTCAAATCTCCCATAAGCTCTTCTCAAAACAAGATTAATTCATCAGAAAAGAAACATAAGGCTTAAACATGATAAAAGAAAAGATTTGATTCAGTGAGAAAAGGTAGCATTTTGTAGAAAAGAAAGTTTCTTCAGTGGAAAAAAGCATCTCATAAAATAGGCTATTCGTTGTATGAAATAAGCAATTTATATCATAAGATGCTGTTTATGTATTTTTTAAAAAATGTAAATTGCTTATTTTTAATTGCTTACTAGCATCAATATGAAATTGAAAATAGGCCAGTATGCCTCAAGCTATCAGTGGCTCATTGCCAAGAGTATGTACCAATAACAATTTTAATAAGATTGACTATCTATCTATACACATTACATGCATAAGAGCACTACCCTCATAAAAAAGCCTTTGCTGATGCACTTCAGCGTTCAGCAGCACGGTAAACTACTTGTCTATGAAATACAATAAACACTTAGATCACTCAAACAGCAACTTTAGAAAAAGCTGTGTTAAGCTTTTAATGACTACTCACTCACATACCCTCCACTTGCAACACAACCTTCAGTATAATTCAGTTCTATGGAAGTGAAATAGAAATGCAGTAATGAAGAGTTACAAACAAAGAGGTCAATTTAGTCTTCTATATTAATATATTCATTTGTTACAATTTCCCCTGTGATGAGCACACAGCAGATCCAGGCATCATCTCAATGCTGTGATCATTGTTACACAGCTCAGGGAGAAGGCAAACGCAAGGAGCTACAAGGTAAGAAGAGAGGAGCAGCTGGGGAAGAAGAGGTCAGAGGATTCCCACAGAGAAAAGAGGAATCACCTGGCAGGAGCAGGAAGCCTGGAACACACCACAGTCACACTGCCTACTTGAAAACATGTGCAGAAAGGAAAAGTGAGGTGCAGGTGAAGAGGGGGACAGTGCAGGTGGTTTTGGATGGCAGTAACATGAATTGGGAATTCCTCCACCCCTATACAAGGGCAGGAATGAAAGGCCACTGGAGTAACAGTTTCTTCAAAGTCAACACAAGGTATGTATGAAGTGCATTGACGTTAAAGGGAGACACAAATTAAGAAAATAATGGCATAGGTGGTGACAATACAGCAACACCACAATTACTGAAGATCAGTTAAAGTGGGGCACAAATTAACATTAAGAGGCCTCCTTACTCTCTGCTCATAAAATAACATTGTCTGTAGTTCATTAAGCTACTATTAAGTGTTATAATGCTACACACATTAACAGGATTAGAGAGAAACTAAACAGTAACTGACAGAATGTCCTACTCAAAGCCAGCTGCAGAGCTAGTTATCGGGGAAAAAAGCAAAGACAGACAGCCAAACCACAGATTCATCAACAGAAGAGCCAGAAATGTTTTTGTCTACAAAGTAAACACAGTACCCATGGTGTACAGTCCAGCTTTCACATGAGAGCATCTTCCGTGCCCTCAGCATAGCACAGACCTTTTAGTTCTGCCTGGTTATTTTTGAAAGATCCCAGCATCTTAACCAAGTGTCTGTCAGAAAACATGGTCTTTATATAACATCAGAAGATACTGGTACTTTTGTAAATTGGGTCTAGTGATTAATTCATGTCTTAACCTTGTGTCCAAGTCCAATTTTTCTGACTTTTGGTTCTGTTTACTGTTTCCTCCCTAAGCCTTTCTGCACTAGATTACAAAACTCCTTGGTATTTGACCTCTGCTCTCACACCTACCAAAAGCACTCACCCATAACATTTTCCAGTCATCCTTTCCCTCCAGCTTTGCCAACAGCTTTCCTAAAGTGTGGTCACCAAAAACTATACATATTCTGGTACTGACTGCTCCAGAGCCAAGCAAAAGCAGTGTTTCATCCACCTCCTTTTGCTCAAGGACATAAGCTGCTTGGAAGAGCCTCAAAGTTGGAGCGAGCACTGAGGTTGGTTATTAGCAATCTGTTTTCTCAATGCATCCTCTGCTCCTGCCTCAGCAATTTTTGTAGCTCAGCAAATGGCTGCACCTTTACCCATCAGCACATTATACCACACTAAGTACAGTAATAAATGACTACATTACAGTGCTGTGACAAAACCTCTAGAGCTTAAGATGCATCACTGGGCAGAAAAAAAGAGCCTCATTTTCTGTCATAGCCTCTTCTAGCAGAGGAAAGGCACCCAATCCTTTTTCAGGGGAGCACAAGCCCTGCAGCTTTTGTCCATGCAGGATCAGTCTGTTTTAGCAGCTACACATTCTCTAACAAAACACTATCCTGTCATCCAATGTAGTAGTAAGAGAAAGCATTAAATGTAAGGCAAGATTTACACTCTGAAAGACAATCTGGCAGGAAGAGACGTAACTGAACCCAAACCTCTTCTACTCCTGAGCAATCTCCAGGTGATAACACCATTCCCCATTTAGGTAAAATATCAATTCAAAAATTTTTCTTGCATCACGAGCCTTCCAGACTAAGTATTTTGTAATAAATTAGCTCAGTTATGATACACTACAGGTAACCCACTTAGTCTAAACAGACTGAAAAAAATAAGGTGTTCAACATCACAGCACACTTCATGTTGTTGGCTTTTGAAGTGTCAAATGATTTGTAACGAGAAAGTTTGTTATTCTGCTTCGATCTTGACTATTTCACATTTACATAATTCTAATTCCTCAAGATGCTTGAGACAAACTGCAGATGTAAGGCTGTGCAGGAATTGCAGCACTTTGAAATTCAGATGAACACACCCAGACACTCATTATACCAATCTACTCAAAGTTGCCATGCCTACGCTAGGTACAGCCAAAACACATTTAAAGGAGTTTCCGAGTAGCTCTCTATACTTGGCACTGCAGGGGAAGTCCAAGCAGCACCAGCTAGAATCCTGGCACCTTTAAATCAGTTATGCCACCTTAGGAGCTCCTTCATACTTAGTTTTTCTATAACATCTCTAGTGTGGGAACAGCAAGTCACAAGAGAGGGACACAAATAGCTCCTGGCAAAAAACACCTTTTACCATTCAGCCTGCATTTGGAAAGTGAGCTTGGCTGTGTTCTGCATGACAGTGAAGTAAATAATACATTCAAGCATCATGCTGAATATTATTTACCTATTTAAAATTGAATTGTTATGAATATAGACTTGTTTTGATTAATTACTTTAATACATATGTGTGTGTTTGCCTACAAGCAATTCTTAGACTATGCATCTTAACAAGGAGGATTTCTAAAGGTACATTTGTATAATAGTTAAAAGAAGTATTTATTCAGCTTTTAACTTTTTGAGTGAAGACTTAAAACTGATCCTTTTTGTGATGCTCAAATGTGCAGGTTATTTTCTGATCTCCCATTTTTTGAGGGAGTCATCAAGTAGAAACAGTTATTCAGGGAATGGATTACTTCAAAAAAAGCAGCTTCAGTAAGATTTTGCCCCATAGCAGACAGAAATCCTTCAGCAATATTCTACTGAGGTGTCAGCTGAAGGATCCATATCACAGAGCTGAGGAACACTTTCATAAAGCAAGAAAAGAACATTTAACTTCAGGGTTGAAAAAAGGAACACTGATATAGAATAGGAAAAAAGAGATCAGGTACTTTGTCAAAAGCCATGAAGCTTAAGAATTCAAGTTTCTCTTATGCCACAGGACATAATGCTGAATATTATTTACTTATTTAAAATGCAATTGTTATGAATATATACTTGTTTTGATTAATTACTTTAATACATATGTGTGTAATCAAATAAGATTTCACAGCTTTCTGTAACAAAATTAACATAGAGAAACATACTTGAATCTGTTGCAAGTATCTTTTCTAGTTAGGCTAATCCCTCCAAAACAGTTTCCAATATACAAAAACTGAAGATACAATGATGCAGTAGAAAAGAGTAATTGGACAAAACTGGAGAGAGGGAAGAACGGAAGATAACCAGCTTTTCCAGCGACTACTATTCCTTTCATTGAATCAAAATTAAATTTTTTTAATAAATGTATTTACTACTTTGAAAGACAATTAGGTATTTTTAGAACGGCTTTTCAGTATTTGCCCTGTTGTGATATTCTCCAGGGAACAATCATTACCACAGATTTAGAAGTTCTGCTCAAGAGGGAAACCACTGACAGTAACTGGAGATCAGAACTCCCACTTCAAGGAAATTGTAAACCTTTTGGGACTGTGTCATTGTCAATAGTGCTTGAAGTGTCAAGAAGCCCTTCTAATACAGATCAATATGTCTACACATATGGTCTTATGTCTACACAAAACTTCTGAAGTCAATGGAATACTCAATTTTTTCCCCCCCAGTTCTCAAAAGCAAAAAGCACACTGTGGGATGAATGCAAAGGGCTAGTTAAGTATCTTTGAAGGATGATGCACCTACTTAATTACTGATCTAAGAACATTTATTGCCAGAACTTTAATTGATATGCATAATCCCAGATTTAAGGCCAAATTAACCAGTTTTAAGCTATTTAAGAGTTTTTTCAGCTGAAGCATACAACTGCATTACAGTGTCACTGCCCAGCCTGCCCAGGGGTAGAGTAGGTCTTCTGTTCCTCAGTGAATTATAGATTTTTAAATCATTTGCTCCCTGCCCCAACACACTAAAAATTGGGTGGAATTTATGCTATTCTTCACAGAAAAAAACATTGCCACTTGTACAGCTTTTGTACAGCATGAGCATTAAGGCTAGGAGATATATTCTTTCACTAAAATAAGCTAAGCAAAGATGGAAAGAGGATTTACAGCACATGATAAAGGAGACTGGTAGCTTCAAAATCTGGGTTTGTTTTCAATCCTACAGGCAAAAATCACTACAGCTATGCATATTTAAGCAAAGAATGTAAGGATACTTTATATGTTTATTTTTTCTTCCTAGCCTGTAAAGGAAAGGGCTGGGGAAAAAAAAAATTAAACCCCACCACCTCCAGAAACAACACACTAAGTACTAAATAGACAGTCTAATTTTACAATTTATCTACAAACAGAAACCAACTTCCTACTGGAACACCACACTACCAAAACTAGACTTGCATATCAATTAATGGCACAGAAATGAGATAGCAGTGTAGCAGAACATGGAATAACAAAGTTGAAGTTAAAAGGCAACCTTGCCAGCCAGCTGAAAATATGAATCTGCAGATGAAAACAGGCATTTTTATATTGGTGTGGCATTATAAGGTTGTGATAATGACCTTATTTTGATTCTATTTAGTCTAATAAGCCAATACTGATGAGTTTTATTCGTATGCAACAACAAAAAAAAAAAAAAACCAAAAAAACCTTAACACATAGTTTGTATCTTCAACCCAAAGTGTTTTTCACATAATTAGGGAGCCAGAGGACATAAAGATAAAAACCCACAATAGAATCCCCTCCACCCCATTTACTTTGGCACAAAAATGACATTTCTATCTTTGACTGTCAGCTCTTATTTTAGTATTACTCATATTTTGTTACTTTCACAAGTAGCATCACTTTTCTTTAAAGATGTATAACATATATTTCATCTTTGGCATTTATTTCTTATATTGCCATAACTTTATGCTGTATAAATGCCCTATGCCCCAAGTTATTCCTTACTTGAACTAGTTCATAACTCTGATATTTAAAACTTCCCTATAATTTTTCACATCCAGTATTTCTTTCCATTCTGTTTGCTTCCTAGTTTATACCATGCTTTTTAAACACTTATCTTCTATTACAAGATTTCATAGCCTATCATTCCTATGAAGGTAATTAATTTAGAAAATAGCCTAAAATTTGTCACAGCCCATCAAAAACTATTAGAATTGGACACAATGGCACAGTCAATCTTTGCCAATAGTACACAGCTGACAGTTTGCTCAAACACAGGGATGATTTAATGGTTTTCCTTTGGTCACTGAAGCATTCCTTTCTGACCTGCTTCACCCATGAAGCACCTTTGCAGCTCTGCAGGTCTCTTCACATCCAGGAGCCACACAAGAAACTTAAAACAAGCAGGCTGAGACTTGCTCCCAAGACTGGTGTAACAGCTACTGGAAAGTGTTTAACCTGGGATCCCCAAGCTATGACTGAACTGGAAAGAGCTTCTTCCTTCAGCCTTTCTAACGAACAGCAAAGGGCACCTTGGCCATTTGCCTTGCAATCAGAGGAACAGAATCACAGAATGGTTGAGGTTGGGTCCTCTGGAACTTGTGAAACCTCCCTGCTCAGAGCAGGGTCACATCTAACAGGTTACTTAGGATCTTTCCCTTTCCAGTCTGGTTTTGAGCATCTCCAAGTACAGGGATATTCCACAAGTCCTTGTGTCTGCTGGGGAGCCCAGAACTGGATACAGCACTCCCCATGGCTCTAACCAGTGTTGAGTAGAGAGGCTGGATCACCCCCTTTCTGTGCTGCTGCTGTTATCCCAGTGCAACCCAGAGTGCTGTTGAGTTGTCTTTGCCTGAGAGTGCATTGCTGGCACTTGTCCATCAGCCTCACCTCTGGCTGCTGGACAAGCTGAACAGTAACACCTTTTTTTCGGGTTCTTATTCAGGTTCTTATATAATGTCTACCCAATGGTAACAGTCTCAAGACAAGACTGGCCGTGGGGATATTAATCAAAATTCCAGGTGAAACCACAGTAAACAAAGATTACTTTGAATGAGAGAATACCATGGTGTTTTGTAATCTCAACAGCAAAGTTACATTAGTAAGCATTAGAGAATATTTCAATGCTCACATCCTTCAGCAAGAAAGGAACAAAAAGAAACAGAAATGGTGTCTTATTAAAACAGCAAAACCACAAATTCTGTGTAACAACCAAGTGCCAGTATCATACGCTGTAAAAACTGTTCACAAAGATGATCAACATACAGTAAGAAAGGCCAAGTGCAAAGCAGAGAAACTGAGGGAAGCCTTATCTTCATTAAGCCAAAACAAACTGTAATGCTGACTAAAATGCATAATTTGAGCAAACTAGAAGAAAAATGGCCTCAGTGCATTCAACGTGCAACTGTGTTCTGTGCTATTCCAGTTACTTTGGTGTTATGCAAATAAAAAGAATTAGGCTTGCAGGCAGAAGGTAAATAATCTTAGCTAAAACTTCCTTTCTAACACAAAATTTTCTATTCAACAAACAGAATGAAAAGCTTTAAGGCTTCACAGGTATGATGCTGTGTACCCCAGGGTCTTGCAGTATATGATGACAGACTTCCACACTCATGTCTAAAGCTGAGTATTACTTAATCAGGCATAATAGAACTTGCTATGAAAGTGAAAATATTTCCATAGTGCTTTTTCAGCAGACCTAGTAGGTACAGTAACATGATGATTCAGCAGAGATGAGCTCCTGCTCAAAACAGAGGGAAACATCTACCAGAAGTGGGAGAGCTGCTGACCAGTCAAGATGCAGTTATCCCAGCATAATTGCCTTGGGTATTTTTGACTCACATGCATGGGCTGTATCTCTAGTGAGGCACAACAGCCTCTTAGGTTGATTTTTTCAGGGCTATTTCCTAGTAATACTTTATAACCCCCTTTCCCTCTCACTTCTATTCAGCCTCTACATGCTATTTCCTATTTGGCATTTACTGAAATTGCTGCTAGTTGAACAGGATTAGACCAGTAAAGCAGCCAAGGAATAACATACATATGGCAGATCAGTTCCTGTGACAATACAAAGAACAAGTACATATGCTCTAATTTTACATCAGTAACAAAAATGTATTTTCTCCCAACAAAATGACAGATGTGTTCAACTACACCACCTAAGACAGGCTAAGTATGTAAGACATGTAACAGAACTCAACTTTCAGCATCTGTATTGGAGTAAGATGTTAACTATTAGAGTTGCATATCTTCTAGAATCAGGAATATCAAAAGAGCTTTAGACTGAAGGCTCTCTCAGGATGAAATAGCAAAGGCTACCTAAAATTCGCAAAATCAATTTTCTCTAGACAAACAGAAAATTCTTAAACAATCAGTTTTAATGTCCTTGTGGATGTCAGAGGACCACAGTAAGGACTCATTGCTTTGTATAAAGAAGTTACACCAAAGTACACGAACTCCAAACACTTCATAACCCACTGGGAGCCCAAGCAAAATCAACTTGGTAACCAGTGAAAGGAAAGCAACCATCACAAAATGGTGAAACAAGCAAACCAGCAAAATGTTCTTAGGATTATGCAAGGTATAATGGCTACTAAAACACCCAAATTGTATCAAAATTTCTTTCCCTGAGTAAAAGTCAGCCTTCCTCTCAATGCATTAAACAGTGGGATGACACAATAGAACAGTTGTTCCTGCAATCAGCAAATGCTGTTCTGCTCAGTCTGGTCACCTACACATATCAGCTGAGTGGGGCTAGACAGATGGGAAGCTCCACCACCTGCTTAATCAGCAGCCTAAAGGCCTCTAACAAGAAATTTTGTATAACATTTGAGAATTAATCTGAGTTTTAATGGAGCAAGGTGTTTATCTAAAAGCATTTAATTGGTGACTAAAAATTATGCCTTCAACTTTGACTTATTAAATACATTAAAACACTATTTACTGCAAGTAAGAACATACTCAAGCCTAAAAAGATTAACAGATAAACCTTAGCAATGAAGGCACACCAATACATAAAAATAACTGCCACAAGGCTAAAGCAGCTCATTCTTGTTTTCCAACTTCCTCTTTACTACCATTTTGTTAGCAAGTTCCTTCCCATTGCTACTCACCTCAATACCACTTTGTCTGGCTAGTTTTACAGCTGTGTTGTAGTAGCCACAGCGTAGGAGATGTTCCACCATCATCCGATCCATGCGTTTCTTCTTCCACATGTTTGCAGCAGCTGGTTGGTCACTACTGTGTTCCTTCAGATGTTCAATCCTACGTTTGCAGAGCTTTGCACTTTCATCTTCAGCCTGGATTGACTCAACAGCCTAAAAAGTAAAAACTCAAAGTAAGAGCTATACATTTTCAACCTCCTTTTAAAGGAAAATAAAGCAATTGTTAGTAAGCATTCTTTACATGTTATACAGTTACTCCCAGTAGTGTTTCTTTCATTCAGAAACATTTCCTATGGCAGTGCATAAGATATTCTTACACAGAAGTTGTTTTGATATATTTGACGTTATGAATATATTAATTTTTCTGCTTAACTGCAGTTTATCCAAAACCAGCAACGTATCAGCTATGGCAGCAACTGCTGTATTAGCCTGCAAAGAGCTTTGTGAGGGTTTACAGTCATCTGATCCAAACAGTTGAAAAGCAAAATTTCCACCTCTAACCTATGCATGGCTTCTTCCTCCAGCAGCTGTCCTGCTGGATTAGTTCTGCTGAGGAGTGATGCACAGTAAACCCACATTACTTCTAATACACTGGAGCCATCTTAATCAGTCATGCAATAATGAAAATTATACAAACAGTAGGCCTCTTGGCACCTGTAATTCAAGTACCTAAAAGCAGTTTTTCAAAAATCATCAGTTTTGTTAACCTGGTACTATTTTCTGCTACTGTGGAAATGTGCAACCCTTGTTAAAGAGCCCTACTTAGGAAAACACATTTTTCCAGAGGAAGAAGATCAATCTTATTTAACTAACACACTGCCATACCCAGCACAACAACTCCCACCTCCTCAAGATATTGCCACGATTTTTTTTTTTAATAAAAACCCAAATACTCAGTTCATATTTCCTTAAACCTTTAAGTCAGATGGCTGATCATGCAATTCTATGACAGACATCTCATCATTCCAAGCTGGCTGACTCAGTACACAGAACATGACAACTCTGAGCTCCAGAGCTCCAGAAAGCTGGCAGTACCTTTATGTGCCTGCTGAGGTAAAGGCAAACCAGCAGAGGATGGTTAGTACCTTTCCCATTGGCAATATATACTAATGATGCAATTGCAAGTTAGGCTGCCTTGTGGTGACTTTAAACTTGCTGGCTCGTGTTTGAATGACTGCACAGCTCTGGCAGCTGGAAGGTACAGGCAGGTCTGCCAGCCCAGCCCAAAGAACCTGGAGGCTTTTGGCAGCCCACTCTGCACTCCATGCTGACACAGCGACCTTCCCAGAACTCAAGCCATAGTATCATCCTTGGAGAACAGCTCCAGCTCTGAAAGCACTGATTAGCTCTAATTATGGTTACCATGCCTGTCCGTAGATAGACTTCTTCTGGAAGGATCACTGTTTGAAAAGCAAAGTGTAATAAGAGAAAACTTGCAAGGAAAGCTCAACAAGCTTCTTCCTCACCCCTCCCCATTCCCTCCAATTAAGCCTGACTCCGATCTGGATGCCAAATTCAAGTATCTGAAACACTAGTCACCATACAAGAGTCTCTTACTAAAATTCATGTAAACATCTGTAGCATGAGTTATTTTTATTACTGAAGTCTGAGTTATTTCTGCTGCTGATTTTGGTTTATTTTGTAACATACATTTTAGAGACAAGTATTTTGTTTGTGTTATAACCTGGGTCTCTTCCCATTCAGCAAGCAAACATTAACTCAAGACAAAACACACTCTCACTCTTTAGATGTCTGCAGTATTATCAGATGTGAAGGCAACCTTGAGAAATATTCTGAATACAACTAAGAGAACTCAAGGCAGCCAAGCACAAAGGTCAGACCCATTCTCATTCCAAAGGGCTCTTCTTATATGGCTTTGTATTTGGACTTATACAGCTCTTGCTGATTTTTTGATCCTTCTAGTACATTCAGAAAGGCTACAGATCCTTTTCAAAACCCTCTGAAGCAAGTCTATCTGGACTTGCCCTGCTGGACATTACTAGAACTTGAGGCAACAAGCATATTAAACAAGATACAAAAGGGAAGACACAAAGGCCTAGGTTTCCCCAGGATCATTTTCAGAACCCAAGAAACCTGCTGTGTTTAAAAGCTCTCTTTCAAGAGTGAGTAAGGTGTTAAATAAAGGAACCATCTAATGCTATTATGGCCATCTCAGCAGTTCATGAGATCCTTGTCCAAACACAGGAGGAAACAGAGATGCCACATGGGTCCAAAGGCTCTAAAGAAAACAATCATTTTGCTCGGGGCAGAGATTATAGAGAAGACAGTTGGGAGTCGAGGGTTTGGAGCAGAAACAAGACCTTTGTGTTTCAGAGGACTTTTACTGTTAAACAAAATTTTTTTGCCTTTTGTTCTTTCTGAGCAGCTATAAGATTCCCCACAGTCTTTCAGGCAGTCAAAAACAAATGAGCAATTAAACTAAAAAATGGAGCTTTGCACCCAAAACATTCAGCAATGCCTTCAGACACACCCCCACAGTCAGCAAAGATTTAACAAGTAAATAACTTTTACTCCTCCACATCATTACTACACACCAACAAGCAACATCCAACACCTCTTTCAGAAATAGCTCCTATTTTTCTGTAAGTAACAGAGAAGCGAAGAAAACATAGCCTTTAAAACCTCTTTAAGTTTCACAATCTGAGGATGAAAAGAGCAATTAATTTATGAAGTCTTTTGCAGACCAGCTTTTCAACACCTAGCTAACTTGTTCAAGCAGAAAACCCCAAATCAACACACATGACAGCGTTATTTTCATGTTGCAAACCTCCAAGGTACTTTGACGCTTCACTTAATACCATCTCAAGATTTATATCTGTTGGTTATTTCATTTAAGTTTTAATGAAATGACTCTGCTACTATGTTTCATCTATTTATTTTTGGAGAAGCACTGCTCTCGAGTCAGGAGACAGAGCTATTTTCATTTTTCTGCAAGACTTGTTTCAAGCAAGTGTTCTGATGACTCTAGGGATGAGTAATATTCCCATCCAAAATAAGGATGGCTTATACTTTTTTTTCTGAGATCATATACATCTTTTTCTAAGAAAGATGTGGTAAAGGCATAAAAGGCTGGTCGTTATCTTGCTCAACCTTAACAGCTAGAAGCAGGTCATCCTGCCAAATTTTGTTTAAAAGGCTCTTAATACTCCCTAGGAATCTTTCAAACTGTAAGTGTTTATAAAAAATTTTCAAGTAACAATCCAATCCAGGACAGCTTGCACTTTCTTCTGCAAAGAAGACTCAACACTACATATAGCTATTCCTGCACTGGGGGTTTCACATTTTTCAGCCTGATCTTCTACCTGCTTTGCTATTCCAGGAATCAATTAATGCAATTGCACAAACCCTTCCATTAGACAAGCAGGAATTGATACAAATCAAATTATTGATTTGATACAAATTTGCTAAATTGATACAAATCAATTTATTTTGCTACTATTTATTTTATGTTAGTAGAGAAAATCCTGTTCAGGGCTATAAATATGTATCAATTTTACCTCTCAACAGAGGTATGTTACACTTAGACAAGGACCACCAAATCATGTTTCTTAACCACAGTGAAGCAAAGTTTCACTGTGCATTCCAAGGTCTTTAAAGTGCCAGCAATGCCTGTTACCCTTCAAAAGAAAACCCAAGCAAACAGCATTGCAGCTAAGGTGGAACACCACTCACCTTGCGTTTCAGAACGCTGAGCTTTTCAACAACTCCATCCAGGAGACTGACAACAGAATCCACAGCAGGACAGCTGCTCAGTGTCTTCTCCAGCTCCGCCACCACCATGGTAACGTGGCTGGTCTCTCGATCAATGTTTTTCTGTGCAGCTCGAAATCGTTTGTTTAGTGTTTCATATGGCACCTGAAGGAGAAATAGCAAGTGATTAGAATTTCTGTGTTTAAAAAGTCAGGTTCTCTAGAGTTTAGAGAGACTATGATTTCATCTGATGTAGCCCAAAGAACACCTCAGCTCCAGCGGACTAGAGGTCATTGATTGAACTTGAGCTCCCTTACCAAAACCCTTATTGAAGTTCTCTGAGCAAGGAGCTCATAGTTCAAAGGTTATGAAAAAACAACAGCAAAAATGCTGCAGTTTCTTGTCTGATACCACTTTCACCTATCATGCTCTGGCTGTAGCAGGCAATGATGGACAGAGTCCAGGGACAACAGAATGCAAAGACAACTGTGTACCTACAAAAGGAAAGCTACAAATTAAACTACAACTAAGAGATCACCCTTAGAACATGACTTTCTGAGTTTACATTTCTTCCCTTCAGGAATTCATTAAAAGACAGAAAGTTACCTTTGAGAGAAAGCATGTTTAATGCATATTGGCTACTGAAAAATTTATACATAGTACACCAACAGTTATTCAGGAAATCCAACAAGTCTCCTACATACTTTTACCCACCAAAGACTAATTTTTAATAATACTTGCAACTAGGACTGTAAGGAATGTCAAGAGAAACCCCATGTACATTTTCTTTTAGGGATAAAAGCCTACACTGTATGACTAAATTGGTAAATTCCTCTAATGCTCCACTCCTGAGTTAAGAGATTAACCAGTCTTGGAGGTCTCCTGTCCTGCTTGTCCCACACTTTTATGGAACAGTTCTATCAAAACTGCTACTGAAGGCCATTAGGGACACATATATGGGATTAGTCTACAGCCTGGTGAATGATCTGGGGAAAACTTACAGAAGAGTTAAGCTGCTTCCACTACAGTGGCAACATAAGCAATTTAGACAGGAAGTTCTATTACTTCACAGAAACAGGAATTTTAAAAAACATTCCAGTGTTATGCACGTAATTCATCCATTTCTTTAATCTTTAAAAAGTCCATGAGAAGTTCCTGCAGGTAGTTATGATAATCTTGATTGCTTTTCCATTAATCAAAGGCATAATTAAGCCAGCAATCAGATCATCCACGTTAAAGGTAAAACAGGAAATACAGATCAGTGTTCTGTTTGGTACATATTACGTATATGTTTGATTACAAATCTTTCAAGCATATAACTTCTAATCAATTATATCAAGGTCTCAATTTTCCTCATTCTCATCATTTGCATGGAAGAAAGTATCCCCAGGGGCCACACTCTTTCTGGCTCTATTAGGAAACAGGTTACTATATAACCACTGCAATTTCCCATTAGAGAACAGTTTGGTTCAGAGTAAGGAAGATGAGCCAAAGCATTTGCTTTCCAAGACTCTGCATTACCTAAAATAGGTTGTGCTTATTTGTAGTAGTAATACAACACACGGATAATCCTGATAAGATATGAAAGGGCTTCTCAAGACTGAACTTAGATATTTAATGGTTTTTGGTATCTCAAACTAAGACCAACCAAATAACAGCCATAGACTTGACCACAGGAAGCATCAAGCCAAACCAACTATTTTCCTCATACATTTTTCCCTAAAATCCCAGCACTACACCCACAGAAACTCAAACCACATAATCCATGACAAATAATAAGCTTCAACCTACTTAGGTGCCTATATAACAATCTCCCATCTCCAACCCTCATTTCTCTTCTCCATTTCCACAAAAAAGATGAAATATTTTAAAGACCCAAAGATAAAATTGATATTTTGGGGGGCCATTATTTTGACATCTCATGTTTCTGAACATGGAAATATTTTTCCAACTCTAAGACCTTATGCTAGACAGCATTAAGACAACTTCTTCCCTTTTTTCCTCTGCTGTATTTTACTGTTCACCAAAAAATATTTCTGCAAGTATTTTGCTAATCAGCTTTTTTCCACACTGAAAATCTATATCAATAAAGACTTTCATAAGCTACGACTGATTTGAGGTATCTTTTTCACTACAGAAAGTGCTTTTGTTAAATTTTGAGCAGTCAGTTGGACACAGATCTAGTCAGTTTGAAAAAAAGTCTGTGCTTAATCTCCCTTTTCCCTAGTTCCTTATCTGCACTCAAGAGCAGTAACAGCTCCCATTTCCTGTGCTCTGTCTCCTCAGCATGCAGACTTCTGGCAGAGTTTGTGTTCATATGACATTTAGAACAATTGAACTTTCAATTTCAGCTGGCATCACTATACATCATTTAGAATGTGTCTAGGTGCAATAGGTTTTTGAATCTTCTCTTATCCTTTTTTCCTACCTACTCTAAAAACAATCTGAATATCTTGTGAAGAAGAGACTACAAGTTGAAATGTTTCCACTAGATACTCTGAAAGTAAATAGAAGTGAACATATTGAGAAACAGAGCTTCAGTGTACCGTAACAAGGAAAATTAGAGGTACAATGAAATTATTTGCATAACTGAAGCTGACAGTAAATACTCCTTTACCAGAGGTTTCCATGATTTGCACAGGCACTTGTTTCTTATTATAGAGCCAGCAGTTTTCATGAGTATATTTGTAAATCATCTCCAGATCCAGCTTTTACATTTACTTTACAGGAGCAGAGTCTTTGAATGCCAAAATTTAGAATTGCAACTGCTATATTCCTTATAAAGTAAGCATTTTATCCTCAACTTGCATCTTCATCCACTGATTCTTTTGTTACTCCTACAGCTCCAAAATGCCAAAAGACCCAGCTCCCCAGCACTGGCTTGCTTTACTGCACAACTCTTCAAAAGTTACAGGCACTGTACCAATAGGACCATTTTTTTTCCTCCAATAATGAAAGTAAATGGAAGGAGAACATACAAGAAAGAGTTTTGGACAGTGCAATTCTAAAAACTTTTAATTACAGTTCACTTTGATTTTCAGGTACCACCGTTAGAACACAGTGAACACCAACTTTTTGAACCAAGAGACAGATGCAAGATTTACATCTCATTAATTGCCATAAACCTATTAGAGACTTCCAATCTTTCCTGCCAGTACCATTCTGTGACCAAACCTGGATTACACAGTGATTATTTAAGGACAAGAGTGACCTATAGAACACAGCCTAGGGAAGCATTGCCTTAAGGAAGAAAGAATAAATCAGCTACTAAAAAATTTTAAATCAAGCAGCAAGTACTGACCAGAATGTGTTCTGTATAAGCACAATACCAACATGTCCTACTCTTTAAAGCTTGAAAAACCACACCCAGTTGGCTCATACTATGAACATAAAAGAGGATACAAAGGAGAGCTGTAAAATATTAGTGGGCAGCACATTTAAATCCAGTGGCACCACACAGATTCTGCTCCTTTTGTTCATCAGCTTCCACAGCTGCAGACATTATTCAACCTAAGCATGTACTAAACCAGGTCAAACTTAAATGTAGTGAAAAGGAATTTGACTGAAGTTAAATCAACCTACACAAGGGGTAAAATTACAGTAACACAGGTTTTTCCAAGATCAAAATTTTGCTGTGATGAGAAGGAAAGTTTGCTTGGCTGGAAGCTTCTGCAAGCGTAGCATGACTGTTTCCAGGTGCTAAACACTAACAAAGAGGCAGAGACAACTGATTAACCTGATCCACATATTTTCTTCACCTAAGGAGTTACTTCACTCTGGTCTTAGAAAGCCAAAAAAGTGGCGTGCTCTCCCAGAACATGCTCCAACAACCTCTAGCTGCGGAGACAAGACTTAGGAGAGGATTGTTCTGGGTCGACAAGCTTGAACTGGTGGAAGAAGAGGCAGGACTGTGATGAGAGCTACATGTTGGTTGTTGAGTGCAGGGAGTAGAAAACTGCAGAGCTAAGGATGTTAGAGGGAGTTTTTAATTGTACACTTAGGAACTCAACTGTGATGTTTACTGCCTGGCCTTAAGCCCAAACACAGTTCTCTTTCTGCCCATGAATGCAAATAAGGTACCAAAGCAAGGCAGAGTTCTAAAATCATAAAGCAGCTAAAACTGTTAAAATTGGGTGACTTTTCATAAGCCATATCAAATATAACCTGAAATATCCATAAATATAGTGAATTTAATACTAAATATATCTTCATCAAAATGAATTTTTCAATAAGCCATTCACCTACGAAGTGATTCCATTTTCTTGAGTTTTTTGAAAACATATTAAACATAGAAATAAACTCAGCAAGTATTAAATGTTTGCATATGCTGTAACCTGATGTTTTGCAAACTATGATACACTTCTCAAGTGTTAATTATCAGCCTGCAAATAAATATTTGAAGAAATTTAAACAATATTAAGCCAACTGATACAGGGCTGCAGCAAAACAAGTGTGAGCAACAGGTCAAGGGAGGCAATTCTGCCCCTCTGCTCTGCTCTAGTGAAGCCCCACCTTCAATGCTGCTCTGGAGCCCCCAAATCTAAGGATGTGGACCTGCTGGAGAGAGTCCAGGAGGCCACAGAGGTGATCAGAGGGCTGGAGCACCTCTGCTATGGAGCCAGGCTGAGAGAGCTGGGGTTGTCATGCCTGGAGAACAGAAGACTCTGGGAAGACCTTACTGCACCTTCCAGTGCCCTAAAGGTGCTACAAGAGATCTGGAGTGGGACTTTTCACAAGGGCATGGAGTGACAGGACAAGGGGGAACAGCTTCAAACAGGCAGAGGGCAGGGGTAGATTAGGCATTAGGAAGAAATCCTCTACTGTGAGGATAGTAAGGCCCTGACACAGGTCACCCAGAGAAGCTATGATGTCCCATCCCTGGAAGTGTTCAAGGCCAGGTTGGACATGTCCTTGTCTAATGGACATGGCAATGAGGTTGGAATTAAATTATCTCTAAGTTCCCTTCAAAGCAAACCATTCTGTGATTCTCAACCAGCCAATACTTTACACAGCATCCTACAATGCATATTGCTGTTACATCCGTTATCAAGATTTTCCTGAGATTAATTTTTCTTCTTAAGGTTTTCTGAATGTATCTACATACACACACTTCATTCTCTATTCATAAATCGAGTCTGTAGAAAACAGCTACTGAACACACTTCCACCTCAGCTCTTGCTTATCTCTACAGACCCAGAGAAAAATGGCTTTAGAAAACATGTGATGAGAACATACCATCTATAGCTTTTAACAGTAACAAAAAGGAGAGGAGAATACAGACCATTTTCCCTTCATAGAAGTTCATCAATTATAGTGATCAAAGCTTAAAAAGCTTTGCTACCTCAACGGCATTTATGTTGTTGGAAGTCAGACATCCAGACTGGATTTACGCTCATTTTAGCACCTTGAATTCTATTAAGCAACTTAATGGCATTTTGAGAATGTGGTGAAGTTTTATCCTGTTTGCACACTTGCAGCTTCTGTAACAAACACACTCACTCAATAACTACCTGGGGTTTCCAAACAAATTGAATACACACACTGCTGAAGGGCTCTCTGCTTGGGATAGAGTACAACATAACAAAGCAAACATGAACTGTGGCAAGGTCTTCTTTGCAGAGGTGGTGTAGTTGTCCAGCCACAAAAGCCTTCTGAGTCACAGCTAGAAATTCAGCACTCATAACTATCATGGCCAACATACACATCCACTTTATCCAACTAGATGTCAAATAAGTGATTGTAATTACCAGGGCCTTATAGATACAGGAAGCATAAGGAAGATGAAAAGCATCTACAGCACTGAGTTTGTGACTTAGCTACGAAGGACAACAAAGCCTCACTTCTAAATGCCTTCTTTGTCTTTATTGGGAAAAGTTTCTTTTATCCTAAGCCTTCCTGATCATGTATGAGCAACTGTGTCTGGGGAAAGAGGTACTATTCACACATGTAGGAAGTCCAAAGCAAGCTGAAGAGACACAGGTACCTGGGAGCAGAAGGGAGGAAAGGAGTGAGCTCTTGGATGACACCACAAACCTGCTACCACTACTGGAATGTTACGGTGAAGAAGTAAAGTTGTCTGTGACTGAAAAGGGCATGTTTCATGCCTCTACTCCAAAGGGATAACCTGGATGATCACGAAAACTACAGGCTGGTCTGCCTCATCTCAGTTCTTGTGAAACTTACAGGAAAGAAAAATCATATGGGAACTGTTTCCAAGCTTATAAAGGTGACTAGGAATAACCAGTAGGACTAGGAATAACCAACACTGCTTGCTTTCAGTGATGAATTGACTATCTCTGAATGGCAGGAGCACACTGCCAGCTCTTCATGCCAGTACGAGGTTTCTGACATGGTCTCACTTGTAGCCAAACAGGGGAGACATGGACTGAACGGCTGAATACAGGACAGGTTAGGGACTGACTGGATAGTCAGGCTCTAAGAATACTGGTCAGTGGTTCTGAAGCTTCCTGGTGTTATTAGAAGTACTGCTTGACTCCCCAGGAATGTTATCAGCTCCAAGGTACATGCCATCTTCAACTATCAGCACTACAGAACACACCATCAGAAAGCTCACAGAGGACAAACTGGTGGAGTGCTTGATAAATGGGTGGCAGAGATGCCATTCAGAAAAAATGACCAGCTGGAGAAACACACCAAGAACTTTATGAAATGTAATCAAGGCAAAAACCAGGGTCCTGTATCTGGTACAAAACCACCCCAACCTTTGTTATTATTCCACTGGTTGTGGAATAACTGGCTAGGACCACCACTGTAGAAAAAGATGCAGAGGTTCTGATGGACAGCAGGTTGGACATGAATCAGCAACAAGCTCTTGTGGCAATGAAGGTTAACCCCATCCCAGGCTGCATTAGCAAGACTAAAGGCAGTGGGTTGAGAGGAGTGATTGTTTATGCTCAGCACTCATGCAGACTCATCTGGAATACTGAGTCTGGTTTTCAGGTCACTCCCCCCCTCCCACTAAAAAAGAGATGCTGACAAACTGGAGAGAGTCCAGAAGGCTGCCACCACGACAGTAAGCTGGTTGGAGGATAAAAAAAAAAAAAATCCAAGGGAAGCTGAGAGGGGCAGGCTTGTTTCCGTTGCAGAAGGAAAGGCTACAGGGAGTTGGAAGCTGCACAATCTGATAGAAGCTTTCTACTGCCGAAAAGTGAAGGTCATAGATAAGAGCTAGCCAGGCTTTCCAGAGTTGTGGAGCAAAAAGGAAGGAGGCAGAGTTGACAACTGTCACTAAAGAAAATTCCAGCTGGACATAAAAAAAGTATTTCAATCAGAAGACTTGGTAAGCACTGGAACAGCAGCCCAGGAAGGTGATGGAATCTCTGCCCTCAAAAACTTTCAGAACTTGGCAGGCCTCTGAGCAACTCAGATTAGCTTTGAAGTTAGCCAAGGTTCAAGCAGAAGCCTAAATTTACACTGTCTGCAGAAGTACTCTCCTACCTTAATTTCATTAATTCATCTTTGCTAACTTAGCCACCAAATACATTTCCATATGAAGATCTGAATGACCATACCAGATAATACCAGAAGTCCCCTCTCTGTCATTATTTTTTCTCTGATGACACCCAGAAAGGGGATGGCACTTGAAAAAAGGCAAGAACAAAGTTAGTTATAATGCCAAATAGTCTCTTCGGACTTCTTGAGCCAGAGATGGGAGTTTAATAGTAGAAACACCACAGGCTGTTTCTCACTCATGAACTCTGCTGGTTGCCGTTTACCTGAGTTTTCGCACTGCAATATCCTGTTGTGAGACATTTCACAGGCTCACAACCATGTGAAGAAATACTCTTTCGTTTTGATTTTAAACTATTTTGAAACCCTTTGGTTCTTGTTTTGGAAGCAAAAGAAGGACATACTTCTCACATATCTTGAGATTGAAGAGGCTCTTTCTAAACCATTCCTTGAAGACAGACATTCCAACTCTAATCATTCTTGCCCTTCTGTAGACATTTTCCAGTTCTACTACATCCTTTTCCAGGATGAGAGAAGGGAGAAAATAAGAGTAACTCATATTACTTGAGAGAAGAAGAAACCCTGGATTTCAATTGCTATGTAATGAGTTTCTCCATTCTTCCCTTTCCCAACACCTCTGTCCTGTGTTTGTCAACATTAACCAGACCACTCACAGAAAACATTCACTATTAGCCCTAAGATTGCACTGAGGAATAATGGTAATTTCCAACTCAGGTATTTTATATATAAGACTAGGATTAATTTTCTTTCCACCATATCTAAAAACTGTACCACACTGCACTTGTCTATACTGAATTTAATCTATTTTAACACCCATTCAGTCTCTCACTATTTTTCTCTAATGGTTCACACTTGGGCTATATCTGTAATACCTCAATTATCTTGGTATCATCAAGGAAAACTGCTTCATCTCAGCACTCACTCTTTCTTCCAGGCTGTTCAAACAGCTGAATATCACCAGGATGCCAGCAGAATCCTAACACCAATCTTCCTCCATTACAGAGGCTGGCTACTCAATCTTGATGTTTGTTTTTTGTGTTGCCCAGCTCCTTATCCACATAAGGACTTCAGTCTTTCTCGCAAGAGTTCCTGGTAATGCTTATCTCCAAAAAACATTCAGTAATATGAATAAACTATCAACCAAGTCCATCTCACTGCCTCCTTCAGTTTTTTAAAAACAACTCCAGTATCTTTACATGGCATGCACTTTTTAAAAGTCACATTAACTGATGTATGTTATTCCATATTTGATTAGTCAGGATACTATTTCTGTATCAATAAGCCATTGGTTGGAAGGGAAAAATCAATTACATTCATTAAAAATATCACTAAAATTTTACTTAATAAAGTAGAAGCACAGAAACAGTCTTCTATTTTGTCTTTCTTCCACAGCTATCCAACAAAATTCTCAGACTACTTCAGTGTTCACCAGAGAATTAGGAGGAGGACTGAACACAGGAGAAGAGGATTTCTCCAAACCAAAGAGGTTTTTTATAACAAGTGTTACATGCTGCATTTCTGCTTCTTTAGAGGTGTAGGATGTTAGGTTTAAGCCTAACGGTCACTGTGTGCAATTTCAAACACCATTTTGATGCTGCCCACAAGTTTTCCTAACTGATACAGAGCAAGACTGAAAGAGTGAATTACACATTTCTTTCATGACTGAAGTTTTGCCAAAAATGAAAGCCTTTATTCTCCTCCAAATCTTTAGCCTTACACTAGACCTTTAGCACACCAGTTCTCACACTGATCTCCTCACATACTACAACACTGGCCAAATTCCTTCTTTACTTATGTAGATTCAAACCTAAAGAGCTCCAAATAAAAACACAATCGATCTCTTTCAGATCATAAAATTACTCAAAAAGTTTCTAGCCCACAGTAACTGCATATATGAAACTAGTTCAGATGCAGCAGAAAAAAACTAAAATGAGTTTGTATAGCTATCATTTGGTTGTTGGGAATTATAGAGTAAAAGTGAGACTTCAAAAAAGTCAATAGAAGGAAGAAATACTTGGTTTTACAAGACCATTATCTATTCCCCAGACTCCTGTTAACAGGATTTTTCAAAGGTTTCTTTTCTGAAAACTGATTTCCACAGAAAACAGTACAGACAACAGAAACAACCATCTTTTACACAGGTTTGCAATTCTGTAAAGAGCATTCATTTTCCTTTCTTATTTGGAAGAAAGAAGTTAATTGAGTCTAACTTTGTGCAGGGAACTTTCAACTATATATCCTGATCTCTCTGTGCATCATCCTTCCTCAGTATTACAGTAGCTTGGCTGAAACTAACTCCTTCCTACATAAAATGTGATTTTTTAAAAAACCATAAAAACCTACACTAGGTATCTTTTCAGATAAACTCAGTCATGAGCAGGAGGGAAATAGAGATGGTTTTTTAAAAATCTTATCAGATAGATAAAGTCACTAGGGGGAAGAAAAAAAAGTGTTTCAAGAAATATATAATAAAAAGAGTCCTACCAGATTAGGTGGGGGGAACCATTACAGAACTATGCTCTTCTTTCAAGGGTCAGAAAAATGGTGTGCTTCCTCTCCTCACCTGTGTTAGCTTATAACCCTTGAAAAGCACCAGAGATTTGTATGAAACTACAGGTCTCCAAGACAATTTACTTGAAGACTTTGAGATATAAATAAGCTTTTTTTCAAATGCCCCTACATGAAATTAAGCCCAGCCAGACAGCTAGGGAAAACAAAGAGAGGTGCAGTGATGAAACTGCCTTTCAAAAAAGTAGAAGCAAAGAAGAAGGCAAGAAGAACAAGGAAATATAGGAACATGTAAGAAAAACTAAGCATCTCCTAAGAGTTTTAGTAAACAGTGTCAAGAGAAAAACTAAACCCCACAGGAAACACCTTCAAGCATTAAGCTGTTTTCTTGAGACTAAATTAGTCTCCAGACCATGAGGCACCATGCCCACCCTTTCAACAAAACAGAAAAGTAGAGAGCATCTGTTATATATGATGCCATAGAAAAATGAGGCAGGGTACAACAAACTACTGAAATTTTTCCCTCAAAGCAGTAACAATTAAGCATTTCCAAACAGAGTTACTGAAATTCTGTATTTTTATATACTTCATTTTTTTTTCCTAAAAAATTCTTGGATTACTTCAGATCAGAGTCAGCATCATTATTTGTCACTGGACTTATCAAAAATGTAAATGATACCACCACTTATTCAGTGAACCCTTCTGATGAGTAGTTCTTATCAATTCCTTGAAATAGTAATAGCTTTCTTTGTTCTAGGCAAAACCAGAAAAGGAAAATAAAGTTAAAAGCAAAGAGTAGTAGTATATTTCCAGAATGGATGGCTTAGAATAATATCTAGATTTAGGTTAATTAGGTAAAAAAATTAAAATAAAATCTTGAAGAGGTATAGATCCAAACAATGTAATTTAATAAGCCTAAAAGCAGTTGGAGGTAATTAGGATTTTTAAAAAATAGTTCTTTTAAAAAACAGTTTCAATGTTTTTGAAGTGTAAAGCCTAGGAGCTTGCCTTTGTTAAAAACAAGTCAGTTTTACAGTTCAGGAAGACAGTACTGTGTATTCTAGAGCAGCTGTGTCTAGAAAGAAACCATCATTATATTATTCAAAGCTGCTACTTCAATACAGGAGAGAATTAGCAGCAAAAATTCTTGGATTATCCATCTGCTATACACATACTTAGTCAACAAAAGCAATCACACTCCTTCAAAATATTATCCCTTTACACAAACTGCAAGTAACTTAGTTCTGAATACATGATGAACTTTTGAACAAGGCTTCCTACAAGAAAATTAAGTGCTCCACAAAGCGACTTTACAGTTATAGAAAATTATCTTACATCTTTATGTAAGGAAGTTGACAGCCATTTTAGAGCCCTGTCTAGAGCCACTCTGGGGACATCAGAGGCCATTCCTTTTCAATGTACTTGTTATAGCTGCTACCCCAGACTCATACCTCAAAAGAAGTTTCTCTGCCTTTACTTTTAGTAGGAATATTGGAGTACTAACAAGTAATAAGCATTGCTCCTTGCCCAGAGAAGCAGCTGAGTTGCAAAGCTAAGGTCACTCAGCAGGTCTGTGTCCTGGGCAAGTCCTTCCATTTGTTTTGATCCTTCTTCCTTCTCCAAATATTTGTTCAGTTTAATCACAGCACCACCTCTTTAAATGAAAGAGGTCGTTGTCCTTCTGTGTGTTTGCAGTCCAGACACCATGATACTGGCTAGAGATCCCATTTCCAATCAGATTGCTCCCAAAATAACCCATTCCAGCCAAAGTGACAGCATGTCTTATGACAATTAAGGATTACTGATTGAAATTAGAAGACCCATATCAGAATATAAGAATGACCAAAGTCCTACTCAACGTATTATCTGTTTTACTTTAATTTTCACTAGTTTAAAAGTCAAATTAATCTACAGAGCTCTTAAAAAAGTTGAGGTAAATCAAAAGAAGTTGTGAAGCAGTGAAAGTTACTGGCTATCAAAATGAAAGTATCTTGAAAAAAAAAGTTGCTTTATTGAACTCAAATATCCCGTATTTTAAGTAATCAATTACGGTGGCATATTTCACATTCTGGGTTAGCAAATACTTCCCACATAGTTTATCTTCAGGCTGTGAGTTGTGGGAGGCCAAGTGTACAAAGCAGGCAGCTTTCTGACTTAACAAGGACTGATGGATCCTGTCAGTGTGCCCCTATAGCAAACTCCCATCTGCCAGAACAGCACTGCCCTCAATCTGTGAGCCCAAAAGGCACACTCTTATGTGGATTACACAGGAACTAGTGATTTGAAACACAATGGGAAAATGCTTAGGGAGCACACCAAGTAACGCATTTTTCCTCCTATTACAATTACTAGCAAATGTTTGAAACTCATTTTTACGTTTGTTTCACAGCTCTTGAAAAACACTCACTATGCTAAGACTCAAATATTTCATATTTGTTTTATTCTTGTTTTATGTCAACATTTAAAGACCCCAATGTGCTAGTTACCATACAGACATGTTACTCCTATACCAAAAACATCCACAAAAACCAAACTCTCAAGATCACAGGATAGTGGCCTGTGAAAACACTACAAATCAAGTATGGTGCAACTAGGAATTGCAACATAGGTAAGTATTCACTTTGAAGATACTAACAGGAAGTCTTCTCTGAGGTGTTTGATAATACCTTTCTTTAAGTATTTTCTTACAGGCACAGTGGGGTACTGATAAGCAAGCAACAGCTCTAGCTCATGACCACACTGTTACTGCCTTTTACTGTGTTTTCTTCCTTCATTAATCACTTTAAAATATATGTTATAGTCAGTAGGCAGGGGTGGAAAAGAGACCAATAAGAGCCAATTTCTTAAGCTACTTTACAACGTCAAACTTCTTACAAAGTGCCACAGTATTAGATTTTTCTTAAAACACAGTGTTTCTTAGAACAGAACCTAGTGCAGAAAAACAAGAGCAGTACAAAAGATGTCACACTTGTTTGCTGACACACACAATGTGTCAAAACAGGAAGTGCATTATTCAGCAGCACAGGAATGCTCAGCATGGAGATTCAAGGCACTTGGTGAGTCAGAGCACCCAGGTTGAAGATGGATTTAGTGTGAGGTAAGTGTTCATGATGAGTTAGTGCAGAGCTGACTGTTACCAACATCCAGGTTTCTTATTTTGCCAACCTTCTGCTTGAAAAGCACTTAACAAATCAGATAATCTAAAACGGGGCCTACAAGAGAGCTGGAATGGGACTTTTTACAACAGCAGGCAGTGAGACACGACAAGGGGGAATGGCTTCAAACTCAAAGAAGGCAGGTTTCGATTAGATATGAGGAAGAAATTTTTTTATTGTGAGGATGGTAAAATACTGGAATAGGCTGCCAAGTCTGCCTCCTCCCTGGGAATGTTCAAGGCCAGGTTGGATAAAACTTTGAGCAACTTTGTCTAGTGGAAGGTGTCCCTGACCTCGGCAGGATAGTTGAAACAAGATGATCTTTAAGGTCCCTTCCAACTCAACCCATTCAATGATTCTATCACAACATATATGTTTTTACACTGATGTGCAGACATTGAACTAAGTGTTACAAGTTGTTACTTCCATCTTTCCCAAGTTGTGCTTGAACCACTTTCACTGAAGGACTTTTGCTGCTACATGTTCAAAGTTCTGACAAAAGTACTCTGACTCATGTTCAAAACAAATTACAGTAAAGCTTATAAACATGGGAAAAATAAAGTACTGCAACCAGCTATGCAAAAAATGAATCTTACACCTCTTCTTCCTCAGTGGGTAAAAAAGTTGATCTGAACTGTTTGACATCTTCATGAGTGACCTGGATGATAGGTCAAAGTGCACCTCCCCAGTTTGCAGATGATACAAAGCTGGGAGGAGCTGTCAATATGCCAGGCGGTTGAGGTGCTATTCCTACAGATCTCACCAGGCTGGAGAAATGGGCAAACAAGAGCCTCATAAAATTCAAGAAAGGGAAATTCAAAGTCTTACACTTGAGAAAAAACAACCCTTTGTACCAGAACATGCTGGAGACCAACAACCTGGGAAGCAATTTTGCAGAATAGAGCCTGGGGGTCCCACTGGACAAGTCGCCCATGACTGCAGTGTGCCCCTGCAGCAAAGGCTACCAACAGCACCCTAGGCTGTGTTACAAAAAACACTGCCAGGGGTCAAGGAAGGTGATCCTTCCCCTCTATTCTAACTAGAATTTAGACCCACCCAAAGTGTTGTGTTCAGTTTCGGCTCTCCAGTGCAACAAGCGTAGACATACTGGAGTGATTAAAGAGAAGGCCACAAAGATCACTAACAGATTGGAGAATCTGACATGGGAAGAAGGGCTGAGACAGCTGGGATTGTTCAACCTAGAGAAGAAAAGGCTTAGGGGAAGCCTTATCAAAGTGTATGAATACCCAACAGGGACAACAAAGATGATGGAGCCAGACTCCTCTCAGCAGTGCCCCATAAAAGTACACCAGACAATGGGCACAAACTGAAACACAGAAAATTTCTTGTAACCAAAAGATTGATTTTTTTTCTTTTTTAGTACCACAGCAGCAGTCAAACACTGTAATAGGTTTGCCAAGAGGCTGGAGTCTCGATCTTGGGAGATAATTGAGAACAGTCTGGCCGTGGTGCTAAGCAACCTGCTCTAGCTGACCCTGCTTGGAGGGCAAGCTACTGGACTAGACTGTCTCCAGAGGTCCTTTCTAACCTCAGCTGTTCTGTGGACTCAGGCAAGAAACAATACGCAGTTCATACAATCCCAGTCTCCTCCATGTTTCCCTGTAGCAATCCAGTAAATATTGCATTTCCATGAGAAATCAGTATCTTATTAAATGTGCTGCCAGTACTTTCCCTGACAGAGCTGCCAACAAAAGAAGCCAAGCAGCAGCTCTGAGAAGGTGCTCACATATCCTGTGCTTCTACAACTCTCCTGTTGATCAACTTTTTTATTAAATCAGCAGCAGTGCAGCTAATCCTAAACTGCTTGCCAACAAACAGCCCAGAATATTTTCAGAAGCGATCATTCCTGGTTTTGGGTCTTCCATCTTCCACTTTTGGGGTCGTAGTCCATACAGCTTGCTATCAGTTTAATAATCATACATATTTCTAAAGATATGGAGGAATCATCCAGCTTCCTGTCATCACTTGTTTATTAGTTTCAGCAAAGAACTATGATAACAATGTTCGCATTCATTCATTCTCAGATTGTCAGCTTTCATCTTACATGCTCTCCTCTGAGACTCGCAGAATTCCCTATCAGTAGGATTAAAAAAAAAAAAGATTCCACAGCAGCTTGGTGGAAGAATAGCTGACAACCTTCTTGTCCTTGAGAAGGGACTGGAGGGGGTGGGGGGGAATATTCAAGAATTATTTTGTACACTTAAAGAGCTTCTCTAGATTCAGCTGAAGAACTCTATTTACTTCCCCTGAGCTGAACTGCTGAGGAACGGCTGAAGTATTTCCACTCCAGCAGCAACCACAATTGAGCTATGGAACAGGGATTTCCCTCTGCAGTTTGAAGCACTCTTTCACATGAAAAGCGCTCTATGGAACATACTGTAAATGTAGAACTATTACACAACTATTATCTAGTGATGCTGGCATGAGGAAGCTAGAGGGAGGAAACAGGAAGGATATAAATACAAGTCTGCAAGCTTTTATATTTTACTCACATAAGGGAAAAATCACCAATGTCCAGAACTCCAAGAGAAATATCTGAGCTACAGTGCTGGTGAACAAAAAAAAGAAAGAGATTCACATTCATTTTACACAGCCTTTGAATAAACTGGAAATAAAAATTCAGAGCCACAGTCCCACAGAAACTTGTAGGCACCTGACTCCTAAGAGCAAAATGGAATTTGATATCAACTTACTTTAGTAGACTTCAGCCTTAGTGTTCATTTCTCACTGCTGCTTTTTCACCTTCGCCACTAAAATGTTTTGATATATGACTCACAGCTAAGAACATTTCAGAGGACACATTCAAAAGATTTGAGCAGACACTGTTCTGGCAGGTTTGTTTAAACAATGAAAAATGTTGTTAAAGATTACAGGAACAACGCAGAAGTTGAATGGCTGCTGGGAAGAGTCAATAAACATCACCTTTGCTTGGAAATAAGGAATTTCAGTGCAAGGGTGTCTCACCCGCTTATTATTTAGCTTGCTAACTTAACAAACAACATTCCATTCTGTTATGTATATTTTTGTTGAGATATTTTAGGGAAAAAGAATGCTTGTGGAAATAAAAGAATTAGTCCAAAATATTTTCTACCTTTTAAATGGCTGGCACCTTGACAATTCATCTTAAGTCATAAGCACCAAAACAAAAAAACTCACTGATCTTCACTGCCAGTAATTTTTCAGGAATGTAGGAACCAAAGCTGTGGTAACAACTGGAATACACCTAAAATGCAGTCTTAAAATGATGTTCTTAACATTAAATGCCTTCACATTGTTCTGGCTATGGAAAGTGCTAGAGTGCTCTTTACAGCTATTTTAAAATTTAAGCTTGATGCTGTCAGCTTCAAAGCACTTCTGGGTGACAGAAAGGAGGCTTCATATGTAAAATGGGAAGCAACACTTCGTCCCTTTGCTTCTCAGGACCCCAGCAGAATGGAGCTAGTGGAGGAGAACATGCACAAGAAGAACATGGCCAGGGAGTCAGCAGAACCAACACTGCAAAGAGCACACAATGCTCCGCGTGTGAAGGCACAGCATGACCGCAGTACAACAAAGTTGACTTTGCATAAACATCTTCTATAGACGGCAAAACGTGGATACACTGACACACGAGATGTATAAATAAGGATTTTGCAACAGAGATCCTTCTCCCAGGTCCCCTCCACAGTTACTGCTATTTATGTGGCAGAGCTCCTGTGTGTACAACACGAGACTTCAAACAAAGGTTTCCGTTGATTCCTATGAGCATCATCCTCGCAGCTCAACCATTCTCGGAGGCACTGAGCGCTAAGGTCATCGCTGAGTCCTTCACCTGCCTCACCACACCTGGGGAAAGCCCAAGACCACCTAGGCAGCCCTGGGAGACCTCCGTCCTGCCGGCAGACCCAGTATCTCAAGGAACAGCTTCTACCAAACTGTGTTTTGCTTCCTCGCCTCCACAGCCCTCCAGTACGTCTGTCCCTTTTTATATTTTAAGCTCATCTCCATCTTCGGGGGACCAAGCAGCCAGGGAACCATATTATACTGCCACCTCCACTCCCTCCCCCTTAGCACGTCTCCTAACAACGCCACGTAGATCCCGATAATCATCTGGGATGAGCACTTCGGGCAGCCCTCGGTGCTCCTGAGGGAGCATGTTCCCCTCACACGCCCCAGCCCCTCTCCCCCAGCCCGGCTCCGTCCCAGCCCGCTCCCCGTCACACCGCCCCAAGGACCTCACTTCTCTCCCAGCTCCCTGCCAGCTCTTTTTGTGTGCCCAGCGTGGCCCGGGGGCCTCCCCCGTCCCCTCAGGGCACAGAGACACCCGGGAAGAGCCGCATATTCCAGGCACGTCGCTCTCCCTCCGCGGAGGGGGATGGGAAGAGCAGCGGCGGAGCGGCACCAGCCCAGACGTCAAGCGGAGGAAAAACGGCGACAGGCGGGAACTGCGCGATGGGAATCGCTCCCAACCTCCATCCCACAGCCCCGGGGCTCCCGAAGCGGGGAGAAGGGCGGGGAGAAAGGGCTCCC
This sequence comes from Lichenostomus cassidix, assembly GCF_008360975.1. Taxonomy (NCBI): domain Eukaryota; kingdom Metazoa; phylum Chordata; class Aves; order Passeriformes; family Meliphagidae; genus Lichenostomus; species Lichenostomus cassidix. The sequence continues at coordinate 63,170,428 of NC_139484.1, read as the reverse complement.
CCTCAGCGCTGCTCGGGCGGGACGCTGAGGGCGTTAACGCGCCCCCCCCGCGCCGGGGGCGGCCCGGCACCCACCTTGAGAGTGGGGTACTCCTGCACCTTCAGAGTCATTGAGAGCTGAGCGGCTGATTCCTGCACCGCCATCTTGGATCGGGCACCGGCCTCCCCCCTCCCTCCCTTCCCTCCCGCCCTCCTTCCCAGCGCGTCCCGGCGGGAGCTACCTACGGCGCGCGCGGCATGCCGGGAAACAGCCCGCGCCCCGCCCCGGCCCTCATGGGCACGGGCCGAACCAACGCCGCGCGCTCCCTCCCGCCACCCCGCGCCGCCGCGGCTTGGTACGCTCCGCGGGGGCGGCGACGGAGGAAGAGCGACGGCGCGGCGGCCAATGAACGGCTCTCTGTCTCACGTTCCCCTGCCGTGAGTGTTGACACCGCCCCACAGCTTGGGAAGCCGCGCCCGATTGGGCAGCGGTGCGGGAGAGGGCGGGGCCATGCGGATGCGCGGACAAATCAAATGGGATTACGGCATCGGGATAGGCGGGATTTGGGGGTGTTATGGACACCCGGCCACCCAGTGGCGGCAGAGAGCGATTTCCCATCGCCCAATCAGAATGCCCTCTTGGGCTCAGTGGGCGGGGCCTAAAAGTAAATTTTGCTGGTGACTTAAAACGGCCGTTTTAACACCCCCGGGGTGTCCGGGAAGGGGAGGGGCGGGGCGAGGGGCGGGGCGCGCTTTGATGGGCAGAGCCGCCAGCCAATGCTGTCGCGTCTGACCTTGACGGGCAGGCCGCTGAGCCAATGGTCGGCGCGTCTGGGGCGGGCGGGCGGGGCGGCGGGCGGTGTGTGGCTGTGTGTACACCGTGAGGGGCGGGGCCGCCCCCCGTGAGTTCCGCGGGGCGGAGGGAGCGAGTGGGAGCCAGTGAGGCGGAGACGGCGGGAAGAGGTTTAAATAGCGGAGACGGCGGCAGCCCCCTGCCCTCGGCTCCCCGGGCCGGCGCCGAGTTTCCCCGGTGAGCGGAGGCGCGGGGCGGGCGCAGCTCCCGCCGCAGCCGGGCCGGTCCCGCCCGCCCCGCGGGGGACGGGGTGGGGAGGGAGGGTGGCTCCGTGCGGCCGGCGAGATCTCCGGTAGCCCATTCATGGGTCCCGCTGCCCTCGCAGCCGCGGCGGGGAGCGCAGCTGCCGCCCCGCCGCCGGCCGGTGCCGCCGGGCGCTACAGGTGCGGGGCTCGGGGCGCGGGGCTCGGCCGGCCGCGGCTGGCGGTGCGCGGCTGCCCGCGGGATCCCCGGAGCTGCGGATCTCCATGGCTGCGCTCACAGGCTTTGCGTGACCCGCTGACCTCTGGCCGGTCCCTGTAAGGTGACAAGCGCCGCTTTAAGCGAGCAGTAATTCCTCTGCCGGACGTACGTGAGTGTTTCCATGAAAAAAAAAAAAACCCACCCAAAAAAACCTGATCCTGCAGAGTTCTTGTGTGTGTGAGGGAATAAAACCACTTGGAGTACCAGTCCTCTGGCTGTGAATATATATAAGCTGCTTTCTGGGTAATGCGTAGAGGGCAGTGTCTCGGTGTTGGGCTGCTCGCTGTGACACAGGGCATTGGGACAGACCTTCATCAGTCACAGCAGGCTTGCAGCAAAAGGGAAATGTGCCCCTAGGACCTGTACGTGCAGGCGATATAAACTTCATTCCGCTGCTGAAGACGGTGTCAAAAGTTTAGGTTCTTGATGCACTGGCAGCAAATGCACTTCAAGCAGTGTGCTGCTGGAGTTTGAGGTTTTAAAGACACCCAAAACCTGTATCCATCGATAATCGAGATGTTTTTTTAATCTCTTCTCCAAACGTTGTGGTTATGTCTTTTTCTGGTCTGCAGAAGACTGTGGGAAAATGAACACCGATACTTCCAGGAGGAGTAAACACGTTTAACTTTCATGCTTTGAAAGAGCAAGTGTGTTTCTTAGAATACTTGGTGGCATTGTTTCTGATGTGCATAGACCTCCTTGCACTGAAAGCATCTGTTCACCACAAAGGGCTGGGGGTAAATAAATGGACATGTGGGAAGTCCTGTCGTTGAGTGTTAGATTCTCTTCAGCTCTCAACTGTGAACTGTTTACTGATATTTACTCACAGCTGCCCTAGCATTCAGTCTTGTACTGACCATAAGCAGCAAATGTATGTCTAAACTTAATTTACCAAGCCCACACCAGGTGCAAAGCCTTTGTTTGAGAAGTGTATTAGTAAAAACTTTTGTGTTAGTTACACCTGGGATTAGCATTCATGTCTAGACACGATCTTCGGACCAGATCCTGCAAGAAGATTTGTATAAGGGGGATTTTGATTCCATGAAGGTTCTGTGTGGGGAATGGCTCACCCTGAGCTGCCTGGGTGGAGGATCGAAAACTTTGCTCAGTTGTTGCTGTATTTACAAACATAATTACGTGGCATTGTAAAATATTCCTGTTCTTCCTGTCTGTCTTAAATATCCTGTAAGCTAATATTTAGAAGGAAATTTGCTCTTCAGTATTCCCCATGATTAATGTTACTGAAGAGCTTGAACTTGGCATACCTTGACTCTGTCATGTTTATAGGGACTGAAGAAGTGTGACTTGCCATGTAATTGATCAAGTCGTGTATGTATTTGTCCAAGACACTTACTTGCAACAGGTTTTGTTTATATGCAATCTCTTAAACGATCCTTTCTGATAATACAGTAGCTAATTTAATGTAACACAGATACTCTGTGGATACAGGTTGTGTGCTCAGACTGTATCTGTCTTTAAACTTTGGGTTACTGGTGAAGGTTTGTCAGCCATTGGTAGCCAGAGCTAAAGGGGTTGCTAATGGAACAGATGGCCAAGCAACCATCATGTCAGAGAAAACAGCATGTATTCGTGTATTCTTAGTTTAACACAAGAGGGAGCATGTCTAATCTTTAACCTTTAAATACTGCAACTTCAGAGAGGAAGCTTGAAGTGTTGAGTGTCAACTAATTTATGTTCAAGGCTCCATGTGCAAATATTGATACAACCTATGCATATTTCTGGCATGTTTTCAACATTAGGCTGCAGCTGTTGATTTATAGTATAAATGTTGGCATGATAAATGTGAAGATGAGAACTAAGCTAATGATCTTTTGAAGTTGTTAAAATCTGTAGTTTCCTGCTAAATTAAACAAAATAATTATGGTTATTGTTATTCCTGGGTATGGTTATTAATATACACAGGCTGTACTCTTTTCTTTAATATTAGGTTAATATATGTCTTCTGCTTAACCTACCATACAAAGTTATAAAGCCGAGTCTTAATTTAATTAAATTTAGTTTAATTGCCTATATACCTTTGCTTTTAGAATTCTTATAAATCCTCCCAATTCATTCTTCAATAGGAAGAATGAAGTTGGATCTACTAAGTTTTGTACTCTATCTTCTATATATTTCCTTGTTCCCAGGTGGTATAAAAGGAAGGTGAAAAATCAGCTACCATTTTGTATTTCTTGGTATTGTCCAGTTGGATCATAATGTGTGAATGTTTGTCCTCATTTAGTGTCTTGTTAATGTGAATTAGCAGTTAGTTTAACTTAAGCAGTGTGCACAGAATACTCCAAACCTTTAGGAGAACCTTACTCATTTGTTTCCAGTAGCCTTCCGCTTTGCTCCAGATTAATGATCAGAGAAAAACATCTGTCTGCCATTAAACACTGCGTGCAAATTATGTATCTTTCAAGAACATAAACACTCTGTGTGTTACTTGGTGGAGCAGAGCAGAAACCTTAGTGCTCTGCTTTCACATGCTGAAGAAAACTGCTGGGGATTGAGATTTTACTACATTTGCTTCTCTTTCCTCTCTGTTGCCATTAAAACCCTGGTGCCAGGTGGCAGAAGTGGGAGTGTGTCTCCGTCATCTCTTGTATTAGCAGACAAGACTGGCCTAAGCCAGTGATGTGAAATCCTTGTGCTCAGGTCAGGTGGGAATGAGCACAAGTTATCCCACTGTTCACTAGAGTTCTCTTCCTCCGAGCAGGTGGTGGTATTGTCCATTATAATGTGCTCTCCATTACACTGGAGGAGTAGAATCCTTCACTATTCTGGTGAGTTATGATGTTTGTGAAATATTTAGGACCTTACATTTAATCTGTGTTATTTTTTTCTTCTGAATAGTGGGAGAAATTTTGGTGTTTTTTTAACACCTGCTGTGCAAAGCGTTGACAGAACAAGGCGTTAATATCAAGTCAGCTTGTCTTCAAAACATGCCAGGCAGCTGTTCTTGCAAGGCAGGAATCTGAGATGACCTGTACTAATACTGGATACCTGTACTAATATTGGAGACTAATGTGGAATCATGGAATGGTTTGGGTTGGAAGGGACCTTAAAGATCATCCAGTTCCAACCACCATCTATTGTATGAATATTATATATTCATCAAGTGTTAGGATTTTTTAGAAGATATTGAGAATGAGACAGTTGCTGCTGGAGGAAGATGTTGCTTTACTGAGTTATATACAGCAACCAAGCATTTTTAATGGATGGCTCCATTTCAATGGATGCAATTGATTTTAAATCCTAGGTATACAACAGTACTGCAGAGTCAGAAATTCACAGAGCCCAGAGGGATGTCTTTTGATGGAAAAGTTTTGATGGACTTGAGTTTTGTAAGGATTAGATGAACTGCCTGTTGTCTTGGCTATTCCATATCAGTCAAGACTTATGCCTTGGTTTTCTTGCCCAGCAGGCTTAGGCTACTGCACAGTTTTTACAATAAAGGTGTATTTTTACTTTAGAAGAAAGTAGTAATATGACTGTATAGTTCATGGTTTGGGATTTTCTTCTTCTTTTTTTTTATTGTAACTTTAAACATAACTGAACAGTGTCTTAGTGTACCTGGCTTGTGTAAAAAGGCTGGCAAAGTTTTATTTCTGTATCTGAGAGGAAATTGCCAAGAGTGTAAAAACCCAACAAACAAACAAAAGAAAAAGCCCTCATGAACAAAACCTGGTGATTAACAACAGCAGCAGGGATTGCCCTGATGTGCCACAGTTTGTAGCGTAGTTGTAAAGTAGTAAATACTGATCAAATGCTTTGTTTCCTTATTTTAACATGATTATAAGGACCCTTTCCTTAATTGGGGAAAACGCAGATGCTCTCAGCAGTTTGTGTTACCATGTTACCATAATGGATTGGGGTTGAGACCTCAGTAGAGGCTGTGCTGGATTGTCTGTGGGAGCAATTTCACATCTCTGGTACCAATCTGGTACCTTTCAGGCAATGTGTGTGTGGAAGTTATTTATAAATTATTTCATGTTTATGCAAATCGGGTTTCGATGTTAAGGTATTTTTAATATTGTTATTATTTTAAAAAGTGGGGGATTCACAATGTAGGTCAAATTCTTGTGAAACCTCATTTTAAAAAAATACTTGTATTTGCATAAAAAAGGCATGTGGGACTGCCTGACAAACTGCACAGACTCGTGTAACTTTCTGAATGGTCTAAATGGGTGATTTAAAATGCAAAGGGGAGGGGGTTTACCTGCAATATTTTTGGCCCTGAGCAATTTTTTTTCCCCCTTCTGAGTTACAGCCCCTTGAAAATGGGGGGGTTTAGAAAGAAAGTGCTGACACAGCCTTGACTACAGAGCAGTGCCCTGCGTGCTGCTGCAATAATTGTCCAGGCAGTGTTTTCTGCTTCCCTGCCATTGTGCTTTACATTCCTTCAATCCATTCCCATTTTTAACTTTCCCAAAGTTTGGTATTATTGCGAGCCCCCGGCGGGTGTGCAGCCGCCGGAGGAGCGAGGTTGGCAGAGTAGCATGGACTTGTTAATCTCAGCCTGATCTTGTCAGCAACAGCCGAGCAGAGAGGGAGAGGGAGACAACTCCGGCTGGGGCAGCGCTCCAAAGGTTCGTGCCTTGTTTTTTATCGCCGAATCGCGGCTCGGTGGCGCGGTGCAGGGTGTGCGGGGCGCGGAGGCTCCGCGGCGGGCTGTGCGCGGCTGGCCGCGGTGTTGCTGTGCCGGGGGGAGCCTTCGCTTCTCTTCGCTTCCCTTCGCTTCTCTTCTCTTCGCTTCTCTTCGCCTGGCTGTGCGCGGAGACAGCGAGTGTGTGTGTGTGTGTGTGTGTGTTACGGCCGGGGAAACGCTGAGGAAGAAGAAACCCTGTTGGTTCTCCATGCAAATGACCGCTTTGGTTGTAACAAAAGCCTTGATGTTGGGCTTGGAAAAATGATCTGACAGTGTAACAACCCCAGGCCACTTTCGCCATGTTTTTGTTTATTCATGTTTCATTCCGTTTTCCCTAGCTATCTCGCAGATGTTTCCAATTTCACTGTTTGTTGGGGGTTTTTTCCCACCCCCCTCTCTTTTTTTTTTACACCGTCGAGCCTTTTTGGAGTTAGCAAAAAAACGTGTGAAAGAATGTTAACAAAACAGAGAGGTGTTGCAGATGTTTATAGTTTAGTTCTTGCGTTGCGCCTGGCGATTCTGGCAGGGGGATTCAGTGCATATGAAGGAACGTAAGGAGCATCTGTTTTACCTACCGAGCTTGTGGTTTCGAGATGTGCCCATTGTAACTTGAATATTTACATAAACAGATGAAGTGAGCACGTTCCCGGTGCAGTGTGGCAGGTCGAGATCTCATTTGTTTGCTACTGTTTTTGAAGGAAGGAGGGGGGGGGAATCCAAAAGAGCAAGGAAAGGAATATCTGTGACACAACATGTATGCTCCTAGATAAACTCCTGCCATCTCGGAGTGCCTTTTAATATTTGAACAGCTTCCGTTAAGTCAAATAAAATTGGTTACCATGAGAAACAAAAAAGTCTAATGGAATAGTTGAGCACACTAATGAAAATCTGAATGTGAGATTGTTTCAGTATCATTCAAAGAATTGGATTAGACAGACAACCTTGTCAATAACAGTCATAGTAACACGTTTAAACATTTTTGCTTCTGAGATCCTGGAAAACAACACACACAGTGCAGAAACAGCAGACGTGGATGGTTTGTTATCTTACAGTCGCATACATTGAAAGGTAATTGTCTACTAATGATATTAAAATCAGTCTGGTTGTAGAATTTTATGCTTGATGAATGTATTGAGGCATACACAAATAAAATCTGAAATCTTAAAGGACAATGATTCAATGTCCGGAGCCAGTGGTTAAATCAGATGTGGTAACTATGGTGAGAGGTAAAGTTACTTAGCTTCCCACAGACCATGCATATGTGCATTTCTTTTTGTATAATGGAGATTAAGGAGAAAAGGATTAGAAAATCTAAAGAGAAATTTTGAGAAGGAGACCTGTAGCCTTGCTCTGGGAATTAACACTGAGGAGGCTTTTAGAAGAGAGAGGCAGGGTGGAAGTAAACACTGTCTTGTAATATATATTGCTGATAATTCTAGAAAGGAGTCTTTCTGGTTGGGAATATCAACAGCAGCTCATGCATACAGGAACAAAATCAATTCTCTCCATATTAAAGTAATCCTCCTATTCCAACAAAACAAAAGCAGAACCCAGCATAGATTTTTACCAAGTGACAGCATAAAATCAGGTAAAGTCTGCTATTCTGAATGAATGAATTTTAGGTTCTTGCAGAATGAAGCAATATTGATTTATTTGGATTGCATTGCATTCCTATTTTTAAGCATGTGTATGATCTGTATTTAGGATTTTTTTTTAACTTCAAAAATGGTGGTCATATGAAGTAGGAAATAAAATCAGAGCTTAGTGTTCTAGCTGGTAAATATTGGGGGAGTTTGGACTGCAGCCAGAGAGACTTGGACCATATTTCTGATTTTCCTTGAGTTGAGAGGTTTCAGTGTTACCCTGAGCTTTTCAGGGAAGAACTTCAGATTATGCTGATCAGCTCAAAGGGATATGGGATTGTCTTGCTTGCACATAAAACTCTGGTGTTCTGGGAGAGCCACCAGAGATGCTAATTAGTGACCAGCTGTTTGAATGCTTAGGAAACAGAAAGGGGAGAGGTCAGGTTCAATTTCCAGTATAGAGGGACCATTCCTCTGTAGCAGTGAAAAGTAGATTCACTGTGAGAGTGCAGAGACATCTGGGGGATGTGAGGTATGTTCAGCTTTCTAGTAATAGGTGCTAAAGTGTATTGAGGTTTTGGCAATGCTTTAGACACATCTTTAATAAAATATTGTAAAGTTTTGGGTTTCCCCTCCTCTGTGCCCCCAGAATGGTCGTAAAACACTTGTTTTATGAGAAGTTTGCAGGGGAACTGGTAGTTGAGCATAGCCTAGACACGTGGTGTTGCAAGTTTTAAGGTGTTTGTGGATTTGCTAGGAAACACTTTGAGCTTTTTGTGAGTCATAATCCCACACTTTCCCTTATCAGTTGCTCTAAGAGTTTGTTATCAGATACCTGTTCAGGAGAATGAGTTCACTATCGCTGTGCAACGCTGCGGGTGAAACCCATGAATGGAATGTACACTTCTGAATTTCACACCAAATGGTAAATAATAGACCCAACAGCAAAGTCATTCACACTTGTTACCAGTTGTTTTCACTATAGATATGATCAACACATTTTACTGGTTTTTCTTTTTAAATTGTCATTTCTTCGAAGGTATTAGAAGTTCACTAATTGTTTTCTGAGCTAATAAGGAGGAAGAGGAGGAAAAATAATTGACTTGCTGCTGTCAGTGGGCAATATTTCACTTTTTTCCTCATGTTGGAGTTGACATTCATGGAATGGTACATTGTTGTTGCATTAATAATGGATTATTATTTCAGAGCAAAATTTTTATTTATATAGAGATTGCTATTTTAGATTGAAGTAGAAAGCTTCCATATCTAGAGCAAAACTCAGATATAGCTATTGATGCGTAACAATTCATTTCCTTGTTCAGTGTGTTTTGAAATTGTTTTATCATCCTACTTGATTAGGATGTATTATATTTAAGAGCAATCTAACCTGATATTTTAGGCACAGGATGCTGTATAACCTAATGGATAGGAATAGTGGAATTGGAACAAATAGTATTTTTCTTTCTTTGCTATTGGATTAGGGCAAGTCAGTTCACTGTTCTGTTTCTGTTTTCCATCTAGAAAACAGGTGTAATGGTAATTTCTCCAATCTCTACTGATGAAATTATGAGATAAACAATATTTTGTCTTACAGCAGCATACATGGTGGATACTGACATATTTGCATCAAAAGTCCTAAAACATTAAAAAGGATTAAGATACTAGTGATTTGATAATAAAATATTTTTAAAAAGTCAGAATTAGTGCTGGTGAGGTTTTCTCAGACACCTGTGGCTAATGTGGGAGTTTTTTGGGGTAGCTGAATATCAGCGGGCTGGTTAGTACCTTGATTGAGTATTGACAGATTATGCATGTCTGGTTTAAATCCTGAGCAAAAGATGGGCCTTTATTGAGTTGTTCAGGTGTTCTGTTGGGATTCAGCCAGAAGTGTAGTTCTAGCAGCATCTTAGGATGCTGGGAAAAAATACCCAACCAACCCTCCATTTCCCCAGTGAATCTATTTATATTAGTACTGGAGAATCTCTGGCCTTCCTGATTATATTTCCAGATTGCAAACCCAAGAATTGCAAGATTGAGAAGTCCAGTGGAAATGGCTGTGTTTGTGCTCACCCTCAAACAGCTGAGCTTCCACTGAACTCACTGGGTCTGCTGAAGTGAATGAGGGTTTTCAGCACTAAACTTTGCAGTACTTACCTTGTTCCTTTTGAGAACAGTCATGGAAATTCTCCAGTGGGATGTGAAGCCTTCAGTGTTCTCAGGTATTTGAGAGATGATTCTTGCTCCATTTGCACACTGTAGGAAGTTGTGTAAATTGGTTTCGGGTGCAGTATGGAGTAGATGGGGTGGTGTAATATTGAAAATTGTGTGACAGTTTAGAAAGAATTCAAGTAGACTGTCAGCCTGTGCAGGTTATTCATCTCAGGTCACAGTAAGGGTTACCATTTGTGACTTGCCAGGGTCTGATCAGTTTATCAATTGCCAGAGAAGAGCATTTATATATTAAATTTTATGACAAAATTTAGGAAATCATAGTTTGAAGTACAAATTGCACCTTAAGTTTTCACAGCTTCCTCCATGTGTGACCCTGCTTCAGTTATGTACTTGTATCTCTGTCTTTGTAGACAGCAGAGTCAGTATTTTGTTACTGAAAACAATCACTTGCTGTGGTTTGGTTTGGGGTTTTGTGTGTTTTTTTGGTATAATTGAAACAGCCCCTAACACTTAAAAAAAAAAAAAAATTTCTCTTCAAAGGACATAGTTTTATTCTAAAAAGAACTCTAATATTAAAAACCAATTTTTCCAACAGTTTTCCATTTGAAAGGAATATTTTTCTTCATCTGGAGAACAAGCCAATATGGCTTAGTTTGTAAAATTTGTTTATACAATGGTATTTTCTGTCTACACAGTGCCTGGAATATGTCTTAGCACATAAATAATAGAATAAATAAAAGCTTTTGTATCCAAACAGCTTCTGTTTGTATTTCTCAGTAAGAAGTGTGTGTGTGGAGAAGGATTCTTGTAGCTTTGAGAAACTGAATGTATGCTTTGTCTAGTAAATTATGTCATTTGTTATCTTGGTAAATCTTGGAGCATCAACTACATGACAGTTTCCCTTTAGAACAGTAAAGATTAGGTGGTGTTTCTGTGGAAATCATTCTAACTTATGCTATGTTCTTGAGGTATTTCTCTACCTTTCTCAGATATCTGTGCTTGGCTTTTGTAGAGGAAAGTTAGCCAGAGACAATGTTGTGATCTGGTAATTCCTGTGTGAACTGGAATATCTTCCACTGTTTGCAAGGAAATAATGATGGTTTGAAAGCTTTTGCATATTTTTTTTTTTTTAATCTTTCTTAAATTCCCTGCTTTGCTTACTGATACGCCTCCAGAAAGAGTATGGCATGACATTTTCTCATATCTTCTTTTAAACTGTAAAATGTGTGTCTATCTTTTCTGATCCTTTGTTTATGCTGCGTTGTTACAGACAAGTAGAGATAAAAGAATACTATACTTAAAAATACTTAGGATAATATATTCTTTAAATAACAACTTCTAGCATCCTCTCTTTTTTCATCCTTCATCTCTTGCAGTGAGGGAGTGATATCAGGGAGTGATAGTCATTCTGACTTTTTCATATAAGTGTCGTGAATTTGATCTAATGTAGTTACTATATCATTCCACAGGCCCTCTAGTACAAATAAATACAAAAAAAAAGTCCATGGTATCGTTCAAAGTGAGTTGGGAGGTGACCAGTGGAATTCAGACTGTGAGAAACAGGCAAAGAGATGTGTTACATTTACATTGCTGTGCGCAGGTTCATGTGTTTCCTCAAACACTGGCACAAAAATGAAAGAAAATATCCTGTTTACTTTTAAGGTCAAAGTATCTGGGAAGGATTCTCTAGAGAAACAATTGCCATTTCCCATTTTACTCTGTAACTGTGGGACGGGAAATGGATTTTGCACATTTTTGCCTCCTGGGAAGTCAGCTTGAAAAAGGTAAAGATTGTGGTAGAGTCATTGGACCATAAAAGTTAAGCAGATAAAATCGTTTAATCTCTTGAGGATACAGTGTATTACTTTCAGCCCTATGTTGCTAGACTGGTGAAGATGTCAAAACCAAGGTGTGTTCATCCCTGTTGGAGCAATTAAAAAAATTAACTTTTCTGATTCTCGTAAGACTATATCAAAATAAACACACTTGCATCCTGGCTGTGTATCAAGGTTTCTGAACCTTATTGATACTTAATTTGAATAAAACTTAATAAAATCTATGTCACATTGCTTTTAATTTGAGCATCTCTGCCCACCTAATTAAGGGACAGCTTAACCTGGGGAAGTGCTAAAAGCTTGTACAGAAAGGATTGCCTGCTCCTGCTGTGGCTGGGGGAAGAAGTATAAACCTAGAGAGGACAAGAAGTTAGCAGAAGAGTGCACAAGCTGAAGGAATAGATAGTGTCGAGTTTCTAATTAGCATTGCACAGCAAAATTAGTAGAGGCATAGATGAGTATGGCAGATATTCCCAGCAGTCTTTAAAGCCATTCTAAGTTTTGGATGCTTGCATTTGATTTTGTTCTGTATTTGACTACGTCTTTACCTGTGTTCTGTGTCACTTGTTTCAGTATTTCTGGTTGATTGATAGTGTTTTGTCTTGCAGTAACATGTCCTAAATGCATATATATAATTTTCTTTTTCTGATTTAGAGCCCACTGGCAGTTTCTTTGCCTGCTAGTCACAGGTTTATCGGAAATGCCAGTAAGATTTTCTGTTCCTTTGGATGTGTTTCTAGATGGAGCAATGTTGGAATTGGGTAAGGAAAAGCACAGCAGTCTGGTCTTGAGTTGCTTTGTTGATTGTGGTTGTTCAAATCCCTCTTGGGAGACAGGGACAGTCTCTTAGCAAGCCTGAGGATGTAAGCAGGTGTTTTCTGGGTGTAGAGGTCTACAGGATAAAATGCTGAACTGATCCTTCTCCTAACATATGGGCAGCATGTTCTAATGAGAATTATGAGTACAGTCCGGGAAGTTCCTCAGCGTGTTTATGATTGCTTCTGCCTCAATAAACAACTCTTTGCCAGCTCTTTTCTATCCCGGTGCTTTGATTTTGTGGGCAATTTCCGTCTGCATAATATTGATGAGTCAGAGTATTGTCAGCTGGAGTACCTCAAATTATATGAAAGGACATAGAGTACAAAATATTTTCTAGTGTTTTCAGAAGAGATGATGACATTCGGACAACTGGAAGGTAAGGCTGAAATGTGCAAGGCACTGTGCTATGCATTTCTGATGTATGTTTTGGGAGTAATGTTCTCACCTGGACTGGTGTCGTTTTCGGGAAGCCACTTCTCTGGTTCACAGCCATTTCCATAATGCTATTTACAGTGAATTCTGACAGTGCTATAATTGGAAATTAATGTTTGAGAAGAAGTGATCTACACCTGGAACATTAACTTGTTTAATACCTGGTGTCAATTTTTCATCTTTTCCTTAGAGTACCTCTACTTCATGATGCCTTTAATTGCTTTGTGTTATAAAAAGTGAGGGCTTTTGTGTAGAGTCTTAACTGTTACTTTCAGCCTGGGATAACTTTGTATCCTGAAAGACGTTGTCTTAATTTCATCATTTGGCTTTAAACTTGTAATTACTAAAACACTTTACAATTTATCATCCAGTAGTTGCACTTTGATGATCTCTGTGGGTATTTTCCAGCTCAGGATATTGAATGATCTTTTTATCACTAAGGCTCACAATGGGCTTTTTTAGGGGTGCAGGCAGTAGTTTCAAGAGTATGCCTGTTGTAGTTTCTGCCTTCTTTCCTAAATTCAGGAAAAAAAAAAAAGTCACAGCTTGCAGTGACCAACTTTGTATAGTTTTGGAAGAAATTGTGTGTGTGCTGCAGTCCAGGAAACCAGTGTATACCTGAAGTTGCTCTGAGGGCTTTTAATGAGCCTATGGTTATTTATTGTAATTACAGAAAGTCGTTTATGTTAGTAGGCTGTTACCCAATGCTAATTAAAAATGACAGTCACTACTGTTGCAAATAGTAACCATTGACTATGCAGTAAAAACATCTGAAGAAGTCTATTAACTGCAAAATGGCTAAAAATATGCAGTGCAGATAATAATTTATCCCATCATCCTTGCCTACAGGAAACCTATCCAGTGTTTTTCTCTTAAATTAGCTTTTTTTGCTTTAGGAATCTTTGCATGTGTTTTAGAGCATTGAAATAAAAGGCGTGATGTAAACACTAGGCATTAAAAGGATCATATCATTTTCATATGATTTTTAAGAGGTATTTGTAAAGTTCTAGCTTTGACTTGCTGCATTTTGATAGCAAAAATGTTATATATTTAATCAGCTTGGGATTGCAGTAAAATTTTAATTTAGAAATAGTGTTATGCCAAGCTATTCGTTAAAATAATCCTGTGTATTGTTTTCAGTGCCATGAAAGTTTTATGTGGTTTGCAGTGTGATTCAGTATTTTTTCAAATCAGTGTTCACATTGATGTCAAGAGTGACAGTAAAAATGGGTCTCATAAAAAGTAGGATATGGCAGTAGATTGTAATTCAGCATTCCATTTTTTTAGTTGATCAGTAATGATACATACCTCTGGATAGGACAGTTAACTCAAGATTAAATTAAAACTAAATTCAGTTCAAATTTTAAATGAAATAAAATACTGGCACATTAGCTATCGCTATGCAGTAACAAAGAAATTGTCTTTTATTATGTGTATGCTGATTCTCTAAGGAAGAATATTGTTCTTTCATGAAACCATTATGAGTAATGGAACTGGTGTATATACAAAATGAGCCTATATGGGGTTTTAACAAAACAGTGATGTATCAGAGAAGGCAGTTTCCTGCAATATTTTCTTGTCAAATGCAGTGCATCTCTTAAGCTTTATGGGTGCAGCTTGTCAGCAGAATAAACAAACATCCTGTCGCTGTTTAGTTATGCTACCAAAAGAAATAACATGACATTCAACCACAAGTATTTTGCATTGTCCAAGACAAACATCCACAGCAACTGGCAATTGCATGTCCCAAAGCACACTTTGTGATGAAGGTTTCCCTCTTCAACGTTGACTCTTGAGTAATTGGGAAGGTTATGCTAAATAAACCTCAGGGGGAATTCCTGCTGCAGTTCTTGTGTGGGAAAAGAATTTGTCACATTGCCATTTGCAAAACCCAGATCCAACAAGAATCTGAAATTTGAATTGATAAGCCAAAAGCTTCCATTGTTTGAGTTTCCAGAGATTCCTGGTACAATCCAAAAAAAGGGGCTTGAAAGCTTTCTGTTTTCAGAAATGTGTGGTAAAACTCTGTGTGAGATTAGTCCACCCAGTGATTATAGTGCCTTATTAAACCAAGTTATAGGCCAGTTTTCTGTTGGACACTCTGTCAGTATGGAAGGGAAAAAAGTGTACTCTGAGGAGTCTGTCAGAGCATGAAACAGGAAGCAAAAGATGGATTTACACAAGCAGTAGTTAAGGGACTCTGAGAGTGAACAGAAAGTTCTCTGCAAGCCTGACCTGTGGTGCTGATGAACGGTGGTGACACTTGAACAAACAGCAAAATTGCACTGGATGAGCTGAGCTGGTTGTAGTGAAAGGCTTTTGTGGGCTCTGAGGGACTAAGAGACTGCAGGTAAGATGATGATAGGTAGATATTTTTGAGACCACAATCTTTCTTCTTGTCATATTGATAAGAAAGAAGGCTGAGACTCATCGATGTCTCTGTACCCTGTGAGAAAGTGGAAGCTGCAATGAGTTTTTCTGCTCCTTCAGAGCAAAAGGTGTCCTGTAACAAGTTCTATAATCACCTGATGTTCTTTATGATCCTTTCTCTTATCTGGAGGAGATATCTTTTCACAAGCTGCTCTCATTTCTAAAAGTCTAAAATTTTAAGTCTTCCTCTTCTCCCTTCCATGTGGTTTGGGGATGGACTGTTTGCCAAGACCTAATGCCTATTCAAGGAGAGCAGAAAACTCACCGAGCCTGGAAATAAAGTTATGTATTCAAATGGCAAAAGTTGATGCAATATACATCTTCTCCAGTGAGAAGCCTTACCTATGCATTCTTTGCATTGCTTTTGCTTGGCAGTGATGGTTCTTTGATATCTTGTAAATCCCTTACCCGGGGAGGATATGATAGTCACTTAGATTGTAGTGCAAGAGGGAGTGTGAAATTGCCACCTGATTTTTGTGGCTGCTGTTTTGTCAAAGTAGGCATGATTCTATTTTACTGTTCTTTTTGAGTGGGGATTTGCTTTTGCAAAATTTGGAATAAGCTACTAATCGTTTGTATTTGCTTATTTTTGCTCTCCAAACTCAAGGTATTGTGTTTCACAGGGTACTGTTTTTCTAAACACAGAAAGACTTCATGATGTAGACTGTTGGAAGATGCTGGGTTAAGAATTATGCTGTAATAACATTGAAACAACAATTTCATTTAGTCCTAATTTCAGATATTTTTTAGGGAGATGGTTGGTTGGGGGCATGTACTTTAGGCAGAGGTACACTTCAGTGGGGAAGAATGGGTTTTTTGTGAGGAATTGATGCTGGAAAGGCTTAGATTCTTCTTTGGTCACTGAAAAAAATCAGATGAACCGTCGGGTGTTCCAGAAGTTTGTGTTAAAAGAAGACTCTGATATCCCAGGGCTTGTGTCTCCTGGGTGAAGTGGTTGCTGCTTTTGTGAGTTATAGATCTCCATACTTCAAGACAGCAGAAAGAAAACGTGTGATTTAAAGATGACATAGAAGCTTTTATTGCTCTGGATTCAATTTGTCATATAAAACTCTTGTTGTATCTGATGCTGATCAAGTCATAGGTTAATGTGATAGTCACATTTATCTGGTGTTTGTAGCTTTCTGATGGTTTCATGTGGTTTTAATGGATTTGGCTTACGGTCGATGAGCTACAAAGATGACATAGACCTGAAAGGTAAGGCAATAACCACCACCTCTGTCTTATGTCTTAGTCAGCTTTACAGCATGGCAAAACCCTGCCAAGCAGTATAAAACCTTGTTCACATCTGTTTGGTGTTAAAACATTTCACTGGTACCATAATGGCTTATTCCTCTTAAAGCTGAGCCTTGTTTCTTCCTTGTACTTCCACTGGAGTCAGGAGGGGTTAATCTTGGTGATCTAGAAATGTGGTGTAAATAAGTGATTATTAGGACAAAATTAAGATAATGCCTTTAGGATTCCTTTGTATTCCTTTTCAGTTTGTGCATTAGACTTTTTGTTTGTTACTTCTGATTCTTTCTTTGAGTGCTTTGGATTCTGAAATTGCCTGTTAGTGTCCAAAAATATAAGGCTGAATTTTGGGGAGAAATCAACTAAGGTGTTAAGACAAGTTGTTTTTAATAAAAATCTGGTTGACATAAAGTCCTTTTATGAGCTAGAACAGGCAATAATGCTATTTAGATACTGGATTTTCATTGTTGAAGACCTAAAGTTTGCAAATAATCTAAAATAAGAAAGATTTCACTTTCGCTGTAAAGAAACTTTGTGACTTCTTCTATTTCTCTGTGATGGATTGCTGGAAGAATTGTCTTGGAAAAATAACAGCTGCTTTCAGCTTTCATTTGGATCCAGATGTTTCTGTAATATAGCATGTTTAGTATTGTGACAGAAATGAATCTGTAATTATAGAAATGCCTTTCTGTGAAATGGCATAGACTGATCCAGCCAGTGAGAGCAATGTGAGAGCTCCACAGCAGTCATGTATTGTGGAGCTGGAGCAGAAGAGGTGGTGACAAAACTGGCCATAGGTATTTCTTTGCCATCAATAGGAATACTTAGGAAAAGGGAAGGCAAGCAATCCCATAAGAGGGTATTTGCCAGCGTGATATTTGTATGAGAAAAAGCATCTGGTTTGTCAGGATTTTATCAGTGAAAGTTACTGATAAAATTGTGATGTATTACCTCACCTGTAGTGATACTGAGGTTGGCTAAAATATTGAGGCCAAAAACCCCTTTAATTTCTCACATTCAGCTTTTTAAATTGTTTGTTTGATGTGAGGCTGTTCTAGGATTCATTCAAAATTTTATCTTTTGTTTCACAGTATTTAATTTTACTCCATGTTTCATTGCAAGGTATGAAATTCTACTAAATTGCATTAAATTTTAAATTAAATTGTATGAAATTGTCATGTAGAGTGAAGTCTTGGAAAACCTGACTTGGAATGAGGAATAAAAGAACTAATTAAAGTTTAATCTGAAGAGAAAGTTACTAAGGGTCAATGTAACAGCTTTTAGGTGTGCAAGAAGTGTTTGTAGAGACATGGTGGGAGAGTACAAGAAATACTAAACTTGGACCAAAGCAAGAGAGACTCAGGCAGGTTAAACTTCATTACCATCTAAACTGCCTTTTTTTTTGTTTTTAAAGCATAATGATACAGAACCTCTGGGGTCCTCTGCCTGGAAATCCTACACAGTCTCTGTTACTTGAGACCTTAATCTTCTGTTAAGACAAATTCTGTGTGGATTGAGGAAAGATGATCTGGGCTTGGGAAAGGAGCAGGCCAGGTGACCTCTTGAGCTCTTCCTTGCAGTTACTTTTTCTATGAACCTAAGAATAGAACAGGACAACTATGAGACATTTCAGTACCTCTCACTTTTTTTTTAAATTGTGCTTTTTAATGAAGGGATATAACTCAGTCAGCATGTTTTATTTGTTTTTTTGGCATATGTGTTCTGGGGCAGTCAACTCTTGGCAATGACTGCTGTATTTAACCAGTATGAGTGCTATGTGCTATCAGTTTAAGATTCAAGCTGTCCATTTAATTAAAGTGCTCTTTAATATTTCCTAGTGTGTGCAAGGACACGAGTAGGCAGCTCATTGTGAGCATCAATCAAGGAGTTGGTATGATCTGAGTTTTGGTTTTTGTAACTTTTCAAAAAATCTCTCTTTATAAAGCCTGCCAGCTTTCCCTATTCTACAGTTTGGCTTTAGAGATATGAGATGCAGCTCTGGAACGTTTTCATCCTGTGGTTTTATTTTTTTTTAATCTGGTGTGGCCTGCTATTTTATGAACTCTCTAAGTGCATTTGTGTAAATGCTTATTCAGCCCTCATGGGTTTATTCATGACTATACTGCTGAAGCATGTGGGAGTTCATTATGTTCCATACTTCCACATGAATTAAGTTGTTTTTTCAGAAAGTGGAGTTTTTAAAGAATTTTATTCTTGATTTCCAGAGCTGTTTGGCCTACTGTTGTGTTATTGTGCAACTGCTGCTCGGGCAATGAAAGCTCAGTGTTTGCAGACTTTCTCCTTCCACCCAGGCACTGATTTAGATGCTGAATTTCCAGGGCAGGTGGGTGGGAATTGGGCTGCATGGGTCAGGCAAACTCTCACTGTTTGCACCCTTCCATTGAGCCCACTTCTGGATTCCCTTTCTCCCCTCCCATCCCTCCAAAGATGAGAGATTTAAAATCTTAATGTCATCCCAGTATAGGCTTAGTCACCCAATGAGTAAACCTAATGAGCCTCTTGAGGAGAATGATTGTATTTACTGTTCCACCTGAAACCTGTGCCCAGAACTGATGATTTGATTTATGTGTTTGTCCACAAGGACAATTCTGCCCACAATTTTAGGGCTGATGGAATTCTTTTTGCTCTCTCGTGATGTGTCTGGCCAGACAATTCAAAGTTATGCTGGAGAAACAGTAATTTTCTTTTATTCTCATGGCCTGAGTGAGTGTTTTGTGAGATTTAATTAATCTGGATCTTGAGAGGTCCACCTGGAGAAATAGTCTGATGAAATTGGTCAAATGAATTTTTAATTAGAGCACACACCCACTAATGACTGTATCTTTTTTATTTAAGATGTTTTATCTTCTACAAATTTGTACTCAAAGGACCTTATTTTTTTTTTTTAATTTTTCATTATTTTACAGCTGATTTGTTTTAAAAGTGTCTGGATGGAACTGCATACCCCTGCTATTTTAAGGAAAAAAATAAATTGAACTTTTGATGTGGAAATACTCAAATGTTGTTAGACTGTGCAATTTGAACTGTTTATTAATCCAAAGGTTTAGGAAGACTATTTCCCAGACTGTTTTCAATGGCTGATTGACAGGTAAATTCTTGAGCTTTACCATAGGAATTAATTTTTTTTTATACTCTCAAACCTGGTTCTTTTTATCTGCCTCTTTCTCACTGTCAAGTTCTTGAAACTTGCTTTTGGATGATTTAAGAACTGTCTGCTTCGTGTTGCTGAACCAGCCCATGGAAACATGGCACTGCTTCTTGTGGTTCTGAAATCAAGAGCAAGGCTGTTGGAATGTGCCATGCTAGTGTAGCAAGGACTGATTGGTTTGGTTGTTCTTAAAAAAAAAACTGATTTACGTCCACAGAAGCTACTAAAGCTTCTAAGATCTCTCTTTTTTCCCCCTCTTCTTAGTTTCAAACATCTGTAGAAAAAAGTATATTTCTGGATATTGAAACAGGTGGAACCACTTAGCCAAGAATCTATAAAAATAAATTAGTAGAATATCTGGTATCTTCCCCTAGAATCATGTGGGTTTTCCTCGCTGGAAAAGTCTGGTCAAGTTCAGAAGTGAATCTGGGCTCTTAATCTTGTATTCTGTTGAGGGTGAGTGTGTCCTGTTGTTCTCACTTATTACAGAGTGTTCTCTTGATTGACTTTAGTGGTTCTGTTGTTTGAAAACTGAGTTCTCTATACTGTGTTTTATGTTTTTTCTGGCCTGTTCCAGAAGAAGGCTCTGTGTTGTAGAAGTAAATTTGTGCTACTTATTGAAATTAATTAGAAAATAAAACATGTAAATAATACTCTCTCTCTCTTTCTCTCTCTCTCTCTATATATATATATATGCAGAAATTCTTGTGCTACTTTTGAAGTAGTTTGACCCACAAAAAAGTCATGTTCAGCAATCAGAATGACTACTGAAAATCTCCCCTATAGAAAGAATTGATATTAACATTAACCAGTGTATGTAGGTTGTATTACTCTGTTGTTCACTTCACTTTTTCTGTTACTTTTTCTGCTGCAGCTGAACCTCTCTAATATATTAAAATTAACAAAGAATATGTATGTAGTAACCCAATCTTAAATTATAGCTTATATGGTTTTACTTTTATTCTGGAGAAGTTGGAAAGGAGTTTGGAGACTGTTTTGTGCTTACATATTGTAATTTAAAATAATGAGTATATTACTGTGTTACTAGCATTACTCATAAATTTACATTCTCAGTGTATATATATTATTTCTCATTCTCAGTGTATGCATTGATAGAGGAAAATTGCTGGACCAAGTATGCTGATTCTCAGAAAAGTTTATTAAGTTTTTCTTTCTGTGGTTAAAATTTGTCTAATTCGCAAGTGCTTTAAATTCAAATTTGAACATATTTTTTTAATAAATATATTTGTAGTGTGTAAGTATTTGACACTAGGAAGCCTTTAAGAATTAGCTGTTTTTAAAAAGGAGGGGAAAGGAGGAATCTAACAAAATGCTTTCGCTTGTTTTGAACTTTTCTCTCACCCTGAAATATTTAGAATGGTGACACTCTATATGAGGATTATACGTTTTACTAGAAAGTAATTAGGAAAATAAACTTCAAGTTTAGAAATAGAATAGTAGAAGCTCTGATCTTTTGATCTTTCTTTGGGAGAGCTGGTTAGAGTCAGCTCAGCACAATCAGGATGGAGAAGTTAAATAAACCAACTTATGAAACTTTGCAATACACTTGCTGCTTTCTGGAAGTACCTAGAGTATGTGAAAAGCACTTGGATGTTTAGTTCTGCAAAAGCTGGCTAGCATGTTGTGTGTTTCACAATTTATTTTATTTGCCATACTTAAGTTACTATTTGATTGCTCGTTATTTTAATTACAGCCAGTAAAGTGACAACAAACTGCCAAAAATCGTACAGACTTGGCTACTGTTTATTGATTGCCAGGCATGAGCATAGGAGCTGATCTGATTTGCCATACCAAAGGTGGAACAAAGAGATGGAAACAGCAGAATGGAATTCTTTCCAGTATTTCAAATAAACATCTTTTGTTTGCAATATAGCTCGGTCAGGGATTTTGCTATTAAAAAGCAAGTAAATGAAAAAGGCTCAAATTGATTTAAAAAGAAGCTTTGCAGTTTTCTCATTAATGTCACTTTAATATTGTTGGAACATGCAGTTTGTGACTAACAAATCCATCAAATGTATTAGCCAAGTGTTAATTTTATGCTAGTGTGGGATGTTGCAAATTAAAAAGTAAAGATGAAAAATAAAGGCAGCTTAAAATTTGGCATTAGAATGAAATTGCATGAGCATTAAAAATCTCTACAATATTTTCAAGAATTCCATGGAGAAAGTTTTTCTCCATCTCAGAAGGGGGTGAGGAGAATGAAGTGTATCTGCAGCTGAGGAACATCTGACAAAGGAGGACATTTATTCATGCTTTCCACTGCTTGTTGGAAATTTGAGAAGGATTGCACTTGGAATTTTATCTGGTTATTGGTTTATTGGAATTTGCCCCAAGTGTGTTCATCAAAACCTGAAAATAATCACTGCATTCAAACAGAAACCTCAAAAAGTCAGTTAAAGAGGTTCTGGCTATGAACCTGTAGTCCATTAAAATGACATTGCTGTCAAAGTAAGAACAGAGGAGTTGAAAATGAAAATAATTGGACTATTGAATTATTCAGTTCCTTAACCCTTCCCATTCCCAATGAGAAGATCACGCGCTGAATTGAGACCAGGGGAAATGAAACACATGGTGGCAGGAGAAATGAAACACTGTTCTGATGTGTCATACATGAAAATATAGTTTGATGTTTCCTCCTCCCTTATCTGCTACTGAAGTCTAATTCCTTTTGGCTGTATACACTTTACTAACAATGTAAACTGTGCTTAAAAGGTGGTTGGGAGTTTTGTGGTCTTTTGTTTGTTTGTTTTTTCTTTAACTAAAAAAACCAGGAACATTTCAGCATTGTGTTGCACTGTGCATTCCCGTGAACAGTTGCATCAGCATAGCTGGGAGTATTTCTGGAGTGAAGCCCTAAGGCCTGGTCTTGTTGCCCAGAGACAATTTATATCTGTTTGTTTTGTAGTCTCTGTCCATCATTGTCACTGTCCATGTGGCAGAGCTACTACAGCAAATATGAAGCTTTTCGCTATCAGTAATATTCTGTGTGACAGAATTTTTATTCCTTCCATTTAAAAAAGGGTGCTGGAGGGTTTAGTGAATGCGTAGTGCATACTAAAATAAGTTATGAGGTTTCCAGAGTAAAACACTCAGAATTTGCTAAATGGATGTGCTGTTCAGTATGGTGACATCTTTTATTATGTATCTATATATTCTGTTGTCAACGGGATTTCTGCTTTATTCAGTGTGCTGGAGGTGTCATTTCTGGTTTGTGTTGATCTCTGTGCAGCCTGTTTGTGGGAGTCCAGCACTCTGGTGTGTAGATGGGGCAGTGCAAAACTATGGTAAGAGGAGTTATTGCTTATGAGCTCTTTTGCCTTGCATTGCAGAAACAGGGATGTGTCTGGTTTTCAGGAAGGAGGTATTTTTCCTGGGTAGATCTGTTCCTTAGGATACAACAATGGTGGCTATCAGTCAAAACCAGAAAAGCTGTTTTCTGGGGAAACGAGATAGATGTTTCTTCTGTTCTGCCCCTGCCAGAAAGGTTTGTGATGGCTGTTTTTTTTTCTGGGGTAGTTGCCAGCTTTGGCAGTCTGTTCTTGAACCAGTCATTCAGCTGGGCATGATGTGCAACCTGATCCAACAAACAAGTGCCTCTGAGAGGGGAAATCCCACTCCCCACCCTGAAGCTGTCACTTTTCTTCCTTTACATCAAATCTTCTGCTTGCCAAACTAGTTTAGCTGACTAAGTCGGCAGAAGTCAATAATTTTTGTGGTTATTTTAATATTTGGAATATATTGTCTTGCTGGATAGTCTAATACCAAGCTGTACAAGTAAAGAATGAAATCTCTTGTCTGGGAGAATTGAAGTGAGACATTTGAAGATTATCTTCTTTTAGCAACTACGGAGCTACTAGGTCAACTTAGGAGCTGAGACTGACCATGCCTTTGGAATGGCGTGGTTTAAGACAGGGTTTGAATATTTGACTATATGAATCATGCCCTTTGAGAAGTCAGGTCTAACAATTTTATATTGGCTATTTGAATAATTTAGTACCTCTGAACTTAACTGTCTTGTGCCTTAGTTTCATTATTTTGCAGGTTGGAAAATACACTCTCTTCACGATACACAATTCACAATACACATCTATGAAAATGAATGAATGTATGAGTATTCAGGTGTTACAGTTGAAAGTGCCACAGAAAAGCACATTAGGATTTTCCTTTTTGGGAGCATGATTTGAATAGTGTCCAATAAACAAATTCTTGAGGAATCAGGTGGGGTTTCTCTCATAAAGTTTCTTCCTATTTAAAAGATGCAGAGCATGTTACTTTCTAATTTTAGTGTTTCCTAACTTTGACATGCCTGATTTTGCACCCTTAATCATGTTCATTTAATCTGATTTAATTGTGTCAATTAAATTTTCTGTGCACTAGAATGTAATTGATAAGCCACTAAGAACAAGCCTTAAAAAGAGAATTTAGGATGCATGTGCTAACCATGTTTGTTTCCTATTCAGTAAGTTTAACATTGATTTTAATATAAGTTATGCAAAATACTGCTGGGGTTTTTTTGGTTAAATAGGAAGTCTTTATTGATTCTTTAAACACCTTATTCCCTCATTTCCCTAATACATGGCTGCTAAATATGAGAGTTTTAAACAAACAAACCAATATAAAACTAGACTTAAAATAACTAAATATTTTTGCTATCAACAGTGGTAAAGTGATTTTAACTAGAAGTTTCATTATCAGGGAGCTATCTCTTGGTTGCTTACCAAAAGTCAGTGAAAGAAGTTGTTGCAGGATTTTGTAGTTGATGACAAAACTGTGAAACTAAGTAGGAGAGAGAGAGCAAAACCACAATTGTATTTTGGGCTCACTTTCACTCTTTTAGCCCCCATTTCCTGTTCCCTCACTGTAATTTTGATTCTCATGCTCTTAAATCTGGCACTTCTGCCTCTTTTCTGTTTGGGGTGAGCAAAGCTCAAGGCTGTAACAACTGCCTGGGATGTTCATCCCCTGACCTGGCTGAGGTGCAAGTGTCAGGCCTTGGATTTCCAGTAATTTGAAAGTCAGAGATAATCAGAGCTATTGTTGCTAACCAGATGTTTTGCCAGCCTCTAAATGTTCTCTGGACAAAAAGTTTTCAGGAACCAATCCAGCTGCTGCTTTGAAAAGTAACCCTAAGCCACTCTTTTGGGGGATGAGCTGCCTAGAATATTTTGGACCAACTGCAAATCTATCAATAAAAGTTGTAACTTCCTACTTAGAATTGATTAAATGCATTTTCTATTGCAAACAATAAGTAAAAAGAAAAATTAATTTCAGCTCTTGACTCTCCATAGTATGTAACTACTGTAACTGGAGACTACCAAGGGACATAGTAATAAAGAGAGGATTACAGCCAGGGAAAGCAAATGCTCATTCTCAATGCTGTTTTTTCCAAAAGTCTTCTGAAGACAAATCTCTGTTTTCAGAGCCCACATATCTGGGCAGTGGGAGGATGTTTGATCATGCTGAGAGTTTAAATTTAATTTTTACTTTATTCACTGGAGAAATTGTAATTCATGTTTGAGACTTGACAAAGTAAGAAATTTATGTTGCTGGAAAGCATAACAGAGAGACTGATGCAGCAATTCAGGCATAACAGATGGCTGAGTTTCAGGAATGGAATGAAAATTAAAGTGAGATTATAAGATAGGTATAAAGTACATTCAAAGATCTGATGCGAGAGAAAACAGTAAGAACTGCTTCAAGGGTCACTATTTGGCACATTTAAGAGTTTGTTTTTTCAAGTTCTTTATAGTCATATGATGATTATTCTGTAATAGTATTCTGAGAGTTTAAGGTGTATTGCTTTGTGCTCTGATCCTGGCTGTGATAAGACAGATAATTTGGGGGAGATAATTTGGGACAGATAATTTGTTGGGCTCCCCTGCAAAGAGAATAAAGGTTCTCTACCTTCAACTCTTCTCTAATGACATTGAGGAGTTACAATATCATACTGTAAACAGAAATACAATAACGAATTGTAGAGCAGAACAACAAAAAACATGTTTACATGGGGAATACTTTGAAATAGAAGTCCTTGACTAGCAATCCCAATTATTTTCTGCACAGCTGCTCACATTCCAGCAGAAGAATGTCTTGTTTTGAATTAGCCTCATGTACTTCAACAGGGAGTCTTATTTATAGATCAAGAGTATTCACATGTATCTAATCAGGAATGATATAAATTAATGTCTAATCATAAACAAGTGAAGACACTCGTAAAGTTTCCCTAATATTCTCTTGGCCAAGTTAGACAAGTAGTTTACAGCTTCTACACATGGCACAAGCAGATTTGCACTGCACTCTGAACAGTGTGCTGTGAACAGTTGTTTCCCATTTCTAGCAGGTGGCAACATGTATTTGTTTACTGGCTTAGTGGGATACTTTTATGAGAAATATTTCTGTAGCCTGAGAATAAGGCGGTAGGAATGCTGGCTTTACAGTAATTGTCTGTGAGCTGTGAGGCTGGGAAATGAATATTGCCTCCTTACCTTTAACAGTATAATCATCTTGAATAACCTGCTTTGGATGTTGAAAATTTGCTTATTTTTTAATATCTTGAGTTCTCTCTACAAAATGTTGAAATTAATTCAAAAGCAGATAATTGGACCTGAAGTCTCTGTCTCAGCTGGTGCCCTTTTTTTTTTTCCCTCTTACAGAATAGTCTCTCCTACTTTCTCTCCCACCCCTTTCAGCTTTGAATTCTCTCCTGTGCTGTGCCCCATATGTAACCAGATGGGGTGGAAGACAGCCTATCCTAGACTTGCTTTGCCCAAAACACCTTTGGTAGGTGAGAGATGTGGGTTTTAATCCTTCAGGTAAAGTAATGCATTTTGGGATGTTGCATACAAAATGTGGATGGTTCTAAGTCTATCTCTACCTTTTTTCTTGTGGAGCATCTGATTTGATAGTTGATCTCTGAGGGTGCCTGCTTGGGCAGCTGAGGTACTCTAGAGTTTGTTTGAATTGGTACAAGGTTATGAACCACTGTAGCCAAGTGAATTTGCTGATGCTTCAATGGGAGCTTTTGTCAAGTGTGAGGGAGACATCTCAGCAGAAAGCTCAGAGGTGCTTGTTGAAAATGCCACAGGTGTTCTGGTGGAGTCTGGCTTCACAGGTTTGGGAATTTAAGTTAATTCCCTTCTATTGAGTGAGAGGCAGTGGTTGTCATTAGGATGTGTTACAGAAGGCTTCAGAGTGCAGTTTGTGTTCAGTGTAGTGGACAAGTGCAGGGCGTGCAGGAAAAAGGGATGAAATACTCAAAACTTAAGGCAACTTTACAGTAGCATGCTGGAGGCTATAAGAAGGGATTGTCTGTATTTTCAGATGAGAAAAACCCACACAATGAAATTACAGAAGTGTCTGTTCTAGCTGGGACTAGGATTGTAGTTACACAGAATTACAAACCTTGAAATCAGTGTTATTTAGACCTTGCTTAATGTGAGCACCTGAAGAAGACTGAGCCTATAATTGGCTCCAGTGTCACAAATGTGGTGTTGATGGTGTCTGCTATGACCAAGACTTAATTTTGTCTTTCCTACCAGCCAGATGCATACTACTGTTCAGCTAAAATGAAAAAAAAAAAAAACCCACCAACCCTGCAGCCAAGGTTTGTCCTCAAGAGACAGATATTTTCCTGTGCCACGAGCCAATAAATCAATTAGTCTAAGGTCAGCCTTTCAGTTAATGCTGAACGTTTCTCACAGAAGCTTTAGGGGAGGATGAGGAAAATTTGCAGCTCCTTTTTTTTTTTGCTTGGGCATAGCAACTATCACAGACATTCCTTTCACCCAACAGCAATATTGATTTAGATTGGTTAGGCCAGTTACTTAACAGCTGAAGTCTGGAGGCATTTTTCTCAATAACAGTACCTGAAATAGTTAACAAGTTTAGTTTTAGCAGAGCTTGATTGTACTTGCATGAGGAAATCTCTTACACTAGATAAATTGGATGTGAAAGTAGACTTCTCTTGGCTAATACAGAGAACCCTGCTGACAGAAAATGTCTTCAGACATGGAAGAATTTTTGTAAAGGGTTCTTGCAGATTAGAATCCCAAACATGTGGGGTTTAAGGAACTTTTGCAGGATATCTTGTCCTGCTTCCCCATCAGAGCATCAGCATGAGGTTGTGGCAGCTCTGGTTTTGTCTGCCTCATTTTGGGGATCTCCAGAGTACAGCTTCTACCATCTCTTTGAACACCTTATTCCTCTGCTGCACTGCCTGTGCCCTGAGGAAAAGCTCTGAGACCAGTGTGAACCTCCCAAGCTGCAGCTTTGCATTTGAGCTCTGCTGTTCTCTGCTGCTGAGATAAGTTTGGCTCTGTGACAGTTTTTTTTCCCCAAGCTGACTCTTTGAGGACCTTTCCAGCAGGGCTGTAGTCTGTTCCCAGTCTTTGCTGAGGTATGGGGTCACTCTGGCCCAGGTGTGCAATTTTCTACTTCTTATTGGTACCCTTCTGTGGCCTAGCCACTAGTTTCTCAAGGTTCCTTTGAACTGAATCTCTATATTATATCAATCCTCCCCTTTGCAAGCTTGATTATTGTACTTTGCTTTGATTATTTGGATTTGCTGTCGATGTATTCTGTTTCTTCCTCTGGTTTGCTGATAAGGATTGCAGACATTAATAACTGCTTGGCTTATTATGTGCCAGCAGCCAAGCCACTGATGTAATCTCTTTGGGCTGAGTGGAGCAGTTTACAACCTCTGTAACCCCTTGGTGCAGCTCCTGCTCCCCCACCTTCAGCTGAGGCTGCTGTGAGATGGGGGGCTTTGTCCTTCCTACCCATGGTCTTTTGCATTTGGGTTGGTCAAGCATGATGTGTCTGTGGTGAATCCATGTTCATGGTGCATAAATACCTTCTCCTTCATCTGTTGTGCTTCTATGTGAGATTATTGTCATGTTAGGAAATGCTAAAATATCCCTGCCATTATTAAATTCCTTCTTATTAAATTCTTCTATACCAGTTCTCCTTCAGTATAAGTTTTTTGCTTGAGTTTATAGGGGAATTTAGACAAATCAACTAGAACATTTCTTCTTTGTTTCGACAATAAAATATTTCTACATACTAAACTGTAACTGAAATAAGCAGAATTCATATAGCAATTCAAAAATCTCATTTTTCACACAGCAGAAAACTGTGTGTTAGTATTGAGTGGCTTCAGTACTGTAGTGTGGTGCAGTTTGTGATGGTTTGTAAAAGATTTCCCTGAAAAAAACCCCAACTAAAACAGAAGAATTGACTCAAACTTTGCATTCTCTGGAGCTGGAAGAAGATTTGTGTGTATAAAATATGTATTACTATGTGGGGAAACAGTTTTGGAAAACTTAAACTACAGTGCTATCTGGCTTGGCTGCCTATTGTTTTATTCCCACTAAAGCAACCTTGAAAATTAGAGGAAGGCAGGAATTACATGAAAAGGGAAAGAACAGAATTTGCCTCTAGCAAAATATGTTTACAGTAACAGCTGCTCTCAGAGGAGCTGCAGAATGTTCACAAAATAGTTTATTTTTGTGTTTATCTATATAGCTGGTAAAGAATCAAATCAATTGACTTAGATATATAGGAACCTAGTATTAATGTTCTGAAAAAAGCTACATTTTCCCACGTGAGGGTTTTTTGAGTAGTTTATTAATGCTTTTGAAGTATAAAATGTAGCCATAGTAAAGAGAAGTCATCGGGATGGTATTTTCCACATAAAATATACATAAAATTAAAATAAAATACAATAAAAATATAAAATATATAAATAAATATGATTTCTTTTGATGCAAGCACCTGCTTTTGGGGGCATTTGCATGATCCATCTTATTTTGGTGACCTTTTTTTCTGTCTTAGAGGACAAAAGGTGAGGTGTCACTGATTCAAAGTCCTTAAAGTTTACTGATTTTGATTTTTTTTTTTTTTTAAGCCTCTGCTTTCTTTTGCTGCACAATTTGTCTGTTTTACCTGTCTTGTATAAATGCCATCAGCAAAAAGCTCAATCACAGGCAAAGGTCCAGTTTTTTATAAGTCATGGATCTAGAAATGGCTAGTATTGTGCTTCAGAATGAGCAGAGAAAAGTAAAATAAACTGAACTAAGTCCAGTTCTTTGAAATATACAAAATGCTGCAGTTCAGTTAAAAGCATATGTAGTACAAAAACCCCAAAACTAAACAAAAAAATGTTAGTGTGAAGACCTCCTGGATGCAGCAGTTGGTGCATGGGCATCCTTGTGGGTATGTTTGTCTCTTGAATTTCCAGCTCCAGCCCTTACACTGCTGCTGAGTTCATAAAGGCTGCTGTATTGCATTAATCTTTGTCTGCTATTTTAAATTCAATAAAGCTGCACCACTTGGTCATGACACAATCTAATATTGCTGAGAAGACAAGTAAAAAAGCTCTCAAAAATACAATAGTTCAGTGGCAGCTTAAGTAGTGGTTGTTTTTCCCTTTTTTTGCAGTTTGTATGATCTGATTTTGCTTGTATTTGTTCTGTTTCTTTATTGTCAGAGATGAAATTTGTGAATCCCAAGCCTTTTGTCAGCTGTTGAATATGGGAAAAATGAGTGATTGAATATACATTTAAAGTTCTTGCTCATTTTACTCATTTACTTTTTTTATTTCCTTTACTTTCCGGAGGTTTCAGACTAACAGATATTTGGAGGATTTGCACTTTCACTTTTTGGTAACCTTTCATAGTGTGTTTTAGAGTTGCATTTAAAGGTGGCTTCATTTGACCACCAGTGACTGTTAGAGTGCTTAACCCCTTTAGTGGGCAAATAGAATTTATGTCTATTTAGAAGACTGAGGTGCATTCTTCACAAAGAAAATGCAGTACTAAGTTTGTTTTTGGACAGAATTTTCCTAAGGTATGTGAGGTTTTTTTGGGCAAAGTCCCATTCACTCTGTCAGCATTGAACAACTAATTTGGCATTATTTTTTTTTTTTAGTCTCCTGCCATGGACGGAATGTTCCAGGGGTGTGTTTATCCTATCAACTTACAAAAAAGAAACATTTCTCAACATCAGTTTTTTGCTCTTCATACTAAACACTGTATGTCATGCTTTCTGCAAATGTTATTACACTTTGCTATGATATGTTCCAATGATGTGTACTGACTGCTGTCTTAAAGTCTGTATATTTTTAGCTATGTGTACAGAAAAACAACTTAGATATTTCAAGTGCTGTATTTCTTGAATGTGATGTAAAAGCAAATAATGGGTTTAGGAGCAGATTAACAGTTATTTAACAGCTATTTAAATTAAGTTGTGACAAACTGCATATGAAATAGAAATAAGAACATTCTGAAGAGGAGAAATGAGATGGAGCTCTCATGTATCACCTCCAGAGCCCCATGCTGGGAGTAAAATGGCTTAATGTACTGTGGCCTAAAATATTCACAAAATATATAATAAAAGTAAGGTATAGAGGTATTTATTGTGTTTTATGCTGTATTTAATGGTGTATTAGGTTTTGGTGCTGCAATGCTTTCAATTTTCTCTAATAAATCCAGAATGTACATTCAGTGCTACATTGCATATTTGTTGCTTCTGCTTATGACCCTTTTACTATCAGAGTCAATGAAATGTATCACTTGCAGAAGACACCCCAGGGACAAGTTCTCTATTAGGATGACTTAACAGGTCCTTCATGTCTCCGGGTGGTACAATAAGAACAAGTCTAAAGTCATCTTGGATGGAATTTCTGGATGCAAAGGGTGTCTGAAACATCCTTGGTAATTTTTTTCTTTTGAATTTAACGATTTAGTGTGTTCTAACTATGAGAGGGAAAAATACTTGGAATGATTCTAATAAACACTTAAGGAATTGATGCCCAGAACAGAAGTATGTGGATTAAATTACTTTTTACTTCAAAGTGGTAGTAGCTTATTAGGTGCATATACACAACTACATGTCTCCCAAATTGAATTTTTCGTGGTCATCCATCAAAAATTGTGTTTATCTGAAATAGATGCTATTAATCCATTAAGGTTTTTATCAATGATGTACAGCTATAATCAGTTTTTACTAACTGCACTGTTCTATAAATTTTCTAAATACATGAATATCTCACTTTCCCTGAAAAGTGTAATGACTTAATATCTGCAGTGTTCCCTCATGGGAGTAATCCATTCCTACCAAGTGATTTAATTGGAGTTGATTGAACAAGTCACAGAAGTTAAATATTGCTTTTAAAGGCCTTTGCTAGTTTGAGAATAGCCTTGCAATGTCTTGTTTTCTCGCACCACACACCAAATATAAATTATATTTGGACAAGGAGGACACAATAAATGCGCTAGAAATGCTTGAATTAGTAACTCTTATAGCTGGGGTGGGTTTTTTTGGGTTTTTTTTTTAATTAAGAAAAACACATCTGTTAATGTAGAGGTGCAGTTTGCCAAAAAGGAAGTACTGCAGGCACTTCTGGAGTGCAGTGAAGTTGTGAGCAAAATTCAGTGTTATTACACTGTACTTTATAAAGTGAAATAATGAAGAAAATTCCATTTTAGTGTTTCACAGTTACTACTGATGCTTTCAATTGTTTGTAGCTGAGAACGGGACCAAGGGGAAGGAAGATAAAACAAAAGGTAAAAATGAAATGTGGCTAACTTTTCTGCTGAAAGGGAGGGAAAAAACATCACTGAAAATATTGCAAATACATTTCTGAGATCTTTTCTGGGGGAAAAAACGCTATTCTAGGAGGCACAAGTCTGACACGTTTTTCAATAGAAGACAGCTGAGTTAGTATGGCTGTCACTAGAAGAGAAGACAGTCTATATTTTGTCTTCATGAAGAAACATTGTCCTTTGGAGCAACTCTAACAGAATCAATATCAAACTGTAAGGGCCTTTTTTTAATGCTTTACTCACTTTTTTTTTTTTTTTTTGGTACACTGAGACAGTTTATGCTGCAGGGAAGCAATGTTCTAATCATTGCAGAATAATCAAACTGAGATTTTCAAACTGGTGACCTCCAAAGTTTTTCATGCTTTGCAGATTTAGTTTCCCTTGTGGACGGTGTGAGTATTATTGCACTAATAATTGAACATAGCTGCTTCTTTAAGGGTTTTTAATGCATCTTATATAGGCACCTGAAGTTGAAAGTTTCACCATCTTTACAAAATGACTTGAATTCTCTCTCCAGGGATAACTATATACATAAAATGTCTCTACTCTTTAACATAGATACATTTAAACCGAAAAAGTAAAAACTTAGTATTTGACTTTGCTCAGCTCAAATAAGCTTAAATCAATGCTAGTAGATACTGACAGAATGTTTATTTTTTATTATATATTTGAGGTCTTAGGTCTTTACAAAGGGACTAATTTTATTTTCATTTGTATTAGCCTATTGGAGGACTTTAGTGTTGGACTCAAGGACTGGGAAAAAGGCATCATCTTCAGCTTGTTACTTGAAACTGAAGTAAGTGCTTTAGGAGGAGACATCAAGGAATCACAGATCAGAGGACTGGCTGTCACATTCTTCACAGCCCTTTTTGCTGGATGATGTGAAACCAGAGAATCCTGTGGTGCCTGCACTCATGTCTTTTTTGAGTCCTTTTCCCCCTCTGATTTCTTCTTCAGACAAAAAACTTTAAAACAGTTGGATAGTAAATTGACTTTAAATTATTCTGAATCAGAAGCATACAGGCAGAATCACTTGAATCTCATTTTGTTAGGTATGGTGCTTCACTTTAAGTTTGTGTAATAAATGTGAGATCACCTGAAAATCCACTGTACTGAACATTTCTAGAGTGCAATTCTGCCTCATTTCTGGTAGGAAAAAGAGGGGAGGTGCTCTGAATCGTGATTTTTCAAAAAATGAATGAAGTTGTTTTTCCTCTGAGATTATACTTTGTGAAGTTTGATGTAGATTTTAGTCCTGAAAACTAGAAGTGGTGCAAGTAATTTGAGCTCTGTGGTGTTTAGGGTGGGTTTTTTGGTTGGTTTTTGTCCCAAAGGTGGGAATACCTGCTCTTTTGCATTTTGGACTCTATAAAAAGAAGTCTTTGTCATGTTTCTGGAAGGCTCTGCAGTTTGCCCAGTGTTCTGTTCACATTTGCACCTTCATTTTGAGGCTGTAGATGTTCAACTCCATTGTGGCAGGGCATTCTAGGGCAGGCAAGGTGTTGCTGGTTTTGCTGGGCTGCAGGTTGTTTCAGAGCAACCACAGGACATCAGCTACATGCAGAAAAGCACTGTCACATCCTCTTCCTTTGCCTTCCCTCTGATCTCCACCCACGAGCTCTCAGCAGAGCTGTTTCTCCATTGCCTGGCAAAGCTCCATCCTCTCAAGCCTCTGCATTGCACACAAAGGGCTGCCATTGCCCATCCATGCTTTCCTTGCCTATTCCTACAACGACTCTGTCCTTGTTGGCCTTCCTGGGAGCTTTGCATCGAGGTGTACACTATGTTTATAGCCCCTTGCTTTCTTTGAATTTCTTTAAATTTGGCTTTTAGTCCTGTGGAGCCCTCACTTGTTCACTGTCCTCTGGCAAGGCTCTAGTGTAGCTGGCATGAAGCAATTCCTTAAATATTTGGCAGCAAGCTGGCAGAAGACATTACAGAAATTTTCCAGGAAATCATATTACTTGAGTATTGTTAAAGCTGTTTTTTGCTATAAACATAGGACCAGACCTTTATAGGTCTGTACTGGGGGTCCAGAAGGTGGCAGATCCTACCTTTCCCTTAACCTCTTGCCAGGAATGATGTGCAGGTACACAGGCATGTGTGTGGTTGAGATGGCACATGCTAGGAGGAAATGGCCTGAAGTTGTGTCAGGGGAGGTTTAGGTTGGATATTAGAAAGATTCTTCACCCAGAGGGTGGTCAGGCACTGGCACAGATTGCCCAGAGAAGCTCTGGCTGCCCCTTCCTTGGAAGTGTTCAAGGCCAGGTTGGATGGAGCTCTGAACAACCTGCTCTGGTGGAAGGTATCTCTGCCTCCCTGCAGGAGGGTTGGAATGAGATTTTAAAATCCAAATCATCTGTGGTTCTATGACAGTAGACTTGTGAATTTCATTGGGACATTCCCAGAGGAGTAGCCTAAAGAACTTCAGTTAGATTGTATTTGGAGCTGTACAAATGCACTTGAGATTTGAAGATCAAATAAATGTTGCCATAATGTAAAAAATGAAGAATTGCAGGAAGTGTTCCATACTTCTGGGGAAGACAGATCCCATCTGAAGTACTAGTTCACTTTGGGCGTACAAACCACCATAGGTTATTTTATGACATAAAAGCAAATGCTCGGGTTGCTTTCCTGAGTTTTCCCTGGAGCTGCCAGGATGCTCTGGTGTGGTTCTAGAGGTTGCCAAGCTAGCTGTGGGTTCTGTGAAGTTCCATCACTCTGGGCTGTGCAGTGGAGTCCTGCAGCCTCTGCTTGGCCAGCAGACCTTTGGGTTTACCTGTAGCAATAAATGGGCAATTGTTTAGGAGCTGAAAACTTGGTTCTCTTCTGGGGGAAAGATGACAGTGTGTCGCAGAGCAAGGTTTTGAGCCATTTTGCCTTATTAATCTGCTGATTAATTCTTACATTTCCTCCCTGGTTATCTCAGGTGCAGCCTCAGAGCAATAAAGCTGCTCTGCTTCTGATTCTGTTTGCTATAATTTTTATTGTAAGGACTGTAATAAGACTGCTTCAGATACATTGATTGCCAAGCTTAGTTTAGGTTTTAAAACCACGAGAGATGCTCTCTCATACATTTGTCATTATATATGGGAGAATTAAAAGATAAAATGTGTGGAGGAGGGGGAGGCTGCTGGTTTGTAGCTATAGAAAATCCCTTCTGTTTTGTGATACATGTGCTTATTTAGAATCTATACAGTGTGTTTTCTTTATTGCTGTATACAAACATAGATGTTTGTATAACTTTGTTCTACTACTTCAGTAAAAGGATTGGGACAGATGAATTAAATGAATGCCAACATTTTCTTATTGTAATTTTATAAATGGTTATTCCAAGTTATTTTGGAATTGTGAATGGTTCATTTTAATTTAACTTTCAGAGTAAGCAGCAGGTATGATAAATTTAAATACAGTGTACACATCCTTTCATTTTCAGAGGAGAAAAACCTTCTGTGCCTTATATTTCAATATTCACTAATAACCCATATATAATCTTTAAACCATTTTCCCATATTTTGTAGTTTCTTCCTGAAGTTTTTTTAAGCCAGTTGTGTTTATCCTGATTATTTGTTCTTGCTAGGGTGTTCAAAGTTTACTTTAGTTATAAGCTTTTTTTTCTAAATACCAGTTTTGCTGAGTCTTTTCAGATACATTCCATTTTAAAGGTTTTGAGCAGTGATTTCCAAAACCGGTAATAAGAACAGCTGTAGTCTTTAAAGCTTTAAACAAAAAGGGTTTTTTTTAAGGGTCAGAGTTTGGTGAAAAGCCAAGAATAATGCACAAAGTAATACTTGATGTAATACAGATGGTCTAAATTTCTCATCCTTGTAGGGTCTAGATTTCTTGACTTTGTAGTTAATCTATAGTTGTCCACTTTCAGCTGTAAAAACTTCTGAGAAATTAATCTTCTTTATGTCATGGTCCCATTTTTTAACCTTAGTAATCATAAAGTGGCATTAGAGTGAGAACTGTCTAGATGAATTACTGCACATTTCTTTTGATAACATGGGATTTTTACAAGTTACAGTTTTATATGGATGCTTTATTCTTTTGTCCATTTAAAAAGCTTGAAAGCAATTAATGATCTTGCTGTAGGAGAGCCTTTTTCCAAAATTCATTATAAGTTTACCTTTGGTTTAAATTTCAATTTTGCAATGGAACTGGAGAACTTTCCCATTAATTCTGCATGCATTATTTAAGTCTTTCTATTAAGGGATGTGCTACCTTAAATGTTCACTTATTTCCATAATGATTGTCCAGTGTATTTGCATTTGCAATGTCTAGTTTTTAACTATCCCTTCTAGTATTAAAGAGATTAATAGTTGTTACTCATATAATTTCTGGAAGCTATATTTCTGTTCCTGCAAACAAACTTGCTTGAAAAATTAAGCTTCTAAGGGAATTGCTCACTGAAGAAAAATAATAGTGTAAGTAGTACAAATTGAATGTGGACTTGAAAAGCAGGTATTTGTTATGTGCTTTTGGTTTTAGATATTTTTTTTCTGTCCTGTCTCTTGTGAGTAGCAGGTATAACTCTAGAAATATATGAGTCAACTAGTCCAACATCAAAATTAGAATTACTATGGATTGAAATAGCTAGTAAGTTTTTTAAAAGTGCCTATTGCATTAGCGTAGTAGGAAATTTTTAATGAATATATTTGAAGTTTTAGACTGTTTATGCACACACATATACAAAATAAATATAAGACTGAATTATTTTAGACTAGTGTAATAACAGCCTGCTTTTAGGCCATGGTAACATACGGTAAGTCAAGTTAGTGAAGAATCTTACTTCCATTAATTCTTGATTTTTAATTGAGTATTCCATCATTCAGGTCATATTTTGTCAGTTTAACTACGTTTTTATGTGATATTTGATTGATATGTGACAATTATCAATTATCCTTGTTGCTGCCTGGTATCATTCACAAGCAGGATGTGATCTGAGCAAAGACAGTGCAAAATTGTAGTACAAATATTTTATTGCTGAACAGGATTTATAGAGGATATATAGATTTTATATATATTAAAAGTATTACCTCTAAAAATTGTAGAATCATTAAGGTTGTAAAAGACTTTTGAGATCATTGAGTCCAACCATTAACCCAGCACAGCTGTGTTCACCACTAAGGTCCCCAAGTGCCACATCCACATGCCTTTTGAATACTTCCAGGGATGGTGATTCCATCACTTCCCTGGACAGCCTGTTCCAGTGCCTGACCAACCTTTCAGTGAAAAAAAATTCCCTTTGTTTCATAAAGGTAGAGATTGAATATATACCTTTAGTTTAAAAAGGTTCACTTCACAAAACCCTTATTTTGCATGGAGTACTTGTTACATTTGAAGAAACTCAAGTTTGAAACTGATTATATTTTTAAAATATACTTTAAATATTGTAAAATCTGAAGTTTGCAACAGTTTTTTTTAGTTTTCCTGTCCAGCAATAAATTAGTATTGCTATTGATGTTCATTGATCAGGAACTATGGTGGTAGAACAAGGAGTAATGGGATCAAACTGAAAGCAGGGAAATTTAGGTTAGATATTAGGAAGAAATTGTTTACTGTGAGGGTGGTGAGGCCCTGGCACAGGCTGCCCAGAGAAGGTGTGGATTCTCCTTCACTGGAAATGTTCAAGGCCAGGCTGGATGGGGTCCTGAGCAACCTGGTCTGGTGGCAGGTGTCCCTGCCCATGGCAGAGGGTTGGAATGAGATGGACCTCTTTAAAGTCCCTTTCAACTCTTTTCAACCCCATTCCATGATTCACTTAGAAACTATAGCAATAGGTTGCATTTAGAAATATATATTGGTGCAAAACACTTTGATTTTTTTATAATGCAGGATGTTGAGTACTGAAGACTTGCAGATTTTTTTTTTTATAAAATGTTTAAATATCCATAGTTCTTGTTGCTCTTGAGATGCCAGAAAGATGCATTTAGTTCCATATTATGTATTTAATTTTGATGGAATGACAATCGAGAAGAAAATTTCTTTGTAATTGAGAGTAGCAACAATAGTTCTTATAATTGGTTTTAGGCATGGCTTTTAGTGTATAATAGGGGTCAGATATTGATCTCAGTAAAATAAAACTTTCTATGGGGATCATTAAATCATTTATTCTGTGCTGGCACTGGCCTAAGTTATTACTTAACTTGTCATTGTTATAGCCAAAATTTCCTTTGAAATCATTTACTGCTCGATGGGATTTTTAACTGTGCTAATTAATATGATTATTGGTTACTTCCTAGTAATTAAATATCTAGGATGACTTTTGGGATCTCGTGCCTTTGTCCATTAATCTGTCATTTACTGTAATAATATCCAAGATGTCAGTATCAATTCAACCTTTATAGACTCACTATTATTAATTTATAGCATTGTTCTTTCAGTCCTTGGGATATGCAGTAAAAAGCATCCCACCCCCTGCAATCAGAAATTGCTCACTGGATCCATAGGCATCCATTTGTTCTCAGGATTATAGGATATTTTAATGATTCTTCATTTGCTGTTGTTTATTTCAGTGTTGTCAGATTTGCTACTTTTGATAAGCCATAGAGAATTAAGAACTGGAATGGGTCAAGTGATCCACCTTGGGAACAGTGGCAGATGCTTTGCTGCTTGCTGAACCCACTGTGTTTGTGCTTTGCACTTCTCCAGCTGTGCCCTCTGGGGCAAGCAGAGCCCCTTAGAAAAGGCCACCTAACATCAAACAAAAAGCAAAGGAACAGCAATTTTATTCACTGCCAAGTCTGACCAATGTGACTTCCCGAATTGCATCGATATGTTAAACATTAGATAACCGCTTCTACATGGATAGAAACAACAAAAAAAAAGTGTCAAAAAGGATTTATTTCAAAAAGGCACATTTTAAAAAGTTTGTTGTTGTACTTACTGGCCATTCACATAAAACATTTTTGTAAGTGTAACTTCTAATTGAAGTGAAATACTTGTCAAGGCTTAGTTTAAAAGGTCTGAAGTTGCTATGTTTGCCTCATAGAGAAGTCAAAGATATCTCTACTATTGAAAAGCAAAGCAGTGTTTCACAGTATTTCAGAGCAGTGTTTGGGTAGCTGTAAAGTAAAGAAATTATAAAAGTTAGATTTCTAAGCATAATATTTCCATTTCCTTAAAATGCATCTTTTGGCTACTGTTAAATCTGCCATTGCATCGAAATACTTGAAAATCTCATACTCATGCAAAATTTCATTTCTTTATATTAAAAACGTAATTTTATCTTCCATTTAAATCTGTATTGTCAAGGCTGATGACTGCCTAATTGAATTTTTTTTCAGGGTATGTACATCTAATAGAAAGGGAAAGTTTATTTAGTGGTATATCGTTTTTGCTTTCAAACATATGGTAATATTTTTAGAGTTTATAAATACCCAACTGTATAACTGCCAGCCCTTATGTGTTCCTGCATATAGATTTCAAAGCATCAGATAATAAACTGATGCTTCAGCAGGGAAGAAGCTTTAGCTTGAAGCTCTTTGGGAAATTGCTCCCAGTGGAAACTCCTGGCAAGGGTCTCATCACCACTGTGAATCTAGACTTAGAGGAAGTGATTTGGGGGAATGTATTTCCACACAGAGGACGTGCCAGTGGAGAGAAAATACCAAGGAGAGAGGTTGTTGGTGTTGTCATTATTGTTGTGTAGCTACTACTTGCTGTTTGATTTTCCTCATAGGATTTTCCTCATATTCCTTGTAGGATAACTTCAGTATGATTTAGGATTTTCTTGGGCTTAATGAGCAAGTGCACTATGGAATTTTGTCTCTCTCAGGCATTTCACTTTTCTTCCGTCGATTCCAGTGCAAGAATCTGTCTGTGTGTAGCCCATTTAAGAAGTGGCATTGCACTCCTTCACCTCCTTGCTGGGACCATTCCCAAGGCAGGGTGTGGGAGAGTGGGACAGGGACATTTCTCTGGGTGCTAAAGCTGCCCTGAGCATTGGGGCAATTCGTGGTGGACTTGAAAGTTAGACAAGATTAAAAGTTCTTTTTTCAGCTGCAAGAGGGAAGAGAAGATAGGGAGATTCCTACAGTGACACACAGGGAGAAGCAGGTCCTGTCTGAAGGAGAAGACAAGCTCAGCTTTGTGATAAAAATGAGTGAACTCCTGACAAGCTCCAGTTGGTTGTGGAGGAGGACTGACTCTGGATATTATTTTGCAGAGCAGAACTGCCTCTTGTCACCCCTCCTGTGACTTGCTTTCCAAAGCCAGACTGTGCCCTCTGGAAGAAAGAGGCTGAACATTTGCTATCTGAGCATCTGAAACTATAAAATATATCCTCACATGAGGTGAAATGGATAGGGTTGAGGGGTTCTGCACCTGCATACTGCAAGGTTTTCCTAAAAGCAAGAGCTGGGTCTTATTAAAACAACTATGAGTGGAGGTATTTGCCCAAATTGGAATATTTTTAATCAGCCATAATGGAAATTCTTGCACAAACAGAGAGCAATCTTTCTAAAATCTCTGGTCATGCATTTTCTAATTTTTTTTTTTGCCCGATGGGCATTTTATAGCAAAATAATAGTTCAAAATTTAGGTCCTTAATTAACAAGTGAAGAACTGACCCAATGCCAGCAACAACTGAATCACTAATATTTAAGGCCATCTGTTGTAGAATTGTCAGATATTCAGAATTTGACATTTTACTCCCTTTTTACAGATCATTTTCATCTAGATCTTGACACAGAGAAACTAACAATCTCAGTCCAGATATGCAACACTCAGATAAAACAAAAGCACATTTTGTACTTCGGTCTATTTTAAGACTTGATTTTTCAGGGAACAATTTTTTATTTGCTTTTGAACTGTAATATAATTGCAAATATACTCATCTTGGAGTCTTGAACTTCCAATGTTATTTATTCAAGCAAAAGACTTTTATGTTTTCAAATCTAATTATGTACAGGGAGAGCTGTTATTCAAACACTCAAGAAAAGGTTGCAGGGTCTTTATATTCTGGGGCACTCTTTGAACTACTTCTGAAGAAATAACACCAGCAACCAAAGCAAGATGCATCTTATTTGGTCCCTGGTTCTCATGTTTTTCTATATATGCAGATTCCATAAATATTATATTTTACCTGGTTTAAAATTCATTTATGTAGAATAAATAGAAACATTAAAGTTGTGATATTTATACTGAGACCATTTCAGGTGTACTCTGCATTCTTGGTTCTTTACATATGAAAATACTATGGTCATGTTGTAGACCACTGTTTGCTTTTCCTTTAAGCCTACTTGTTTTAAGAGATTTTTTTTGAAAACAAAGACTTCTTTTGTTGCCTACTTGCTTGCTTTTAGAGTCAGGACATCTCTTACAGGATTTTTTTTGCACTGCTGCAGTTCTAACCATACCCCAAATATGGTTTAGTAAAGTTGCTGCAACCTCTCTTCAGACTGTGGAGGAAAATACTTTGTTTCTTAGTAAAGCAAGCATCTCCTAGTATTTGTTTTATAAGGAACACCAGGATTGTCTCTTCTGAAGTTAGTTTTGAATTGGCTATTTAGAAAAGTGGATTTTTTTTGGTTTTGTCTCCTTTGTTTCCTGAAGACAGGACAGTGTCATGTGGCTATTTAGGGTCAAATATTAAGCTTTGAAACAGTTCCAAGTATTTTAGAGGAGATGCTAATGCTATGGAAGGAGAGGATGAGAGGCAATTAGTAATTGAGTTACTTCCATACAGGCTCCCATATTCAAAAGGAAAGCCCAAGTTTCACTCAGTTCTCAGGTATCTGACTGGATAATCCAGGCAGTGTGCTGGGCTTAGGAGCTTTCTTTTCCTCACAGTGTAGCTATGAAGAATCAAGGAGAAATTAGCAATACCATGCAGAGGTCAGGAGTCATACTGAGGAGACAAGCAAGTTGTGATGCAAAGAAGTTGGGACAGCAAGTACTGTGATTTTCCAAAAGTAAGGAAAAATGAAATACTCAGATTTCCCAGCTATGAAAGCACATTCCAAGAGATGCAATTTTGCACAGTGGCTCCTGCAGATTTTCTGATGAAAAGTGGTACTTTTGGACTACTTGGCCAGTGGAAGAGTTACAAACAACTCAGACTACTGATAATTGAAAGTAGCCCAGTGAGGTTTACCTGGAAGTTGTCCATTTTTCTTCCTGGAAGACTGCAGAACTCTCTTTTTCTCCAGGTACTCCGATTCCAGCTAAATATCATTCATTTGACATTACTGGAAGAGCTCACAGTATACCAGAAATCAATGGGAAGTTGATCTAATTTATGTAAATTTTTATCTAGACCTTTTTAAAAGTCAGCATTGTGGCAGAGTGTGCCTTGGCCACTGCCGCGGGACTCACTGATGGGTGGCGAGTGGATGTCCCCTCTCATTCTTGGTGACAGTGTGACATTCTCATAGGCATGAAATGTCATTCTTCTCTCTGACAGGAGATCAATACAGTCAAATGGTTCAAGGGTTTCTTAAAGAAGCATATTCAGTATATACTGACGCAATTTGATGCCACCACATCTCCTCTAGGATGAGTCCCACAA
Source organism: Lichenostomus cassidix (assembly GCF_008360975.1). Taxonomy (NCBI): domain Eukaryota; kingdom Metazoa; phylum Chordata; class Aves; order Passeriformes; family Meliphagidae; genus Lichenostomus; species Lichenostomus cassidix. Next base: position 63,127,657 of record NC_139484.1, on the reverse strand, counting down.
GGAATAATTCTTCATTTGTAGTCATCTGCCTGATAAGGGGTAAAGAGGTTTGAGGATGTGAAGTGGTGGCTTGGGTGCTGCACAGAATGTGCAATGCTACTTCTCGTGTCTCACACCTGCAGCTTTCTGCCAGAATTAAAGAACACAATTCTTGAGGCATGGAAGCTGCATTGTCCATGTCTAACTTCCAGTCTTTTACAAATTTTTTGAAGTCTCTACTTAGATCTTGAAGGAATACTAGATTCACAGCTTCAGCCTTATTTTCAAGATGTTCTGAACCTAAAACAGTTCAGAACTTCTAGATGAAAACTGCCTTCTTCAGTAACGGTGGTGTTCTAAGTAATCAAGAACCAACCTTCAAGTTAACATGGGTTGGAAATTTTATTTTCTAGTGAAGTGTGGGACTGAAATTAATTTCCATTGAATGCTATTATGGTCTTATCACTTTCCAGACCAGCTGCCAAGTGCATTTGCTTGATCTTTCTTCTGTAACAGATACAAACCAGTATATATGTTCAAATAAGGAAACTAAAAATATCTGGCTGCACAGAGAGTTCTCTTCCCAGATATGAGAGAGTATAAACTGTGGTAATTTATAGTTACATCAGTTACATCTCAGAAAGAGACTAAGATGCTGTGATGAATGTAGTTGCACTAAAACCCTTGTAGAATAAAACAAAAGTTTCATGCATTTGGACTGACTTACTATGCCAGGTTATTGGTGTATATTATGTAGGGATCTTGTGTTCTGACATGAGCATGAAGCAGCTTCCCAAGATTTCTCACACCTGCCTAATGATTTCAGTGCCTATTTTCCCCTCTGCAAATGTCAGAATTGTTTTACAGGAAATACCAAGCAGTTTTGCATTGAAGTGGGTCTCAAAACTGAGCAAGCTGCTGCTCTGTGATGTTTGAGAGCTCTTAAACGTAACTTTTGAATGCACAGGTGAAGAACACAGGTGCCACGTTTTTATGGTCCTTTCTCTAGAGAGAGACATCTCAGCACTACATGAACAGAAGAGAGGAAAATCCACTTCAAAAACCTGTGCATCAGAAAGCAAATATTGCAGAACTTCAGCAAAGCAGCCTGCAGGAACTTCACTTCTCTCCTCTGCCTTCCTACTGAAGAAAAGAATGAGTGGATGAGCTTAAATAATGAATATAGACAAAATCAGTTTGGAAAATGAGTAGTGTTGGTTACAATATATTATATCATACCAAACACAGTTGTCAGGCAGTTTCCGATCCGTGAGACTATTTAATTGTACTTTTAATTCTTTGTTTCCCCACATTCAATTGTGTTAAAGGATTCAATATCCCAGGCACTAACATTAATCTTCTACATAAGCAATCCCTGTAATTGCAACGAAGATTGTGTATAGAATTTAGCAAGGTGTGAAAGTGCACTGTATTACTGTGATTGAGATGGGAGTGTAGTTGGCTGGAAATTTCTTAATGAAATGTCATGGCAGGAGATGGAGATTGACACCAAAGTGTGGGGGAAAGAATTGCTAATTAAACAATTTCTCTAGTTGAGTGTGAAAGTTGATTGTGGGAAGATGGTCAGTGATGCCACTGAGGCTGTTTGCAGGAGTCCAAGGGTGAGGGAGCCACAGCTGGAAATAAAGTGGTAATTAAACTTTTACTTTTTTTTGTAGAATTCAGTAGCATTTTCTGCTTTATATATAGGTATTCTAATAGTTGGGGGTTTTATAGCAACAATTTATGGCATTTGCAAACTGGTTTGGATCTATAAAATGCAACATCTTGGCATGGCTGTGGATTCATGGATGCTCCATCCCTGGAAGTGTTGGGTGAGGCTTTGAGTGACCCCATGTAGTGCAAGGTGTCCCTGACCATCACAGAGGGAGAGTGGGTTGGACTAAATGGTCTTTTAAAGGTCCCTTCCAAACCAAACTGTTCTGTGGCTTATGGGTCTGTGGGTGAAGGTGCAAAGCTTGACAAAGATGGCTTAAATTAAAACATAAAGAGTTTAAATGGAACTTGTCACTCGTTTGGTCTCTTGTCTTTTATTGCCTTTATTGCTTAGTAAGGAAGGAAGACATTTTTCCAATATCTAGTGGTACACTTGAAAAATCCTTTTTAATGTAGTTAGGCCTGCTCATACTTAGGTCTTTTGACTCTACAAACTTACAGAGGATTTCTGTACTGGATATCAGTAGAATTACATTTTCAAAATGTCATGGAAATGTAGAAGTGCTATTGCTAAATATTATTAGTGATAATGTATGAATTGCATAATTTATAATACTTTAAATATTGATGTATGGAAAATGCAGAGTAAATCCACTTGATCTTTACCATTTTAGTATGTTTAGGTGATGAATATTGTCTTCTCATTAAACTGGGAGAAAGAAATGGTCCAGCATATTTAATGCATTAAAGAAAACACCAACAAAACAAGACAAACCCAAACACGTGTAATTTATATGGCAATATATAATTTTAAAAAAATACATTTCAAATTTAGGTACTACTAAAAAAGGTGGTTTTGCCAAGACACCTGAGCAAGCAATAGATGAATACCCAGGCCAGGTATCTTTTATTCTGACTGGAATGAGTTTCCGTACTCCTGAAGAGTAGGAGCTATAGTAGCAAAGCTTGATATCCTTGGTATTTTCTTTTTTCAGCCAGAACATACTGGAAACAGTGTCTGGAAGTCTAATCATGCAAAATGATTAGTTTTTTCCTTCCTGTTTTTTTTTCTTTCTTCTTCTAGTAACTGCGCCAAAATTGTATCTGTAGTAATTAATGGGTGAAACAGTTAAACTTCCTTTCTTAAAATTTATAATGAGTATTCTAATTAACACAAAATATGACAAAATTAATTTATACCTACTTGGCTTAAAGATGCCTTATGTGAAGGATATCAGGTGTATCCAATCTGGTGCTGCAGTACTGCATATCTTGAAAAGAAGAGATGTTAGCTTTCCATAGGAATAAAATTTATATTCTAAGGTTTGTGGTGTTGTGATACTGATCCTGCTGTGGTGCTATGTTGCTGCCACAGGGCAGTAATATGGGCAAATGAAAAACGTGACCAAGAATGTTATTTGTCTTATCTGTAGAAAGTTATTTCACTAAAATATTTTCTAGATATAAAAGTAATATTGAAGAAATAATGCACAGTCATAACATTTAAATATTACACCATTTACTTTTCAAGTAGAAAATAAAGTATTCAATCTCAAAAATGTTTTCCGAGTACTTGATGTTCTTTCTTACAGCAGCAAGGGTGCACATATCCATAGAATCATAAAATGCTTTGAGCTGAGATGGACCTCAAAGATCATCCAGTTCCAACCCCTGCCATGGGCAGGGACACCTTTCACCATCCCAGGCTGCTCCAAGCCCATCCAGCCTGGCCTTGGACATTGCCAGGGATCCAGAGGCAGCCACAGCTGCTCTGGACAAGCTGTGCCAGTGCCTCACCATCCTCACAGTAAAGAATTTCATCCCAATATCCAGTCTCACCCTGCCCTCTGCCAGTGTGGAGCCATTCCCCCTTGTCCTGTCACTCCATTCCCTTGGCCAAAGTCCCTCTCCAGCTCTTTTATAGCTCCTTTAGGTACTGAATGGTGTTCCAAGGCCTCCCTGAAGCCTTCTCTTCTCCAGGCAGGTGACTCCCAGCTCTCTCAGCCTCACTCCATAGCTGAGGTGCTCCAAGCCTCTTATCAACTTGGAAGCTTCCTTTGGACTCGTAGTATCCAACATATGAGGCTTTTTAGTGTAGTGAAAAAACACCAGCCCACAGTCCTTTGTCTAAACTTAATTAGCTGTAACTAAGTTTCTTGCTTAAATGTCTTTAGATGTGATTTCTTATTTATTTTCATAAATAGGTCTTTCTTTTGTCCCCACTCTTTCTTTTCCACTGCACATGCACTTTTTTTTTAACCAGTAGTTTTAAGCTGTAAAGCACAGGTTTCTGGACATCCATGGGCTACTTCTAATAGTAGATTTGTGACAGAAGAACCAGTTTCTAGCACGTGGAGTAGGCACGCAGTCCATGTGCCTGGCATTTTGATGTGGGCTTGTGTCTTTCTTGGAGACAAAAAAAAAGGGTCAATAAATCAATAAAAGGTTAAAAGTAATCTTTTCTCCTCGCTGGTTTGAATCCTTTCTAGCAATAGAGATTCATGAAATGCACCAGTAATTGTTTCCTTTCTTAGAGAATTCATTAACCAAGGCATTAGCCTTTTTATTGTCATGAGCACTGACTAATACTTTGCATCCTGTTTTGCTTTCTCAGGTGCATTAAAATATTAAATACATATTATTCAAGTTTCTGATTCAAATAATGACAATCTTCTGTTTTGAATTAGAGGCAGTTCAGTTTCACTGCTGTTGCCTCTCAAAATCCCTAAGATCGTGTTTGATTCATTTACACAGTCAATGTCTCTTCTATCCAAATCTCCACAAAGGAGGAAGGCTTCAGCTCTTCCTCCTGTTCAGAAAAAAAAAAAGAGTGGACATTGATCTTCTTTCAATGTAATTTGCTTTCTTTTCAGACTTTGAAAAAGGCAGAAGTGATTAACACTCATCTAACAACTGACTTATGTGGCATTTTTGGATGGTTTTCACTGGGAGGTTGCAAAGTCCTTGGTGAGGCAGTAGTTGTGACCATCTCTGGGCACTGAGGTGTGGACCTGTGTTGCTTTGCAAACCAAAGCAGAAGTGGTTGAAGTGAAGGATGCACCCATCAGGTTGAATTCCTCAAGTCAGGAGAGTAAAAGGCAAAGCTAGAAATTAAATGTGTGAGTGAATCAGGTTCATGATGTTATACCACATCAATTTTTTCATCTTCCTTCCTTTAAATCTGTTCATGATTAAGACTGAGGCTTGTTACAATGCTGGTCTTCCTGAAGAAGCTTGTGCTGAATACCTGAAATGGAAGTTTTAGACATATTGTTTGATGAGAATCATAGCTCTAATATTGCTCAATGAGGGAGTGTTTTCTGACACTAAAGAAATAATTTCAATTTTATTTAAGATGTACATGTCTTGGGTTGCTAGCCTTTAATAATTCTCTAATAGCTTGAGTTCTTCAATGAAGTTTTATTCATGACCTAGAAATCTGAGATAGCAGAGATGCTTCCCATCTGTCTGTAGTCATACACATCTGCAGTAATTCATTTTCAGCAGTGAGTAATTTTTGGCTTGTAGACAGATGTATAATTGAGAGAGAATGCTGCTAAGGAAAAAAAAAAGCTCTGGGAAAAAATCCTTATGGTGCAGACAAATACCTCATAAAAAGCTTCTAATGACAGAATTACTGCCGCAACATCTTCTACTGTTTTCACCATATTCCCTGTCAGAAAAGCCATTTTACAGTCCTGTGCCATAAAAATAAGGTCTTGTGATTATCAAATTATTACACTAAATTTTGGAAAGCATTTTATTTGGTACTAAAGTGATTAAAAAGAATAGTCCAAACGGGAATTCACAGTATTAAAAAATAGTGGACAATATATCAAAAGCCTGTAAGCCTTGGTTTTAGTGGTGTGCTGACAAAGGGTGTTCTTGGCCTTATTTTGAACATTTTTATCAACAGGAAAAAACACTGTCACTTACAAATAGAGAAAAAAGTGCTGATGGTATTGGAGTTCTCTTCCAACCTGGATGATTCTGTGATCCTGTGAAATAGTATTCAAATTTTGGGTCATAAATACAGAAGGAGAGACTGTTCCCTGGGGCAGAGAACCCCATCCTAAAAAGAACTGGCTATGCACTGGTGATGAAAAAACTGCTGAAGTGAGTGCAAAGGTTTTTCATCTCAGATGTGTTCCCTGAATGTATTCAAGGGCTGTGAAAGAGAGTGGTAAAATTTCTTCTGCTTTGGATGTTGATGTAACTGCTCCTGCAGTTAGTTACAAGGCTTTGTCTTGTTCTAGCACTCACCAAGCAGTATTTTAGTGGCTTGCTCCTGAATTTAAGGATGCACGGGTTTGACACAATTTAGGATCAGATATAGGACTTTCTAGGAGAGTATCAAGCAGCTTGGTATCTTCTGCAAGTAGAGCAAGGGGTTGCTTGGTGATACCTAAGAGGTACCTGTGCAAAGAACATCAGGGAGTTCTCCCATCTGCCAGGCAAAGCTGCAAGAAAATCTAATCACTGGAAGTTTAAGCCACACTGACAAGCAAAATCAGCCAGTAATAAAGGACACTTACTGCAGGAAGAGCTTTCCATGTACTAGGGTGGTGTCTGTGGCACTGGCAATTTTTTAATTACTTTGGATTTCTAGATGGTCTAGAATTCCATATGGTCAGTGTGATGATTTCAGCACTACCTTTCAAGCATGTGTTAGTGCTAACTTGTTAGTAGTACTAGCAGGTACTAACTTGTTTCAGTTTTATTTTGCATTAGGATGTTTTTGTGCATCCCTGTGAGCTGTGGACCTCACTTTCTGTATGGCTGGCTCAATCCATTTTGTAGTGTCCCTACTTTTCCTAGGAATGTGAGAAGTTCCCACGTGTCAGAAGGGGCTGCAGCTCCATCTCTGCCATGTTCTGGCTCCAGAAGTGGCCACTGGTGGGTGCCTGAAGGAAGAATCATGTCTGTTCTGCTCTTGCTCTTTTAATGCAGCACCTCATTTCCTGGCAAGTGCTGGATGCTGAACTAAACAGACATTTGGTCAGTGGAACACAGTGCAGGCATTGCTGTCTATGAGAACAAAGCAAGTGCTGACATTTTCACTGCCTTTGGCATTTACCAGCTTATGGATTTCTGACTTGGGTTGGTGTTGTGGCTCTTATTATGAATGGCCACTGATGTGTTTTCCATAAATTTGTCTTATCCCTTTTAAGAACCACTTAAAGTTTTGGCATCCACCATACCTGTGACACCAGATGTTACAATTTAATTGCATACTCCATGATAAAGCTTCCTGTTGATTTTAATATTCTGGCTTGCTATTTCACTGTGTGCTCCCTAGACATTAAGCTGAGACATGGAGTGTATTTTATATGCCTTTGTTGCATTCTACTCAGTCATTTTCTTCAGGTTGGGAGAGTTTTTCAGCATGCTGTTCCATGGTTTGGACCATGCTTACTGCCTGTTGAGGTACTTTTTCTAGTCCTCCATCTTTTTGAGATAAATTCACCTTAGATTTAGGTTAATGTTATTAGAATGTTTGGGATTTTAGTCCTTTTCTGAGTAGCCAGCATGCTTTTTGGTGTCTAATTCAGTAATGGCTTCATTTTTGTGATTAATTTATTGATCTTGAAGCTCCCTGTGCAGTTTCTCTTAGACTGTACTGACATCTAATGGTAAGGCAAAGTGGCTTAACCATACTTAATGGCAAGATAAATTGTCTGACAGACAAATATAATTATATATTTCCTTCTTAATTCAGTATTAGTTTTCATAAGACAAGATGGAATAACTTCAATTTTTGCACAAAAAGGCTGACATATACTTTTTCTTCTGGCAATTAATCTCTTTTTGTTCTGCTCGATGTGCCATACTTTTTTTAAAGTGTAGCTTAAATCTTTGCAGGAATATTTTTGAGCACAGTGATAGTAATGTGATGCTTTCATACTGCAGAAGTTCTTAGTGTAAGTCGCAGGATCTTCAGGAAAGGATGTAAGATGTGAGAACAAAAACTGTCCTGCAGAACTTCTGAAGAGGATGATCCAGTGTTGTTGTAGGAGTCTCTGCTGCATTTTGAAAAAACACCCAAATAAAAACTTTGTCCTCTTTTACTCATCCTCATATTTGAGGTTCCTCCATGTCTTTAATTGGAAATTTTTCAGGCTTCAGTGGATAAGTACCGTTAAATAATACTTTTATAAATGGAATATAGAAAGAAAAAAAAAGTTCAGATATTAATCCTTTAGTTATATTCCATGTTTAGGTGTAGTACACTGTATAATTTCAAAACATAAGCAGTGCCTAACTTCCATTGTGAAACACCAGTCATCTGATCCAAAATTTCTGGTTTATATGAACCATTAGACATGCTACTGACATTAGAAAGGTTCAACTACAAATTGTAGCTATTTTTCACGTAGACTGTTTCTTTCATACATCATAAACTTTATTTTTCCTTTTCCCAGAGTTAGAGCCCATTTCATGCCATAGCCTCAGAAAGTTGACCGCTTTATTAAGTAAATACATCTTTAAGTTAATGTTCACATAAAAGAAATTTCTCCTAGCATTTTTGCATCATTTTACTTTCTGCTTTTCATCAACACAATTAAATCCTCTCTTTTGCCAAGCATAAGATACTTTGTTTTGTACTACTGAAATATTTTGAAATTTAGATACATTTCCATTTCTCAGTAATAACTTTGAGGTATGGTTGACTTGGACATAAAGAAGAGATTTTTTTATAGTGAGGGTGATGAGACACTGGAACAATTACCTAGAGAAGTGTTGAGACTTCCCTAGTAGAAGTGTTCAAGTCCATGTTGGATGAGATTTGAGCAATCTGGTCTAGTGGAAGGTGCCCCTGCTCATGGTAGAAGGGTTGGACAAAATGATCTGTTTACTAACTGAAACAGTTGCTGCAAAAGGTATAATTATTTAGGAAAATTAAAGTATTTCTAACATGAGGAAAACCACTTTGATTATATTTACTTTTTGGTTCCAGTGCAGGATGGCCATTTCAAGGCTTGTGAGGTGTGATGGAAAATAGAGATGTTACCAGTTTGGATGGGAAGGAAGGAGAAGTAAAGCTTTAGTCTGAATTGTCTTGGAAATTTATCTTATTTTTGCTCATCAAAACTGATGGCACTAGAATTTGGAATGCAAACTTACACCGTTTCTTGTGATAGCCTTATGTTATACTTTTTGATAGTTGTTAGTAGAGAGAAAAAATATTTGAGTGACTCACTGTAGTTTCAGACCAAGGACCACAAGCTAGAATGGCTAAGTGAAGTGAAGGTTGAGATTCCCAAGTGTAACACAAACCTTCATCACCTTATTCTCTAATGATCTGTCAGACTGTTTTGTGAATTTCATTTCTGTTTTGGATTTCTTATGCTTCATCTTGTGATTTGCAGTGGCCTACAAATCTCTGCGTGCAGCTGACAGTGGGGCAAAGGTAGAAGTTCATAGTGCATGGGAGAAAGTCTGTGCTCAGGAGAGTTTATACTGTCTTTGACAGTGGGGTAACTAATCTGAGCTGATGTGGTTTTTCTGTTCAGATCTAGATAGAAAACAGTCTGGTCCATGCCAAACTCTCCCATTAGACTGATGCAAGGGAAATGGTCCAGCACTGCACACTGCAACATTTTGGGTTTGAGGGGAGTTCTTCCCTGATCTTGTGGCATTTGTCACAACCCAAACATAATACTGGGTGTTTATAATTAGCCCACTGGTTTGCTCTCTTAAAAATAATTAATTTCTTAGTTTGCTTCCTTTTCCTTCTCTTTCTCTGGGGAGATCATGGATTTTGAATGGTCCTTCCTGCAAATCTCACTCACAGACAATATTTATCCTTTATTCATTATCAGTATTTTCTGTTTTGAAAACTGAATTCAAAATTGACTTACTTGTTTATCGTTTTTGTTTTGGCCTGTAGGATTTGCTCTCTCTGCTGGAAATATATTGGAGAATCACTTTTCCTTTTATCTTGAAGTCTCAGAGTGAAGCTCTTCCTCTCTTAAGAAAGGGCTAAATGCTCCAGCAATACCCAGAGACATATTCTCTCTAAAAATACACTGGAATCATCTGCTTAACTGAAGGGAAAACTCTTATATTGTTTTCAACAGTGTATATTTTGATCTAAAATGTGTACTGTTCAAAAGGCTTCTGTGCATTGATGGTATTTCAGATGGCTTTATAGAAACTGCTTGACATATGATAAGCACTATATATTCTTAAATCACTTGAATTCTCACCTTATCTTGAAATACTGAAGTGCAGAAGTCTGGTCTTAAATATATTTGGTATTTGGTGTTCAAGATTTTAGATCTTCAGGCACAGTACTTGTATTTTTAGCGAATTTCTCAAATATAATTATTCATGTTGTGGTTTAGTAATTGCAGTAACTAACACTTCCACAATTACAAGGCTTTTGTTTTGCTGGGAAGCACTTCCCATATCATCATCTGCTCTTTCTGTTGCAACATGATGTGTAATAAAACTGTATGAGCGTTCAACTTAGAATGGTGCTAACATCTTAATTCATTTTTCCTCTTTTTTTTTTTTAAACTTATGACAACTTACTACCAATAAAATAATTTTAAAACAATGTTTAAAAGCAAAAAAAAATACTTGATTTATATGGTACACTTTGAAGCTACTGTAGACAGAAAACATCTGGTGACACTTTCAGTGGTAGGTCAATAGTTACAGATGGTCTCTTCTTTACAGCTGTCATCCAGCTTTGTATGCAGAGTGACTACAGTGGAAAAATCTTTTGCTGAATGAATAAACAGAGCAGCACAAGGAGGCCAGCAGGCATGTATGTTTCTACAAGATGGGAAATTAAATAAGCTATAAAAATTTAAACCAAGACTGGTGTTTAAAATGTTCATTATATTCTGGTTTGGATTTTATGCTTTAGATATGTGATAATTGAAGGAAGTAGATTATAAAACTGAAGTGATAAGCAAATAAATTAAAGACTAGTTTAGGGCTGATCCTGTGCACACGTTTGGGGTGTTGGCTGAAGCAAAGGCTGGTGGTGATATAGTTATATAGTTCGCTTTTAAGATTATAAAATGCATGCTAGATTTGATGTAATGCTTGTACAATCTTGTAACAGAGCCATGTACACTACTGAAGAACATTGTATTTTGGAAGAATATCAATGTTGGGAAATGTAAAAGTGAATTTCTAAAATGGCAACATTCTTTGTTTTTTAAAAAGTGAAAAAAAAAGAGATTCTGAATTCCTCATCAATTTTTCTTCTCCCTTTCATGATGGGATGTTATATTCAGCTGGAACCAGACACTTTGCAAAACAGCAGATGAATCTTGAATTTGAGGATAAAGAGGTGTGGAAGAGAGTGAAGAGGAGGATGAGGCTGAACAAAGTGTTAAAAGCATGATGAATGTTGCACATTAACTCCATTTTAAATGAAAAAAAACCCGCAAACACAAAGAAGGAATTTTTTCTAAAGTCCAAATGCACCAAGCAGGGCAGTACTGGTAAAGATACTTAGTTTAAATGCAAGTGTGCAGTTCTTGGTACTCAAAATATTTTTCTTTATCATTTCACTCGGAGTGCATGAATCTTTATCATATGTTAATGAAATGTGCTTGTGTTTGGTTTTAGTGAAGTTCAGCCTGTAGAAAGAAACAAGCAGATTTCTGGGTTCAGTCACTTGTAAGGCCATTTAATCCTATCCACTGATGTTGAAAGCTGTTGGGCAGGAATAAAAAGAAACAGGGAGGTGGATTATTTGGCTCATTTCAGTGTGCACAGTGCTTGTAATACAGTGTGCTCCGAGTTTGCTTCTCAAAGTCTACTCAGACAATTAAAGGTGAATAAAAGTGGTGCTCTAATTCTGCTTTTTAGAGCATCTGTATCCTTAGCTATGCTCCATCCACTTGCTCATGTGTGTTTTATATTCTACTGCTAGGATTAGGTTCTTGTTGAGGGAATTTTCCTCCTCTCTCCCCATCCCCCCTTCCTGCTTCTCAGTGCTTTGGCTTAGAATGCAGCCTGCTTGTTGCAATGCCCTCACGCTGCCTTGCCCAGCCACACGGTATCTGAAAAGTGCCTGGCTGTATTTGCTGCCAAAGAGCTTTGCCTAGTCATGCATAAACCTGCTCCAAATGCCATTTGGTTGATATAGATGTTGGCATTCTCTGCTGTCACCGGGATGCGTTCCCTCGCCTCTGTGCCCCTTGGTTTGGTTTCCTTCGGCTTCCAAGCTGAAACTCTGGATTGCTTTATCATCGAGAGCTTGAAAGTTAGGAATGAAAGGAGTGTTTTCTGTCACTGTGAGCTTTGTGATGCAAAGCTGTGGCTTTCCAGTTTCATCTCAGGTGAATGTGTTTCTGTCATTTTATGGGAATCATGGACCTGTGCCTGTCTAAGATACCTGCATTAGTTTGTGGTTTGTTCAGTGGAAGGGCAGAAAAGTATTTGACAGTCAAAAGGCAGAAAACAGCAGATGTCTTGGAGCATTTCTGTACTGGCTTGTCAGAGTTGTGCTGTGTGCTTTGTATCTGCTTAGAAGACAGTTTGCTGTGAAATACCACTTTGCTTAATACAATTTAAGAACTTTGTGGGTTTTTCAAAAAATTCTTACGATGACATACAGATCACCTTTCTGGGATGCCAAAAACTTATGCATTTTAAAGTTTATTTTTCTATTCACAGGTGGGAAAAAGCTTATAAAAGACTGAGCATTTCTGCCTGGTGGCTAGAGTGAGAAGACCATCACCAAGCTGTGTGGGGACGTTCTTTGAGCTTCCACTCTTATGTCTCTGATGGACAAACACAAAGTGAAGCGGCAACGTCTGGATCGCATATTTGAAGGTTGGACATTTCAATTTCTAGTGTTAACTGTGGTAATTTTGTGGATTACTGATGTTTTTGAAGACTGTAACTCTTCTTTTGGTCGTTCAGTGTATTTTTAATTGAGTTGCAGTTCCTGTTGAGATAATATTGACTGTGCACAAATGCTGGTTTTTGGGTGAAAACAGATCTAGACAAATAAAAGAAACTAGTCTGTGACCTATTCTATAGCTGAGTTGGCTTTCATTTTAGTATTTTACAACATTCTACCTGAAAACTGTAAAAGACTGTGGGTTTATATAAAGCAACAATTGCAAAAGGGCAAGATGACCACATAGTGCTCTCCAAAGTCATTCTCTACAGACTTGTTTCATATAGATTGATTTACCAGTTTGTATCTGATCCTCAAAAGGAAGTAAGAAGTCAAATGAAAACAAAAGAAAACAAAAATTGCAGGAGACCCCTGAACTTTAATGAGTATTAATAAAAATAGCCTGAATTCTGGTGAAAGAAGTTGTAATCATTTGGGTCTGTCGTTTTACCTTAAGTCACAAATGATGAATTGCAGATTGCTGGTGTTCTCTCCAAATGGGCTTTTAGAGCCAGTATGAAAGCAGGTAGAAAGATAAGGTGTACTGTTTTTAAGAATATACATGAATGGTCTGGACTAGATGAATTTTTATATTAAAATGTTAGTTTCTCTCTAAAAGACAAGGAAATAATTAATTTCTTTTTGACATAATGGGAGACAGTGTACAGACTGGTGTGTACATGATCTCTGCATCATGTCTAACGATGTGAACTGCAAGTGAATCCTGCTCCTTTTGCTCCTTTTGCTCCTTTTACTCCTCCACATGTTGATCTTTCCTAGCAATTGTGTTGTGTGAATAGTCCCTGGCAGTGGATTTTCCCCCCTTTCTTTGTGTCAATATAAGTGTAACCCTGCAATGAGCTACATTGAGAAGCTGACTCATACAAAAAAACCTTTTGTTGGCATATTTTCCATTTAGGTAAATTCCTTAGTCTGTTCAGCTGACAGAGTAGTTGCACAGAAGGGGCAGCTGGAAAAGCTCAGTGGGTGTTGCTCCTGTTTGGCCTAATGTAGCCAGAGAAAGAGAAATTTCATCCAATATCAAAGGATGCAGTTCCACATTTGGTTTGGGGGATTAATCTCCTTGTCAGTCTCTTTCAAAACTGGCCAAGCCCACCCATGTTTGCCAGGTCCATACTGTTATTGTGTCCCACCTAGACTGGCTGGCCAAGTTGCCAGTTGAACCTGCACACTGGAGACTAATCCCTGCTCAGAGAAATGGAGAACTGACTGTGGAGGATGAGGAAATTGGGAAGGCTGCCCCCCTTTCTGTGCATCTCTGCAGCTGGGTCAGTGAGAAATGACCAGGAGTGTGCACTGCTCCTCTTCTCTGCTCCCAGTCTCAGTTCCCCATCCTCGAGTTTCTGTATCCAACTCTTCAATAAAAAATTGAGGATATTAATGTTTGGGGTTTTTTTGGCCTGTGTTAGTCAGCTGAGTTGGCAAATTGTGAAGAGGAATGGCAAACCTGTCCCTTTGATGGCAGGCAGCAGTTAGAGCAGCTCAGCCCACTCAGTGCAATTCCAGCCTCCTTACGGGTTTATTCTCTTGAGCAACAGAGCAGCATAAGAAGCAAGAAGTCTGTGATGACGTGGGAAGGGACATTGCCAGGGACAGAGGTGACAGACCAGTGGCCACTGTGACTGAAATAGCAGTGGCTTCCCTCAGGCTTCATGCTCACATCCAGTGATGCTGTTTAATCAGTGCCTTTTGTCTGGCTTGTTTTTCCCAGCCCTGCACCATTCACTGCATCCTGTGGTAAAATCTGTGTGGCCATGCAGTGTAGGGAACTGATACACTTGAAAAGTAATGTGGGAAAAAAGAGGGGTTTTTTAGCCACCTCTGCTTCCTTAATCCCATTTACCAAATAGCCAGGTTGGAAAAATAGAGTGGGAAGGGCAGGCAGAAGATGACCAGGAGGAGAAGGGGTGAAACAATGGATATGGAAACATGCTTGAAATTCTATAGTTATGGGAACCCAATTCAGCTCTTTAAAGTGTTCAGGCTGTTCTGCTCTTGTGTGTCTATATGTTCAAATGTTCTTTGAGGTTTGTAAATATATTTCCCTGGCTGATGATTTCAAATTGTGTAGAAAAGGATAGAACTAGGGGAGTTGGTTTATGACTTTTTTCTACATACGGTCCTGTTCAGGTTTAAAAATTAATTATGCAGAATTGTTCTCTGATATATGTGCCTTTCATAACACAACCTAAATATTTTATATTTTAGAAATATGTGTTATGTTTCACAAAGCTCAGGGAATGTAATGAGCTGTAGAGCTATTAAAGGTGGTCTATCTTCTCAGTCAGCTTTTCTGTTCATCAGTTTGTACATCGCTTTCTTCTCTTGAACTTTCCCTTAGAAGAGAATATTTTTAAGATGCACCTTATTTCTATTGCAAGTTCACTTAAAAATAGGCTGCAATGACTTGGTAACTACTACTAACTACATATTTTTTCATGAATTGTTGAACATAACGTGCGATGGGCAGACATTAACACATTTATTTTGTCCATCAAGTGCCATTCTGGTGGTGCCATACAGCACTTCATCACTGTCCATACCCCTGTTTGAGGAGGGGATGGTAATTAGCTGAAATCCTGAGAAATGAGTGTTGTGGGCCTGATTCTCAAGCTGAGATGCTCTTGTTGGAAACATGTCACAGGGTTGCACACAGCTTCTTCTGTGGCATTCATGGATTACAAGTACTCTTGGAAGTTAAATAACTGGGCATGCACAATGTTATTTGAGCTGCACTGCTTTCCTGTGCCTCTAGGTAACTTGCACACTTGCTTGTAGTAGCAGCTAATCATGCAAATTAAGCAAAGTGATCAGGCATCACTGGATTTACTACTGCCCTGTGAACTAATGACAGTGTGGTAGCAGTTCTGCTAAATACTCAATGAAGGAAAATCCCTGTTTCTATTACTTTGGGAGCAATTAGTTCTCTCTTAATGTAGCTGAGGAAGTGATTTTGTCTCTGAGGTACCTATGATCCCCTCTGATGATTTCCTAAATATGAAACTGAATATTTGCTTTTAATCCCAAAGCTGTTTGCAATTATATTTTTTTGTGCACATCTTAATGCTCTGCTGTTTAAAACTCCCTTTAAAAAGCCAGGTATTAAATTCTGGTGTCTTAACTTCCACCAGTAACTGTGAATTATGCTTAGGCATAAGGACATGATTCGAGGCACTCTGAGATGCTAATATTAAACTCACTCCACAATTTGTAAAATAACATTTAGGATTCTTCCCTTGGAGATAAATGGTATCAAGGCATGTGAAAGATTAATTAGTTACTGATTATATTGTTCTTTGTCCCCCTCTCCGGTGATGCTGGTGATTGCAAAGCATAATTATAGTAGTATACATTTGGCAGAACAGTTGGAAGTGTCACAGTGCAAAAATAAAATGTGTTCATTTTGTGGCTAATTTGAAAAATTCAAAATGTTTTTGGCATTTTGAAAAGTTGTTATCTCTAATTAAGGTATTATTGTGCTTTATATTGTAACAAACTGTAAACAATGCTGTTTATTTGCTTATAGTCTAGAAATCTTTAATGAAACGCATGTATGTTTTACTGACCATTGCTTGGAAGTTACCTTGGGATGTCTGACCTCTGTTGATTTGCTGGGTGCTAATAGATGAAGCAGGAAGGAACAGAAGGTGGCTGCATGCAGAGGGAATGTCTGAATTGTCTCTGAACAGGCTTGATGAACACTGTGAATTATCTCCAAATACATTACTTTGGCTGCCTGAGCACTATATATTTATTATACACTGCTTTCTGTGGGTTTCCAAGCTTTAGGGAACACTGGGAGGAGGAAAGGGTCTTCTCTCATTTCTTCTTGCTTGTTTGCACAGGTATTAGGGATAAAGTGCAGCACAATGCTGGCAATGGAACTGGAAAATTGAGAGTGACTTTCCCAATTAGGTAATTGCTTGAAACCAGGAATTTCTTCCCAGAGCACCTCATGTGATATTTATACAGCAAAGGCTGCACCGTGTGCCAAGTACAAATCTGTGAAAACCCTGTCTGCCCCCAGACAGATGTTCTTTTTATTTTTTTTCCACTGGTTTTGAGGAAGTAAAAAGCAGGTTAGCACTCAGACTGCTCAAACAATCATCTCCTATTTATTTATCCCTTTTTATGCAGCACTAGTATTCATCTTAATGGTATTCTTTATATGCACTTTGCTTCATCCTTTTAAAAGTGCCCAGAAGAAAACTTGGATTGTATTTGAGCTATTTTAACAGTGATGCTTTATTACCTAAGAAATGAAGAGTTGGCCAGGATCATGAATTGGAAAAGAAAGTGCATATTAATGGGATGAGTTTCTGAAATTTCAGATAAAATCTCTCATCTTTGCTTTTATGAAGGGCAGCCTTTCTTTGGGAAAGTTTGCTTACTGGCAAATACCCAACTGTGATGCCTTTGAAGGACAGTAAAAGTGCATGATAAATGAATAGTTTCTGTTCAAGGATATGGCCAGGGTTTGCTTTCCCTATAAGAAAACATCTGTGTTTTTAGAGCTTCTTTTCTCTTATTGAGATTTAATAAGATGAATCTTCAATTCATAGTTGATGTGGAGTATGTTGATGGTTCCAGGAGGAATGCAGAGGAAAAAAAGCAGATATGAATTGAATTTGGTTGTCTTCCCAAACTGATACAGGAATCTTGTAATAAAGGCTGACTTAGTTCAAAGAAAAATGCATTCACTCCCTTTCCTGATTTCTTTTTCTTAAGCATGTAATAGCTTGGCTTCTTAACAAGTGGAAAGTACCAGATTGACAGATACCAAGTGTTTTTCCATGACCACGGATGGATCCTATATAGTTTGTGTAAACTGTGATTTGAGCCCTTGCAGTTGTGAATGAGGCAGTGAAGTTTTCTGCATATTAATAAGAAAGATGGCCTACTTTGGCAAGGTCTAGGCTTTCCCTGCATTTAAAAAAGGGTTTTTATTAAAGTTGGTCTGTACCCTGTAAGTTGATCTGTAAATAAGAGGAAGGAGGAATAAATATTTCCAGGCAGTGAGTGCCCTTAGCTCTCTCTTATGTAAGTGGGAATTGCAGATGTCAAGTTCTTTGGAGAGCAAGAGCTATCAATTTTCTTAACTGGCATCCAAATTTGAACATGTTCTTCATTGTCTCACTTGCTACAGATATTGGAGAAAAAAAGGAAATAATAAAATGCCAGACAATGGTAAATCACATAGTTCTTTATAGAGTTTTTTTCCTGTGTACTTATCTTAGTATTGGGCATCCTAATATGCCCAGGGTTTCTTAAAAAGGGATTAATGGTCTGCCTGGTTGCTTGGTGTCTTTGATAGATTTTAGAAGGCAGCTTAGTGAAGGATTAGGGCAGCAGAGGGAGCTAAAAGATTCCTAATATTTTATCATTTGTTTCCTAAGTCAAAGTAGCTTCTTTATAAAGTACCAATTAACCTTTACAAAAATGTGATTTTCTAACCTTAAGTGCCTTCAGCAAATTCATGAGGATTTGAACTGGAGTAAATTCCTTTTCTCCACAGCAATCCAGTATAAATTAAATTAGGAAGCAGGTAGTAAAAGCTACCAAAATCTTTCTGCAGGAACAGTCATCAAATCTTTCAGCTTTACAAATGACAGTGTTTAAGCAAGCAGAGTTTTCTATGAATAACCTATAGAAGAATATTCTATAAGTAGACCAATTTACATTCAGATACAAGTGTTTTAACAAAAATGCACACTTTTGTGTGTTGCATGTTTTAACAACTCAACGCCATTTTTCTGTGTTTTGCTTGTAAGATATTTGAAAGTATTTCTGAATATTTGGTAATATAGAAAATTAGGTAAAAGTTGCCTTCAAAGAACAGGGAGGCTATTCTAAGGATGAAGGTAAGTTGACTTTGAAATAGTAAAATAATTAATGGTGCTACCAGGAATCTTAATATAACAAGATTGTTTGCCACTTTGTGAAGGAAAATGATCTATTTGGGTTATGTTTACCCTAATGCAAAAGCATCCATTACCTCATTAGAATTATAGTTGAAATGCTTATGCACAGGCTTATGTTTGGTTTTTGGCTTTGTCCTTAATATCAGTATTTGCAGTGCAAGGTGTTTTTTAGCTTTCTTTTGGTTTGCTGCAGTAACCTGCTTTTTCAATCTGAGTCTTCACCTAGACAGCCTTTGGATTTGCATCCACTTTAAGCTACTACAGTGTTGCAGAGGTATTACAGTAACAATGCAAGCTGTATGAAAAAAAAAATGGCTTAGAAGCCCATTTTTCCCTAAATGATACTAAACAGTAGCTTATTTTTCAATAAGAAAATTTGAAGGGAAAAGAAATGTATGGAGAAAAGAATCTCACTGAGATTTTTAAATACTTCTTAAACGTTCCTGCCACTAGTTTTAAGTTGGGAATGTTGTAAAGAAAAACTGCAATTCTGTGGTGTCCAGCATCATGCATTTCATCTGTGTTGTCACATTTTGATTGGTATATTGAAATAAAATACACTGCTTGCTTATGACAGCAGCTATGTTCAACTGTGATCTCTCCAGAACGCTGCATCTTGACACTATAGTAAAGTCAGAATAGTTTCCCTTAATGTTAGTGTCAAAGACAGTTTTAAATACAGAAAATAACATAGCATGACACTGGTTTTATGGGGTTGTAATAATTGTATTTGTAATATCATGGATATTTGAGTCAGAACCCAGTACATAACCACACCTCATCCTCTAATTCCTGAATAATCTCCAGAGAATTTATTCCTCCTATTCTATTAATAAAAACATTTTCAGACTCGATATTTAGCTTTTATACAGTGCAGATGATTGCCTGGTGAAACTTTTAAAAGCTTTAGAAGTCTTAAGTACTTGATGGTAATATGTGCTTCTTTCTGCCCGAGGTCAGGGAAGATGCTCTGATGTTGCTTTACACTATGCTCTGGAAAACTGAACTGTACAAAGATTAAGTGTCTAGGTAAACACACTGAAAAATTTACGTAGTCATCTAATTAAAGCAGTCATGTTCAGCTTTCACAGAGGCAGTTCCCATCCCTAGGGAAGTGCAGTCTGAGATGCAAAAAAGGGTTTTATTTTGTTTCCTCCCTTAGTGCAGTCAGGATGGGAGCGTGATTATGCAAGTGGAAACAAGAAAATAAAAGTGGAGACAGTCTTTTAGTGCTGGAGGCTTCTGCTGCTCCATTCTTGTGTCCTTGTTCCACGAGGTCAATACTGAACTTGAAGGGTGCCTCTCCTTAAACAGGAGAAATTGCATGGAGGCTTTGCCAGGGAAAAAATACCTAGCAGAGATGTCTCTCCTCATTAGAAAACTCATTGTGGTCTGATGGACAGGTCATTTGGAGTTAAGAAACCTGTGCTTTACCTTGTAGCTCTTCTGAAGTCAGGTAGCAGGTTAGAAAAACAAAAGCTGCCTCTGCATCTTCTTTTTCTGTGACAGAAAGCAGTCAGTCAGAGACGTTCTGGGATATAAATAGCCCAGGCTGTTGTAATACTCTTGGAGTGCCTTTAAAATAGGAGGCTTTGCTAATTGTGAAAACACTTGGCCCTTGCTGCAGGTGAAAACATGCCCTTTGGTACCACTGGAGATCCAGAACTTGACAGTGGTTTGTGGCCCTGCTCAGATACCTAAATAAAAAGATTTCTTCTTCCTTTTGTTTCTGTGAGAACTGAATTTAAATTGCTTGTGACTTTGAGCAGATGTATTTGGGATTTTTTTAAAGCCAGAAATTAGCTGTTGAAAATTATTCATGTTTCTCTTTTCCCTGATGCTTATTTTTCAAAGTATCCTCCTATGCACTGAATTTTCAAACCTCTCATTCTGCCAATTAAATGGAGACACAGCAAAAAAACACACCAAAAATTACAGGCAATGGCAGTAGGAGAGCAAAAGATGAAAAGTAAAGGCTCTTTATTCTTTTGATCCTACCTGTATTTTTCACAAAGTTTCCTTGTGTGCTAGATGATGACACTCAAATACAATTAGACTATGACTCCTGCTAATAGGTAATCAAGAATAATTATAAGTGTTAATTAAATACACGATAAATGCCACTTTTTGTCATGGAGTGCACGTTTGAAGAAATAGTTTTATTAAGCGCTAAGAAAACTTTTTCCCAGGCAATTTTATCACTATTTCTTGTTCCCTGCTGTTCCTTTCTGTCTTGAAGATTGCATCAGTCGCACGCATGTGGTTTTTTCCTGGGTATCAAATACCACTCAGGCAGGTGTTACTTAATTTCCACAACATCTGCCAGTCATTTTTGGTTGTTGTTGTTAGTTTAGCTAACCTGCAGATGGTCATGTTTGCCCGTCTGTGCAGTCAGTGCTCCACAGACTCCCATGCTTGCTCCCCGAGTGCTGCCCTGCACTTCCATCCAGGCATCATCAATTTATCAAACTCAAATAATTTAGCAACAGTTACGTCTTCTTGCAATAAACAAAAGCAGCTGCGCTCTGGCTGTCCTTATCTGCATGAATGCATAGATTGTAAAGGGCTCTTCTGACAAACGAGACAGAAGTTTAGGATTTCAAACTGGAATTTAGGGCATGTAAGTCAGAACGAGTCGGCACTGATGTTTAGAAACAATATAATAATGCAGAGAATGAATTAGTTACCATAGTAACTGCTTTGTTTTAATAATTTGGAGGGGCAATGAATAGAAGGAGCTCAGAAAGAAGTAGTAGCACTCTTAATTGCATGTTGTGCAATGTGAGAGGTTTTGTTCATTAATAGTGGAAATTAATTTGATTTTATAACAGATTGGAGAATGAATGTGTAAGTTTTACTTTGGAAAGGCAATAAGAATGATTTACAGGGTTTTTTATTCTTATTTTTCCCACCCCCTGGGAAAAATATAATCACATTTTACATTTTATTATGGCAATGCAGATTATTGATTTCTTAACAATAAAACATGCTCAATATATTGCATTGTAAGCATGGCTTCAATCTCTGTGCTGTGATTTGTTGCCTGGCAGTTGTTGGCAGCCTAGCAACATGCTTCAGTCCAGATCTGCAAAAGGATATAGACACCCAAAGTTAGGAGTTACGGGCAAGGCAGGTTTCTCAGTGCTTCAAAAACCACCTAAAATCATCAGCACCTTAAAATCCCTTTGTACTTTCTGCACGAAATTCAAGTACACTGCACAGTTTCAAGATCACAGAATCACAGAATGGCTTGGAAGGGACCTTAATGATCATATCATTCCAGCCCCTCTGCCATGGGCAGGGACACCTTCCACTGGACCAGGTGGCTCCAAGTCCTGACCTTCCTCATTTTCTCTCCTCTTGCAGGTCTGAGCAGTTTTGTGTGCGTTTTGTGCCTAAGACAAGGCAGGATGCTCACACTGAGGGAGCTCTTTTGGAGGCAGATGCACAGCCAGCAAAAGCCTTCTGTGATCACAGGCAGCACGAGTCAGCTGGAGCCTGTTTAGCAGAAGGATGGAGGCACAGTGGTGCTTTGCTCCAGAAATCCATGTGCACTGCATGTCCCAGCACCTCTCCTAGATGCCTGTGACACACTGGCAAGGGATTACTGCTAGTGTCCTACCCGAGCCTTTCACAGAGCACAGCCTCTAATTTGTGTCTGCCTTCTCGTCTGGTGTCCTTTGTTTTATTTCTCCTTAATGAAACTTGCAGGAGCTTAATTCTCCTTGAGAATACTGGCAGCTTTTGGCTGAAATTTGCTGGTGAGTTAAGGATTTAATTACGGAGGGCTCAGTGGGTGGATGGACAGACACAAGTAGGTGAGCCTGGCTTCCTTTGAAAATCTGTCTGAAAGGTGCTTAGATATTGCAGACAGAAGTAAGAAGTGCCACCTGATTACTCCTTGGCCAAGGAAGTGATGTCCATCACCAGAGTCAAACCATGTTCCCTCCATAAACCAGGGAATCTTCAAAGTTGTTTCTCAAAGCACTGTTCTTAACAGTGGCTCCTCAATAGGTAAAGGTGTCTTCTCAGTTACAGGGAAACTTTCTGTTCCAGGTTATCATCGATCCAAAGCTGGAAGTTTTTTGAAGGGAGGTTTGTTACCCTTTCTGTGTGGTTTGCTGCTGTCTATGTGCTAGGTAATACAAGCTCAACTCATTGTGTCAGGGGGAAAAAAAAAGGGATAACTAAGCTCAGTAATGACTCAGGAAGGGAAATTCAAGCTTCTCTGTTTTTAGTGCTTCAGTGTAGTTAAGTTTTGGATGGAGATTTAAAACTGTGGACTGTTTCTTCTCTTTGAGGTGAGTGCCCCCATCACTGGTATATTCCTGTCCTTGCTGCCTCCTCTCTGGTCCCATTAGAAACTTGCCCTGATAAAATATTTCTAAAAGCAGTGTGTCATACCTCCAGACCATATTCTCTTCATTCTTCCCTTATCTCTTTGCTGTATCTAAATAAAATTAAACTGTGATGTTTTTGAAATGGATGCTAACTTGGTTTGAACTTTCCTTGCTACCTAATCCTTCACTAGAATTCTGAAATATTTGTTAATATAATCTTTAAGTTTACAAAAGCCTTTCCTGTTTAGTTTTTGTGTGTCAGCCTGTGAAACCTCTCAAAATGTCAAATGATTAGATGAGTTTTGCCCCCATCCAAGATGTTGATACAGGGAAGTAAAAGGAAGTTCATTCCAGAACTGCAAACATCCAATGAAGGATTTTTTTAGTTAGTTGCTTCCTTTTATCTGTGTTAACCATAAATCAGTGGTTATTTTACAGTTTCCTTGTGATTACAGTAACCAACAACATGATTGTATCCTGGAATGGTTGGTGAAAGAAACTTCACAGTAACTCCTTAAAGGCATTGGTGTACCAAGGTGACAGCACTGGTGCATCTGATGGTGTGGTCTTGCAGTCAAATATGATCTTTATCTGCCTTTTCCCCTGCAGTTCTGAGTGTCCTTTCCTTTGTTTTTCTGGTTCTCTTTTCTCATGAGGCAATAAAATAATTTTTGTTTCATTCCTTGTTTTCTGATGTTTCTTAAATTATTCTTTGTGATACGGTTTTTTTTCTCTTGTTGATACACAAGTGGGTTTCCACTGTAATTCATTAGCATAAAATGTTAATTTTTAAATTTCATGTTCAACTCCATTCCATTCACTCTGATTTTATTTGCATTAGTCTTTCATGAATGGAAGCACCTGCAAATATGTTCCTAAAATCATAGATTTTTCCACATAGTTTAAAATTATTTAACAGTTTACCGAGTAATCAGTCAAGGAAAACACTCCTGCCCTGCCTGAAGTTGTGGATTCCTCATTTTAAAGAGAAATACCAGTGGGGTTTTCATGTCAGCTCCACTGGTGGTGCCAAAGGCTTGCTGGATACCAGCTGTGGTCTTTCCTGAGCCATGAAGTGCTCTAAAAGGATGATTGTCTTGTACCTCCTGGTACAATCATCCAACTGGAAAACATATTTGCTGAATAAAATTTGTTGGATTATTCTTGATAAAACCCCTGTATTTCATGCAGTTTTAAAAGCTCTCTTTTTAAGTGATTTACAAGGCAGACTTGTAACTTCCCTTAAACTTGCTTTAACTTACAGGCAGGTTTGTCCTTTTGCGTTAGTAAAATTTGACAGAAGATTTTCAGATGGGAAGATGGAGTTCAAAGTTAAAAAATGTATTAGCCTCATTTTATATGTCAATTATGAATGTTCAATTTAACAGGAAAGCTTTGTACTAATAATTGTGATAATTGAGCCCAGTTAGGCACAGACAAGAGAACACTATTTCATTTTGGAGTACTTATTTTTAATAACCTTATACATCCCTTAAAACTCTTTTTATATCTGTACACATACACAATACAGATCACCTGAAAATGTGACCAAATATTTGGTATCCAGAAAGGAGATATTTAATTTTAAAAGTATGTTTAAACAGGTAGTTATGGTATTCCTGCACCCAACTCCTCAGTCTTGGAGTTACTATGACTTCCAATTTGCCCATGTTTGTTTCTATTCATTTTTTTCTGTCCCTTGTATGGTTCTTTAGTCTGGATGTAGTTTGTTCTCCTTTTTTGTTTTTTCTTGATGCCTGAATTTGGCAGAGTTTATTGTCTTTTCAAAGCTTGACTCTGGTTCCTGGAATTCTTTGCCAGAACTGCCACAAAGTACAGAAATGAAGGCTTATCAGCCTTTCTCCATAGGAGCATAGAGGTGTATTTTCTGTTGAAAATCTCCCATTAATTTGGTGTTATAATGGACCTACACTTACAAGCAGCATAAAAGGAGGTTGATTTATTAGTTGCAGTAAATTTAAAAGGCTTCCAGATACCTCCCCCTTGCTTCTGCAGTATGAGTGGGGGTTTAAAATTTTTTTTTAAGTTTTCAAATGTAGCTGAAGCATGGGACAGACCCTGACTTACCAGGTTTACATATGCCACTGTTTTCATCAACTTTAAATTGTCTTTTAAATAAAGACTTCATAAAATAGTAGAAGCAGAGTTTTCATGATTTGCAGGAAGTCCATATATTCATACTTAATTTAGCTGGGCTACTTTATTATTTCAAAGGTTGAGTTGATCTAAAACAGTTTAGCTTGGCAAAACTGCTAGAACCTCATATTTTAAGTAAATGTACTGAAAACTGGAAAGTTCTAGAGAAATGATTCTATGCAGCATTCCTTGGCTGTGAAGGACAGAGCAGGGAGAAGGAGGGAAATCTAAAATTATACATAAAAGCACGTTCAAGCTGTCATCATATCCTTGACATTAGGAATATGATCTGTATTGTAGATTGGCAGTAATGCCTAATGATTTTGCATCCAAAACTAGATGACATTGTTCCCTCCCCACTGATAGGTGCACAATGTTTTTTTGTGGTTTCTATTAATGATGTATTTCCCTTCCAATCAATTACCTTTCAATTACATTATGTCCTTTCAGTAGCATTAAAGGATTATGGGCTGAGAAAATAAAACCTAATTTGGTTTGAAAGTGTAAGTCTGGAAAAGGGAGTTAATTTCTAAAAAAACCCACTCCAATATTCATCTACTGATGACCATTCAAGAAACAAGAAACGCTGACACTATTGCCAATATTTTGTCTTTTATGACTCCTAAAAACAAGGCCTTTGGACCAGGTACTTTCAAGCATCAATTTAGTCTTCAACAGCATCTGCTCCATCATCTGTGGTGCTGATTTTATTGTAAAATGTTGTCCACAACAACAGTCAAGTTGCTACTCGAGTACAAGGAAATATCTTTTAATATTTAGCTCCAATGAGCAACACTGATTTGGTTCTATTTTACTTGCTGAAAGGTTTTGTGTTTGGCCTCTATGGAAAGTAAGGGTAAGCTAAAGCTTTTTCAGTCTAGGTTTATTTAAAAATAATATTGGTCATATGATGTTATCAGCAAGAAGAGAATCAGCATAGCTGCTACTAAGACAAAAATGTATCTAGACTTGAGGTTTCAGCAGTTGGTAAGGTTATTTTAAGATGCACTCACCATTTGAAGATGTTCCATTAATACTTAAGATTAGCATATTTCTTAAATGGCAGCAAATTTGATAGAAACATTTAGATTATGCTGGATGGGATATTTCCAGAAGTCAGTTTCAGTGAAGCTTGGCTATAATCCTCCTCAGTTTTATGTTTTTCAAATGACATGATAGTGTCTTCTCTAAAAACATTTATCTGGTTGAAAATAAAGTGGAAGAAAAGATTGCATGATAAACCAGTGTGTCATTCACTGAATTCACTGTTAGCTCAGAATTGATGTGGGGAAAATGCATTTACAGAAGTTTTAACATGATACCTATATTTACACTGCAAAACAGCATAAAAGCTTTGTGTGGAACTGAGCATAAGCATGGTGAGCTGTCAGCTGAATCAGGTCATTAGGAAACTCCTCATTTCTCATTTTCTCTGTCCACTTGATTTTCTTCTAGTTCTGATTTTTGTAATTTGTACTGTATTTCATAATAAGGGAAAAACCATCCCAACCTCATGTTTCAGGGGGACAGTGATGTCCATGATATCTTAATTAAATCACAAATTGCTGACAGTGTATTGATTATTTATCTTTTAGCTGCAGCCTGCATTGACACTGTTGGGCTATCTGTGCTCTGGCCTCTCCAGGGTTTGCCACCAGTCAAAGGGAAGCAAGAATTCAAACAGCTGGTGTGGTCTAAAGATGAGAACTCTTCACAGAAGTTATGCACTCAGGATTTTTTAGGTTTGCTGATGTGATTTGAAGGTGCCTTCCTCAGGTATCCAAGCTATGAGTGGCATCCTGTAAAGACCTGGGAGGTTGGCAAGGCCTGTTGGAGTTGAAAACACAACTCTCAACAACAACTTCCTTTAGGAAGCAGTTCAGGACTTGCCTGAAGTTTGTGATCTTCTCCACGGGCTGTATGTGGATCCAACGGGCAAGCAGGAGTGGGGAGCACTAAGATTTCTCCTTGCAAAAGTCTTGATGAGCTGTGCTTGAAAAGTACCTGACTCAGCACCTCACTCCATGCTATTGATAGTCAGAACATCAAGTCCCTTTCTGGGAATAAGGAAGAAGATTTTGACCTACTTTAATGGAAGTGTAGCACTTGAAATATTCTCTTCAGCCACAGGACTGAAAACAGTGTCCTACTTCCTGCACATGAGTCCAAACCCCCTCTTCTGTTATCTTTGCAAATCTGTTTTCTTTCTCAAAGCAATAACCAGTGGGCACCAAGTGAAACTGCTGTGTGAAGGTGTAGAAAGCATTTCTTCATACAGCAGGTGAGTTATGAAGCTCCACTGCAGGATATCGTAGGTTACTCAAGTTTCACAGAGGTTGAAAAAGTGAGTTGTTTTGTGGAAGAAAAATCTACTGGGTTTGCTGAAACAATTCTGATTTATGGAGCTCTTGAATGGCAAATTGTTGGTGGCAGAGAGAGGTTCTGAATTACTAGTCTTGCCCTTTTGTCATCTTCTTTTTCTCACCATTCTTTTCCTCAATCTAGCAGCAGGGAAAAAACTCCCACTATTTAGTAAGATGGACCATTGGTCTGAACCCATCACAAGTTTTCTTGCACCCTTGGTTGTGGAAGGCTTCTATCTTCCTTGCCCAAACTTGGTAGAACTTAGGAGAGTCCTTCAGTTCTTTGAGGCTTTTGGCCTCATTGTTAGAGTCAGAAATTAGAGCTGCACTGCCCACCTGTAGTGCACAGTCCATAACCCAGCACAAAAATGTCCACAGCCTCAGCTATGTGCTGCTGTGCATTTCTCTTATCTCCCCATTAGGCTTGGCAGTGCAATAAATAGTGCTTTTACCAACTTTAAATATCCATTTTAAAGGTGTTGCAAAAAAATATTAATTTTAGAGATCATTGTTCAGGGTTTTTTTGGGTTTTTTTTTTCTAGCTCAGAATGGCTTAAGTATTCAAAGAAAGAGGAGCAGGATATAAAAAAATAAAAAGTAGCTCCCCGTACTTGCAGTAATGCACAACATGGGATTGATTCATGTAACACATCTGTGATCAGATCCCTACAAGTGGTGTGACGTGTGATTAAAGATACAGGAGATCAGAACAAGGAGTAGCCAGCTGTGCTTAGAGTCCTTGTGGCAGCAATTTCCCCTGCAGTTGTTTCCTTACGTGTGAAAGGATGATAATACTCATCTGTCTGAGGCTTAACTCAATACAGTTTTTATAGCAAGGTGAAAAGTCTATATATAGTTTAATAAAACCCCCAACAAGCTATTACAGAACAGTGTTACTTAGTATTTAATAATTTGCCTATTCAAGCAACTGTCTGTATTAAGGAATAATTGAAACATATTTACAGAGCAAATTTGAAAGAAAAATAATAACATTATCAAGCCAAAAAGCTACAGCACATAATTATTATATACTTACTTCATGATTCAGCAGCTGAGCTGTTTTTGTGCATGTAAATGATTTTTACTTAATGGATTATTGCAGCAGCTGTGAGTGAGCAGCACAGGACTCTCCAAAGGGCGTACCTTGAGGACACTGCAGCAGCAATATTTTGCTGTGTCACGAGATTTTATCATGCGTAAAGGACAGATTCCTTCAGACTCGGGAGTTTTCAAATGGAAACCACAGTTACATTGCTGCTGCCAGCGTGTACAGCAGTGCAGAATGTTCTTAGAAACAAACTGGTTCTGTTAGTGCAGGGTGTTTTGTCTGTATATTTAAATATTGCCTCATGAAGTGTCTAACTTATAACAGCAGTTATATAAACTACATCAAGAAAATGAAGAAAGTTATGTCTACTTACAAGAATTTTATGAGTGGTATCTTTTATTTCTTATTTTTGAAGCAGGAGCAGTAAAAATATAAGTGGATTTTAGTTTGGTGTTACAGTGCTCTGTATTTGTCAAGTCCTATTACTAAACAAATAGTAAAAATACTCTGTTGATTTTATTGCTTTAGTAATACAGTTACCAGAACCACTTTACTACACTTCCCCAAGATTTCCAGCATGTTTGAGAGTTAGTACATAGAAGTAATTTCTCAGGTTTGGACTGCATCCCAGTACATTATGGAAGTGATCTTTCTACACAGTCAGAGATTTGGGTACTAGATAAGGCAGGTATAGTTTCACTAGGATGAGATTTATCTCCAGAAAAAAAAAATTAAAAATGTAATTAACAATAAATTGCATTAAACTGAGGATCTGCCCTAAAATAAGGGCACTGATGCAAATATTAACTAACAGATATTAACTAACAGGCATATACAAATAAAAGGGGGTGAAGTGTCATTTCTTGAACAGTTTATCAGTCTGGGGATGGTCTCAATTACAACTCTCTGTCTGTGCCAAGCATTCTTTATACCCCAAATGTGTAAAATCTACATGATGTGTCTGTAGGCTGTGCAATACACTGTTATGTTGACTTGTGGTTTTTTTTGAAGAACATCATCTTTCTACTGCACTGATAAAGTCGAGGGAAGAATGGAGAAATATCTGGCAAACTTTGGCATTTTCTGATGGAGCCTTTAATGTCAGTCCAAGAGCTAATAGAGCTACAGAGAGAGGTGAAGATGCATAGAATGAAGCTGGTAGAACTGTTTGCTTTGGCCTTCCCTCAAATATCTACGTGATAACAGAAAACTTTTTGCTGAACTTGAGAGTCAAATAAATGAAAACAAACATTCCTACTTAAAGGAACCTCATCCCCAGCCTAAGTGTAACATTCTGGTTTATTGAAATGTAATCTCTCCAGTTATTAAAATATAACACTAATACAAAATGTTGGGGTTTGCCAAGATGCTGTTTGATGTCTGTACTACCAAAACCATATTGCTTTTTCCACTACCATTGGCAGTGGAGGAGACACCAGTTGAGCACCCATGAACACAGCACCTTTCAACTCTGATCCACAGAAGAAGGTTTAACAAATTCTGTGGAGGTTTGCTGTATGAACTTTTTATTTCTGGCCTGAATTCAGAGTTCTGTCCCTGAGTTTAGTGGTGATGTGATGAGCCACAGTTAAGCCAGTGAATTCGTGAGTGGAAGAAGAAAGGTAGTCTATAAATTGTCTGGGATTTTACTTGAGATGACATGATGTGGAAGTTTCTGTCCTTTCTAGTCAAATGTAAAGGAACTTGTACTTTGAATAATGTACCTCCTTTAGGTTCTTCAGGTGGTAGGAAGGATCTGAGCCTGAAAAGGACTCAGATCACCTTCTTTGGATCTGCGGTTTAAATGGGAGAGCAGTTATTCTTGAAAGCTACCCTGCTGGCTATGTATCTGTACCTTTACAATAAAAGTAACTCCTTCCTGCATCAGAGAGTATTTAGAAGCTGAAATGTATCTTAGGCTGTTGACTGTGCTGTATTTTTAATATTGAGGATATTACTTTCTGGAGCTCTGAATGCAACACTTCTTAAAAGCCATGTGTGTGTGCTTACTTTTTAGAGGGGCAAAGAAAAACATGTGTGTTTATGCCTATACTGAAGTTTTTCAGTCCTGTTAATCTCTGTATCCATGCTGCAAACAGCTTTACAAAATATGGTGTTTAGGCTGAATTGCTTTATATTTTAATTTAAATCCTTGTATGCTGTGATGGTAGATCCTACAATTATTTTGTATATTAATTTTCACTTGGAGCTCAATCTCTTGTCCGAGGTGTCCAATTGCATGTTTCAGTTATGGTTTGTATCCCCATGCCTTCCTAAATCCTAGAATGTCTCCAA
The DNA here is from genome assembly GCF_008360975.1 of Lichenostomus cassidix. NCBI lineage: Eukaryota > Metazoa > Chordata > Aves > Passeriformes > Meliphagidae > Lichenostomus > Lichenostomus cassidix. Next base: position 63,096,983 of record NC_139484.1, on the reverse strand, counting down.
TTCTGAAGTACTTTCCTTGTGAAGTCAACATGCAGCCATTCTTGCATGTTTGTCTAGCCCTGTTCCTTTTAAAGTAAGTTGTGCATCAGGTATTTTTGTTTCCATTTATGTCTGATATTTTGGTGCCCTTTCTTCCTCCACATATCAGAATCCACTTGCATCATCTCAGCTGATTTTACCAACATCCTCATTACTTATGCTCCTTCACACACTAAATTAGCATTGAATTATGTGTTGCATGAATTTACTTGACAGATAAAAGGAAGAACATTTCTTCTGTCTTGAATGAGGAAATGAGTGCAGTTAAAGCATTGAGAAGGCCTGCCATCTGCAAAGAGGGACAGTATCTGTTTCCATTGAAAAAATGAAAAACAATGCAGTGTGCATTGCCCTGTCAGAGCACTTGCATCCTTTATCCAAGGTGCAAAAGAAGGACTCCCAAGTATTCCTCAGTTGTTCAAACACAGACTTCATTTATTAAACTGGCACAAGCAAAAAAACATTGGTACAAAAAAATGGCATATTTGAAGGTACATGTGAGCAAACACACAGAAACAATTCTCTGATGATTCAGCTTCTCCTTAGGTCCTTATCTGAGAATGCAGAGCTGCGTGTCCCCTGGTCATTACTTCTCTGTGTGTTTGTTATATTTTATATGCCTTTTCATCTGTGTGCTTCAATGAGGCAGAATGCCTGCTCTGAGTAAGCACTTTGGATTCCATCTCCAAACTCTGCTTTAATCAATATTGTTTGCAGTGACAGAGTGCTGTGTAGAGTCTCCTTTCCTTGTCTAACCTCAGACGGGAAATACAACAGATGGGTTTCACCGTGCGTTTTTGGCAAGGAGTAGCATGAAAATAGAAATAAACCTTATTACATATGTGCTTCTCAGCACGATGCTTGTAATCTGCAATAAATATCGCTAAAAAAGTGCAAACTTATTGCCAGTTAACCATTAATCAGGGGGAAGAAGTTTAATAGAATGAACTTGAGAGCAAATGCATCTTAACCTTTACATTAAAAACTGGTGGTAGGGTGGTTTTTTTCATGGTCTCAGATGAGATGACAATGTAACTCACTGTGCTGTCATGAGCAGAAAGAAGATGCAGTGATGTGTTTTTCCAGAAACACCAAATCCATTGTTGTGTGAGCAATATAACAAATATATAAAAATGTAACAGACTAAAGGAAGGAACATAATTAGAAGAAAAAACTGCATCTCTCCTATTTTGTTTTCAAAAGTACCTATTTCCACAAATTACCAACTAACATATTAAATTACCTGAAATCTACTGTTACATGTAAATCACCTAGGTTTGGTAGATACTCAATATTTTCAAGAAAACTAGCATGCTTTCTGAGCTCTATATGATCCATCTTTTGTCAAGACATTTGAGGTAACACAAAGCAGTTAAATCTGTAAAATACTTCCAGCTGGAATGGAGATGATAGAGGTTATCTTTGGTTTCCAGTGTGGGATAAGAGTCCTGGGTACCTCAGTATCCTAGCTGTGCATCCTGCCCATGTTCAGTGATGCAGCTGCCCTGGAGGCTTTTTGGAGGTCATAGATGAGGATGTGTGTTTATCCAGGACTATCAGCAAGATTTGATTTTAATAATGATTCATCCAGCCTGTTGTGCAGCTCAGTTCTTAGACTGGTTTCTGTGTGTTAGTACACTAAGTTAGTTATTTTTTTAAAATCCTATCAGCTAGGATAAATAAAAGCTTAAAATATTTTTAAATTTAGAGATTAATGTTGGTTTGACTTCTTTGGATATGGCTAGATTTCTGGACTCTCTGTGAGATGCTGTGTTCTGTAGGATAATTCACTGTGGTTCTTTCTACTCTGAACTGGACAGTATTTTCCTAACAGAGATTTCTTCTTCACCTTCTTCAAATCTCTCCTCCAAGGAGACACTAATCTCAGTGCCACCTATAGCAGGTCATGAAATTCAAAACCTTTCATGCTTTTCCATCATACATAGTAGGTTATATGAATTTTGGTGGTGATCCTGGTAATTCTGTATTCCCCAATGGCCAATGCAGCCTTCTCTGACCCACCACAGACTCGTCAGTCATCTCAACTCTTCCCTGAAAAAAAAGTAAAATGCTCTCTTTAACTGAAGACTCTGAAGAAAAAATTGATGTCAGCTGTTCATCCTTCCTGTTCAATGCTTCCATCATTTCACTGATGTCAATTGTGTGCTTCTAAAAGCAGTGAAAAACAGTCAAGATTCAACTGCAGCAATTGATGTAATCCAAGCAAATCAACCTTTTACTTCTTCCTGTCAGTTCTATTTAATAGTGGATTTTACATACATATGCAACACCTTCAATTATATATTTTGATACTGGTTGGTTGAGTAACATCAAAAGAAATGTATCTGTTCAAATCCAGAGTAAATCAATAAAAGTGTAGAAGTGTAAGAAAACAGAATTTAACATGTTTTCCGCACATGTGGGATTTCACAGGCCTCAGTAACTCAGATTTCTGGTTTTCCTGAGTGTCTGAAACCCTAAAGCATTTGTGACAAATTTGGCTTCCAGAGAACAGGTTGAATTACACTCTCTGCCTCATCTCCCATCATGTCTGAGGTGAGGTTCCTTTACAGCCACACCTCTCTGCTCCTGTACAGGCTTCCATGACCAGGACAGAGGAGAACTTAAAATATCATTAATAAATTTAATGCCATCTCTGTTTGCTTTAACTTTTCTAATTCAGCAGTAGTGTTTTGTGCAAGTAGTAGGTAATGTGGGACTGTTTTTACTCTTTGGCTTTAATCAGACCAGAACATTTTTGCTAAATGAGTTTCGTTTTTCTTTTTAATCAGTGAGTTTCTTCATGTTATTCTGTTGACAGTCAGTCCCTTGAAGACAATGTTTTGGCATGGCTAGATCACAATGAGCCATAGCAAGTTGGTTTACATATTTTATTGAGACCACAGATGTTATCTTAAAAACCCACGCTCTGCATTCTTACTCTTTTTTGACATACAGTTCTCTCCCCGCTCCTTTTTTAATTTTTTAAAGTGCTTCAACTGCTCTAAACAAAATTTTAAGCCGATATTTCCATCATAACAATATCTGGCTAACTAATAAAAAATCACAAATCAGCATATTAAACATCAAATATTTTCAGGTAACATCCCTATTGCCTCATGCTATGTCTATTTGCTCTTGTTCCCCCATCCCTTTTGGTTGACTCTTCAAATACAGAAAATCTACTCCTCTGTATCCTTGTGAAATCCCATTTCTGCACAACATTACATGCTCTAGTGAGCCATTTAACGTAGACTTCAGTTGTTTTTGTTTATTGATGCTGGAAATTTTAGGTATTTCCCTCTTCCTCACCCCAAAAGCCCAGTGGATGAAAAGGACAGTCTGATCTTTTCAGATACAGTCACTTGTTGAGAATGAGTTTACCCTTTTGGTGATGGGGTTTGGGGGAAATGTTAGATTCAAAATATACTGTACTCAGCAAAGGGAGCAACTGAACAAATTTAAGATGAGAACTTGACTAAAACTAGTTTGAGGAAAATGAGTGGGATAGCTTAACTTCTGACATTTTTAGTATCTCTTGATTTATCTGTTGCTGTATAATCAAATGACATGTCTTAAATATTCTGATATGACAATTTTTTTCTTTTCTAATTGCACCTATTGCACCTTTCTGAAAAAGAAAAGACTTAAGTCCAGTCTTTCTAGACAATTCAGAAATTATTTAGGCACAATACTCATAAAACTTCACAATAGAAATAAAAATCCATTTTTGTATATTAATGTTATCCTGTAATCACTTACAGTAACACTGTTACTGTTTATGGATATTTGAAGTATTTATAGTAGGAAGTATGTTAGTGCTGGATATAAGAGCTTGGATAAGGTACTTACCAAGGCACTGTGGATATCAGTCTGGGAAGACCTTGGTGCTATAAGGTGCTCTGCAGACATTTTGCAAAAAAAAAAAGGAAATAATTTCAATGATGAATAATTATTATTCTTGCATCATCATCATCATCATCCTTGTTATTAAAAAATTCTTTACCTTTTTAATTTTGTGCATGCCTTATGTTAAATCTGGATTTTTTTTTATTACTCCTGCTTTCTTATTCTGGCATATTCAACACTTTATATGACTAAATGACTATTTAAATGGCTGTGTAGGGCAAGTAGTTCTGTATTCTCAGTGAAGTTTGCATGTTTGGAGACTGAATCAAGTTATGTGGAACTTCTCATGGAACTAAAATTTTCTATCAAGATTCTTCACTGGTGCAAAATATGAAATAATACTTCCTAGTGCTACCCAGAAAATTCTGGGTGCCCCAAACATGACAATGCTACAAAATGAAGAAATAACCTTGAAAATATTTGTTTGCTTTCTTACTTTGGTTTCACGTGTTTGGGTTATCGAAAGGATGAGGATGTTTGCTTAGTTGGTGTAGGGAATTTCTACTTCAAACAAGATGAAACTAGTTTCTCCTTAAATGGCTGTAGCTTTTCACCCATTTTTAAGTGCTGTCCATGCCAAGGACTGCTGTGGGGAACTCTGCTACCTTGTTAAATCACTCCCAGTTTTTTCATGTTTTAAATTTTGACTTTTCCTTCTGTGATTCAGTAAAAATCAATCTTGTTCAAATAATCTAAGTGTTGTAATTACCACGTAGGTTTTTAGGATGCAGTGGAAGCTGTTCTCCCTCATTTCAACTGTAGGTTCATCTGGGTGGTGGAGGAGAGATATGTGTCTGGAGCAGGGATTTACAGCCTGGATTAAGTTACACCACTTGTATTTTTCCATTATGTATTATTCAATACATTTCAGCAAAGAACTGGAATAGGATGTGTCAGAGTATCGTGGAGTTCAGCCCTCACTACAGGATCAGTTGCTGCTTTTGGGAGAATTACAGAGGTTTTGTCTTCACAGAAAGAAGCCTCAAGTACAGGCAAACACTCTGCTTTGAAGCCCTAGTATTGCCAGTACTTCTAAAAATGGTTAAGCCTATTTATTATGTTTTTTGGCAGAACCATTTTTTGAGCTTCTGAAGGGTATTAAAACTGTTCAAAAGAGGCATATAGGAACAGACAAAAATAGAAATAAATGTTAAGCTGTTGTTTCTGATTTAACAATCGAAACTGCTCTATTCTTGCTCCTGTTGCAAGAGGGCCTGTGAGAAGAGATCTCACTCTAGCAAGAATGTGGGCACAAAATGCAATGTGTGATGTTAGTGTGTATTTTACCTAGGTTTATACCTTCAGTTAGTGGGTTGTTGTCTGTATTTCAGACAGCTTTGAAAACAAACATATTCTTTTCACTGAAAAATAGGTTCATATCATCCAAATGTATTGTCATTCCAGATAGGCTAAATATGTTTTATTATCTGTGATCCAAAGAGCTTATGAAGGGATAGAGAAGTAAGAAAAAAGTTCATTTTCTTTTGTTAAGCAAGAGCTAATTAATAAGTATGTGTAAAACCTCCCAAAACCTTCCTCATGCATGCAGAGCAGCAATGAGAAGGTGGGCAAGGGAACTGAGGTGTGTTGGTCCCCTTGTGAGCAGGTGAGGAAGCTCAGGAGCATTTGCAATTGAGGCATTCATGCTTCAGATAGTTCAGGTTTTTTAATCAACTGGTAGTTTCTTTCCAAGTCAAAACAAGAGCTGAAACCTAAACAGTGTCAGCTCTGCGGTCAGTTCATTATGGGATTAAACAGATCTGAAATGTTATCTCAAGACTATTATTAACTGTTAATTGACATTTAATTCCAGTTAGTTTTAATATAAACACTTTTCTGTTAGGAGTTTGTCTTGCAGGACAAAGGGAAAAGCATATTTGTGTACACACACAGAGAGAGGCAGGTTTAGTGATGTCTGATCTAACACAGCATCAAGGGGAAACAGCTGTGATTTAATGAGCACCAAGCTGAATGAAGTTCTTAACTAGGTCTGCATTATTGATGTTCTTGGAAGGGTTTGAGAAAACTTCTCACCCGGCACATGGCTTCAGAGTTTAACCACTGAGGTAGGTGGTGCCAGGGAGAAGGGTTGTGTCTGCAAAACTCGAGAGCTGGGTCGTTCAGTTCTGGTTAATTGTGTAATTAAAACGCAGCGTTTTGTTGAACACACCTCACTCAGCAGAGACACAGAGAGAGGTCCTACAGCTGCCTGACACCTCTGCAGAAATCCCACCCTGCTGGACTTCTCAAGCCAAGGAGGATCCCCTTGGGAGAGGCAGCAGGTTCAGTGCCTCCAGGCAGCCCTGGACTGCTGTAAGGATACTGAGTGATTTAACAATATGTTTGATTGTTCTGGGGATAGGGAGACAGGTACAGGCAAAGACTCTGCTTTGACGCCTTGGTATTGGCAGTGCTTCTAAAAATGGTTAAACCTGCTTAAGCAGTAGTAGTTTTTGGCAGAACCGTTTCTTTCAGAGGTTCTGAAGGCTCTGGTGTGCCAAAGGCAGCTGTGTGGTGTGCAGGGCAGCTTCTTTCACCTCTCCAGAGGAGCCTTCACTCTTCATTTCTAAACCACCACAGTGTTTTGAAATTCAGACATTATCTCTTGTTCAAAAAAAAAAAAAAAAAAGCTTCAGCACAGCCCTCAGCACTTGTGTGTTTTATGGGATATTGCGGAGCTTACTGTGAATTAATTCAAGACTCATAAAAATTAGTATTTACCTCTACTAAGAATTATAGGCTTCTACCTTATGAGCTACCAGGAGTGAAGCAACAAGCTGAGGTTTGGGTTTTGGCGGCCTCTTGAAGGTCAGTGAGACCTTGGTGTTGGAGCAAAGCATCCACCAAGCCTGAGCGTGACTCCAACCACAGCGGATCCCGCAGTACGTGCCCAGCGCTGTCCAGGATCTGCAGCCAGGACACGTCACTCACGACCATCTGCTGAATAAGGATGTTGCAGAGTCCAGACACAGCCCTTGTGTAAGCAATGTAGGCTCAGCTTCATTCTGTGGATCTCAACTCTCAGCATAAAGATGGATGGAATGAGAACGGAGGAGTTGCTGCTGGAGAATTTGGCTAAGGAAATATTTCTTCCCTTAGAAATTCATCATCAGGTGTCATTCAAAAAGAGCTAATATTTTTCTAAAAGGTGTGGTGTTGCAGGAGAGGTTACCAGTAGATTATTGAGCTTGGCTTGCTTCATGTGGATTGCCTGGCATGAGTAGAGGGGCTGTGCTAATGGCTAAATTGGAAGGCATCCTAAATACAAAAAAGAATCAGGATATTTTATAGAAATAACTGAGATTACACTGAACATGGGGCTAATAGAAGTGGAATCAAATTCAAAATATAAAATCAAAGGTCATATCTTCTAAGTGAGTAATAGCAGAGTTTTGTCAAATAGAAACTTGCAAACAAGATTCTCATTATAGATAAATAGTACTTGGATGATCAGGGGATATGCTTTAGCAGCCCCTTGTGATATGCAGAAAAACAAGTGAAGAGAATATTCTGCTCTATCAGTATGAGTTAATCATTTCTGAACAGTTTAATGAGTAAGGTGAAGAGGCTGTAATCTCAGAGGGAGACATGAGGAATATATTCATCCTTAGATAGTGCATGGAGCCAAGAGGAAAACAACTGAAAGCCAATGGCTGTAGAAGAAAAAAATGGTACAAACAACTGCTGAATGAATTGAGGTTGAGTGTTGGAAGAGGATTCCTGATGGGCAGAGCACCTGAAGTCCACCACAGCTTTCCAAGGAGAGTGGTGGCAACAGCAAAAAAACACCCCAAAAAACCCACCAAAAAAAACCCCCAAAAAACCCAAAACTACAACAACAACAAAAAAAACCCCACAACCAAAGTCTACCAAAAAAACCCCACAAAACCCCCAAAACTACAAACCAACAACAACAAAAAAACCCAGAGATTTTCGTAATAAAGAAATTTAAGTTCATGAAAGAAATTATTTTACATAGCTCCTATAACATCCCAAGGGAAATCTTCTCAGACCTGTGCTTCTAAGGAATGTGTTATGCCAGTAGTGCTCTTAATGCTTTATTCAAACTATTTTCTTATCTGGGCAAAGTGTGGATGTTTTCAACTATACTCAAGGCAATCTGCTCTGGAAGAAAAAGCCTGTTGGGATAAATGTTGTGATACAATTACCTTGATAAGTAGGCTAAATGTGTAATAGTAAGGGAAGAACATATTTAAGTAATGCATAAAATATGTCACCACAAAAGAATGTACAAATATCCTTCAAAAGGAGCTCAGAAGTTCCAAAACAATACACCAGGGAAGAGAACTTACAAAAAAGTAGATCAGCTACAGATATTCATTTCTGGATGGTTTTCTTAATAGTTGCTGTTTTGAGAAAGCTGATAGATTCTTAAAAGCCAATTTTAGATTTTAATGCAGTATCAACTGTTTTCTTAAATTCCTTATGGTCTCAAAATTGCATCCATGAAACATCAGCTATGTTTACCAAAATATTTTCAAATTTAGATGAGGGTTACAACACAGGGAGATAGTTCAGAGAAAGAAGTGTGTATCTAGTGTTGACAGTTTTGCAAAATGATGTGAATATGCATTCAGAATTTTCACTGTAACTGAAAAAAATAGATTTTTACTCTTCCAAAAAGAAAACTCCACCCCAAACCCCAACCCTATCATTATAACACATTTTGACTTTAAAAATAGCATTTGTTCTAGTGGTTTAAAACAGAAAGTATCAAGGCTTTTTAGTGGAGCAATTTATTCTAATCACCATTGAAAACAAATTTGGAGAAAGGAACCCAACAGAGTTTTCTATCTTTTTGTTAAGTTTCTGTGCAAAAAACAGAACCTGTGGAACTGTGACTTTTAGGCCCTACAAGAGCACAAAGAGTAACAAGAAAAGCTTAATCAAGAAAAAGAATAACCTGAGTTCATTGTTGTATCATGGTAACTGCATAATAAGTGCTGTAAACTCAACAATTTAATAAGTTAGTACAATAAATGTGTAGATCACTGAGAATACAGAGAATGCCCAGCTCCCACCCCAAACCTGCCCATGGTGCTGCTTCCTGCATGATCTCCCTGCCCTCACCCTCCAGGGGCTGCTCTGGGAATGGCTGAAGGTAAAGCCACCACACTCACCTGGAGCTCCTCAGTGCAGCTCTGGGGCCTCAAATAAGAGGTTTGTGGATCTTCCACAGACTTGAAGTCCAGCAAGTCCATGGCTGTGAAGATGCTCAAAGGGCTGGAGCACCTCTGCTATGGAGATGGGCTGAGAGAGCACCTTCCAGAACCTAAAGTGGGTTACATGAGAGCTGGAGAGGGACTTTTCACAAGGGCATGGAGTGACAGGACAAGGGGGAATGGCTTCACGCTAGCAGAGGACAGGGTTGGATCAGATATAAGGAAGAAATTCTTCCCTGTGATGCTGGGGAAGCCCTGGAACAGGCTGTCCACAGAAGCTCTGTGTATTAGTTTGAAAACAAACCAGTGGGAGATCACAAGTCAGGATGAAAATTTAATAGGGAAACTAAAAAATAAGTGCAATAATACAAGGAAAAACATTGACAGAGTCAGATACAACCTGACACCCTGTTGGTCAGGGTGGTGGCAGCAGTCCAAGTGAAGTAGTTCAGTTGAAGCAGTGATCCTGTGAAGGTCTGGTCTCCTCCTGAAGGTCCAGTGGTAGCTCTTGTCCTCTGGGAACCCAGCAGACAGGGCTGACCTGGGCAGTTCCAAACCAGGTTATATCCAGGTGGGAATGCTTGGCTCCTCCCTCCTGGGTGGAGCATCTCACAATAGGATGAGATAATTCCATGAGTCATGCAGTTGGTTCTTGATGCTCATTGTCTGTTATCAGGGGTGAGTCACAGCAGGAGATAACAGCTAATGGCCCACAGCTGGTGGTAATAGAATACTAAATACATCTGTATTGTAACCTAGGACACTCTGGATGCCAAATCCCTGGAAGTGTTCAAGGCCAGGTTGGATGGGGCTTGGGGCAATCTGGGATAGTGGAAGGTGTCCCTGCCTACAGCAGAGGGCTGGAACTGGATGATCCTTAATGTCCCTCCCAACCCAAACCATTCTGTAATTCTATGATAACTGGATGTACAGGCAGGATAAATGCAAGTGTCTGAGAGGCAGCACTTCACAGCATGGTAGAGATTTAGCAGAAATGTTGGTACTTTTGGAGAACCAGTGGTCTATCAAGGCATCTGACAATGTGTGAGGTTCTTGCTTTGAGTCAGACTAGTAGTGCAGGAGTAGACAAATTTTAATTTGCTTTTAATTAACTTAAGATCTTCAATAATTCCACTTTCCAAGAAAAGAACAAGGCAACGTAGTCTTGAAGTACTTCATGAAATGATTATTGAACTCGGTCAGACCATCAAGTGCCCTCTAGCCCAATGTCCTGTATGAAACAGAAAGCAAAACCAGGCCAACTATGTATGGTATTTCTAATACTTCCAGCCTTCAGGTATTTTCAGAGTATGGACTTCCAACCTGACACAGCTTCTGTGTTACACTCAGTGATATACAGATTTTTTTTTTCTATTTTTTATTTTCTCCTGGAAGCCAGGGTGGTGCTCCCTTTGACTCCTGTGGACTTAGGTCCCTGCACTTGTCTGGGAAGGAGGAAGGTGGATTAGAAGAAAATGTACCAGGATTGAGTGACTGGTACCAGATAAAAAAGTAATAATGGGCATTTTTGACCACTGGAATGGCTTGCAGATGTTTAGCATAGAAATGCTGTCATTTGGGTGATAAGATTAAGACGCCATGGTATGTTTGATTATAATACTTAACATTCCACATTTTAGAATAGACTAGGTATACATATCTGCATGTATGCAGTCAATATCAGGGATAAATTAGTGTAATTATAGCTCATAGTTTGTCTTGGTGCAGCTATTTTTGAAAGTTAAATAATTGCTGGTAGAAGGGAGTGGTAATTTATGGCAAGAGAAAACGCTCTCGCCTCATCTTATACGGAGGGTGGTGGGTGTAATTCTGAAACTGGTCCTGTTTGCTGCTTCTCTAAAATATGCACTGCTGCTATCTGTAGGCACGTTTTGGGGACTGAAAAGATTCACAGCCATGTGGGTATCTTCTTAGTAAATGAAATGATCACCATGCAGAATGCTTGTAAAATATTTAGATAAATGGTTGTCTGTAAGTGGGGATATGTGGGTATGTTTTCTAAATGAAGTTATTTAATTTTCAAAGAAAATAATATAATAAATTTCTGGTTGCTAATAATACGCCAGAGAATAGATTTTTTTTTTTTTTAACTGATCTAGGTTGCCACAGTTAGGGAAGGCAGCAGCTTATTTAAGTAGTAAGCTGTTTTTAAAGAACCATATCAGTTTATTAACTTAACGATATTCAACAAATAGTTAGATTGAAATGTGGATATTGTCTTTGAGAAGATGAATGGCCTGAGAAGGAGCTGATGGGATTATAATTTCAAGTATGTTCCTGTTTACGTGCTTAATGTATTATTAAATGTCATTTGTTTAAGAAAGAATTAAGTTAATAACGGATCCAGTATAAACAAATATTGTTTTTGTATCACTTACTCTCTATTTGATTTTTGTTTCATGACAGCAGTTCAGAATTAAGATTCCATTATTTATTAGCTAGAAAAAAAGGATGGGAAACACTACAGGTCATGTGTTTAGCTAGGAAATCCGTGGAAGCTGAGGAAGTAGCTGAACATTATGGATGTAAAATACTCAAAGTATGAAAGTGCACTTCCAGGAAATGCTGGGTATTTTCCTATAAAATAAATATTTGGAAGATCTGACAAGATATCAGTCGTGTGAAGAATCCCAGAAAGCACCACATATCTGGCATTATAGAGGATTAAACCTAATTTTAGGACAGCTTTCTAATATGCTTGGTATGGCACAGTTAGTCTGGAGAGACCAAGTACTAAGCAGTTTCAGGAACTAATAATTGTAAACTTTAATAAACAGGATCTCAGTATTTTCAATTCTTCATTTAGGACATGATTCAAAGTTGTGTAGGAATAACCCAACACAGGCAGTGGACACTTAGGATGTGCCTAAGTGTGTTCTTTGCCCTAAGAGGTGCTCCTTCTCCCTCCCTGAGGAAGGAAGTACTTCTCCAACACCTTTACAGGAGGTTGGAAAAGCTCCTTCTTGCTGCATTTCTCTGCAGGGGAGAATATCCATGCAGGAAAACACTTTATCATGTGTAAAGCGTAAGACCTTCAAATTCAGTGGGATTCATTGTGTTCCTAAGTTCAAGCAAGTTCTTTAAACTTAATCAGCAGGCACAAAATTATGACAAGCAGAGTCAGTCTATCAGGTAAGACACTTGCTTTGTGTATTTAAGCACATTTGCTGTCATCATAAATGTACTAAAAGTCTTTGTGTACTGCAGGAAAAACTGCTGAAATCTGACTATTTAAGGAATTAATTTGGTGTAAATATTCCCCTATGGAGGTACTCTGTTTTTATTACTTTTAACACGAAAATCAGCATCCTATTTGAAGGAATGAATTAAAAACCAAGGAGAATTCTAGAAAGCAATTATTACGGATATGGTAGTGAATTCTCTAGCCACCAGTGTGGGTTGTTTTGTTTTTTTTTGGTTACTTTCGGCAGTGCTTTATAAAACATGTTTATAGACTATGTCAGCAATGTTCTTCCTCAGTTGCTGTTGCAAAGACTATTTTCATAGTTTATCACAAAATGCCAGATTTGCTCAGCATGTAATTTAATCTTATGCTTGGAAGCATCCACATTACTTGGTTATCACGGAATTATTCTTTAATAAAAATGTATGCTTTGTGATCTATATTTTATTAATTTGGTGAGTCAGTTTATCGATTGTTGCAGATGCCATGAATGTATAATTTGTCACAGTTATTGGTTGCCTGTCAGCAGTTCGTAGCGTCACAGTGTTCTTGGCTCTTGGGGCACCTTAGGAAAAAAAGCTCTCTTGATCAGCTAAAGAAAAGCTTTCTCCTGTAAATCATCATCAAGACTTGGGTTGAGATCGGGTTTATCACTTCACAGCATGTATTATCCTGCATCAGCCAAACTCTGTGAATATATTCATAGCGTGGCCTGTTCAGGCAAGGGCTTTGAGCAAATACAATTTAGTGATTTTAAACGCTGGGGGTGAAGGAGAAGGAGCACAGCATCAGAAATGGGAGGCACAGGCTTTGTCACTATTTAAGTTCGCTCTGAACTTTAGAATTTTTGGGGTCACCATACCGGAAAAACAGAAGAAAATTCTGAGGCATTTTTATCCCCCTCTTCTCCAGCAGATAGTTTTCTGCTCTAATAAAGAGCAATCATGGGTTTTGTTGATTGAAAAGTTTATTTTCAAGAAGGAATATTAATGAATTTGAATTTTAAAAAAGGCCATGTATTCTATACATTTTAGTCAAGCAGGTATACATATATATATATTTATACCCACAACTATTTGACTAGAGTATGAAACTTGGCTAAGAATTTCTCAGTGGTGATACAGAGTGGAGTGGATGCACACGCTGGAGCGGAGCTGTGCGGTCCAAACATCTGCTGGTTTCGTTTTGTTATTTTTAAAGGCTGGTTCTGCACGCTGGGAGCTTCTGAAGGCATGCTGAGCTGGTGTGCCATGTCAGCCCCAGCGCTGAGCAGGGCTGAGCTCACTGAGCTCAGCTTTTGCCTCGAAAAGCTAGAGTGGTTTATAGGTTTATATCCCCTCAGCTTTTGGGATTCTCTAAAATACTGTTCTCTGGTGGCTCACATGGATGTTCACATCCCTCGGTGGTGGTTTAGGCAAGGCTCCATCCTTGCACATGGAGCAGGACAAGTTCCCTGGGGGTTCCCCAAGTTTTTGGTCTGTGTCATTAATATACAGTGAGGGGCTACATGAAAATATCTGGAGAAAGGCCCTGCCCAAAATAAGGAGAGCAGAGGGGAGTTAAGAAGGGGGTGCGAGAGGGAGGGAGAGGGGAGAAATAGGGAAAAAACAAGAAAGAGAAAGGGTGGGGGAAAGACGCGGGGTGGGGAAGGAAAAACAGAGGCAAAGGGAGGAAAAGAACGAAGCGCGGGGGGCGGGCGAGGAGCGGGCCGGGCACAGCTCCCGCCCCCGCCGCTCCCGGCCGCCGCCGCCTAATGAGCTGCGCGCTGATTGGCCGGGCGCCGGCGGCGGGCTGCCGCCATTGGCTGCGGCCGCGGCGCTCTCCGCCCCCATTGGTCCGCCCGCCTGCCCCGTATTTGCAGCAGCGGCGGCGGCGGCGGTGGATTCCGGTGTGGAGCCGGCGGGATGCAAGGTGGGCGTGTGGGCGGATGGAGGATGGATGGGTGGGTGGATGGATGGAGGGCGGGATGGATGGATGGATGGATGGATGCGTGCTCGGTGCCCGGCGCCGTGGCCCCGTCCCTGCGCACCGTCCAGAGCCACAATGCTTGATTTCTTTAAAAAAACGCTTTATTTTAAGTCATTATTTTTGCGGCGCACCCCCGTTGGCCGCTGGGCGGGGGCTGCGCCAGCGCCGCGCCGGGGGCATTGCCGGCCGCGTCCTGCCCGCCGCTCGGGGATGCGGCTCTTTGTGCCGGGGCAGCGCGAGTTCCCGGGGCACAGCCGCCGGGAGAGCCAGGGGATGGGTGCCGGGAGGGTGGCGGTGGGTGCCCCGGGAGGGTGGCGGTGCCCGGGAGCGCGCAGCGGTGCGGAGCGGAGCGGAGCGGTGCGGAGTGCCCGCCGCCCGTCCGGCGCTGCGCTGCGCTGCGCTGCCTCAACTTGGCGAGCGCGGAGTTGGCGCTGCGGGTGCCTCCGGGTTGCACCGGGCTTTGCGTGTGCTCAATCGCGGAAAGTAGATGGGATTCGGCTGGGGGGTGTTGGCAGAGCCCGGCGGAAATCCCGGGATGCTTCCCATAACTTACTTCTGTATATTTGCCGAGTATTTGATAACTCCCTGTCGGTGAATTGGCAATCGATGTGGTTATGTGCGGCTGTCTGAACGTACGTTGGTTTGAGTTGAAAACAACAAATACGAAGTTAAATACTGTGCATTGTTGTCTTGCCTTGTAAATCTGTTACATGTTTCAGGGACAAATTTAGCTCCGTTATTTTGCAACATACCTCCTTTATTTTTCATGAGAGCTTTTACAATCAACTGTATTTATTACATTTCTTCTGTATATCTAACATCTTAGGAAAACCGCATCCACCTCTTTAACTTGTGAGTTCTCTGGTGGTTTTCATGACAAAAGTTATTTCTGATGGAGACGTGTTTTCAGATAGAAAGCTGCTGACAGATTTCGCAACTTTCCTCTGTGGCATTTTCTCTGCATAAGGCTGCAGTTAGCATTGGGGTCTGTGCTTTCTGTGCCTCTGGTAGTTAGCTAGGAATTGAAATACACTCTGAGCATCCCCAGCTGGAGAGGGGACTGGAAGCTGGAGTAGATTTCCATGACCATTTCTGTGACGTGTGAAAAGCGGAAATTTTGGGTAGAAATAACCAATTATGGCCACTCAGAAATCAGCACCTGAATGTTTTTTTTGAGTAAAATTGCCACTGAACCTTTATGATGCCTTATAGAGAATTTGGGTTAAAATCAGTGGTTGCTCGGGTGAAGTCAGTGTGATTTACACCTGCGTGTGTGATTAACCCCTTGCTGTGCATTGCAGAGGCAGAAGGATGCTGGTGGGGCCAGGTCTGTTGCTAGGCCGAAAAACTTTTTTTTTTTTTTGTGTTGCTAGCTTGAAGCTGTAAGAATCAATACAGGAGGATTTGTACTTTTACACGGAGAGATGGAAGAATTTCAGTCTGGCCCTACCAAGCAGGGGCAGCCCTGCTCCTCTGGGGTGGGAGAAGCGCCCAGAGGAGCAGCACTGCCCAGGTTTATGTGTTCTCATCTCCTGCCCATACACCCTTGGGTGCACAGACATCCTGACTGCTGACAGGGACTGTGACAGGGGGATCCTTGTTGGGAAAAATGGTGATGAATGGGAACGGCACCTGTTGCACCACCCGTGATTTGTCATCTCCCAGGGAAAAACTGTGCACCTGCAGTTCTGCGATCATCTTCCCAAATCATCTGAAATGGGACATACCTAGGGAGTTTAACTTGAATTTATCAGTGTTTTATAATGAACTGATTGTGATTACTTAAGTGGGTGAGAAATTCAGAGAGTTCTGTATAAATAATCATTATTACTATGATTAAATAAATGCTATTTATACGAGCGATCTGTGCTTTTAAAATGAAGCCAGCTACAGTTCAGCAACTGCTGTTTAAAAGTAGAAATACCCATGTGTACATTTCATGGCACTTTGATTTTGTTACATAATGGCATGCATAATTTTCATACATTATATAAACTTTTTTCAGAACATCCTGAGAAAACAGACAAAATAGGCTCTATGTCTGTTTGATACCTAGTGAGACTTTTTTAGCCCAAAAAGCAAATTCTGGTTTCTAATAGTGTGTAAACAAACTGCAGCCAGGCTGGCAGGCGTTGCCTGCTTGTGGCAGTAACAGAAATATGAAAGATGACGTGAGCACTGCAGAACTGAATTGCCCTCCACGCCTCCTGCTTGTTTTCTCACCCAGGCAGGTGAGGGAGAGCAGATGAAGGCTTTGCTTTCCCTTTGGCACAGTGCTGGATTGCTGCTCTGGTACCAGGCAGAGATCCTGTGACCCCACAGAGATGAAGAGAACCTTGCTGTTTCTGACTCTAAATGTTGCCAACTGTAGACTTAATATCTAAAGGAGATATATCTTTTCCAAGTAGAAATAGATAATAAACTCTTAGTGTGCTAGACATGGATTACTGGAGGTTTGGCATTAGTAACATGGGTAAATCATACATTAATTACAAAACAGTCTCTGAATTTCTTATTTTACCTACTTTTGGGTCTGAAACAATCAAAGTTTTATCCCGTGTTGTCTCGCTGTTTTTTATCTGGTTTTTGTTTGCTTTTTTCCTTTTATCATGACCTTGCTGGGTGGGGAGAGAACATTTCCTTGGTGAAATATGAACAATTTCTGAGTCTTCATGGTGGTTGTTTCTGTCTAATAGCGATGTGACTTATGGTAGCAGTTTTCCCTGATAGCAGCAATGTTTATTTCAAAAGTATAATTTTCATATTTAAACACATGCAGCGCTAGATTGGAAAACTTTTAATGACAATTGCATGGCATGTTTGTTTTGAAATGGTTATGTTGAATGACGGCAGAAAAAATTAATTTGTAGTTTCTAAAGATCTGTGATTTTTGTATCTGTTATTTAACAGAGCTGTAATGTTATCACTGAGCACTGCCAGTTGGGTATAAAGTGCAATGTGTAACATTTCCTGGTAGTAGAGTTGCTCTAAGTGGAGAAATAATTTAAGCGGTACAAGGGTTTTTATAGCCCTCTTGTCACAATTAACTGTTTTTATGAAATATGAATTTACACAACATCTGCCTTTCGAGGCTGGCACTCCCTTTGGAGCCTCCTCGCTTCCCAGAGCAGCAGCATCCTGCCTGGAGCCTCATGGCATGGCAGGATGGGCTGGAGCCTGCCTGCTGGACAGGAAACTGTGGCAGTGCAGAGAGTCACTTGGTGTGTGGTGTTGGGAAACTTGGGCAGGAAATGCTGCTGGTGGTTGTTAGTGTGAAACGTTTCGGTTTCACTTTAGCAGGGGGATTTGCTTGGGCACAGCGAGGTCCCTGACCTGCAGCTGGTTCATTCCTGTGCCTGTGTAGAGGTAAAAAGGGTGGTGTGTGCAGCCCATGGGTGGGGTTTGGGGTTTGGCACACAGTGTTATAATTGATTTTGGGAGGAATAGCACTCTATTTCTTGAAGCTGCAGATGAGGGCTTGCAGTGAGATGGGGGAGTCCAGCTGGATCTTGCAGCATCAGAAGGCTGGGTTGTCTCCTCGAGACCTCTACATCCTCATAGTGGTCACCCTCTCACCAGAGGGCCTCAGGAAGAGGCAAAGAGTTGGCATTTTATGTGGTTACTCTGACCGAATATCTCTCATCATGGACCACTGTGTCTTTTAGTGTTTTATTTTCCTTCACCGTGTGGTGGAGGCTGCCTTTAGCTGCTCCTCACTAAGCTCAGAGATGGTCATTAATGCCCAACTGCTAAAATTTGTGTGTGCATCCCAGGAAAGGCAAGTTCACAGGAGGATAAAGCAGCCTGAGAGACACTGATGCTCCTCCTTGGTGAGGGCTGGCTCGGGAGGAGAGATCAGGAGGTGCTTACAGAAAGATGCAGTTTCCCATCATAGGCCAACCTGGGGCACAAGTAGCATTTTACACCAATGAAAAATGGCAACAGTGATGAGAGACTGTGGAAAAAATGTTTAAAATAATTCTGTACCACTTCTCCCACTTTCCATACACGGCCTATCTTGACTGTTAAACATTTCAGACCCAGTGCTATCCATAAAGAAAGAAACTGCAAGTGTAAGCTCTCAGCCCAGCATGGCAGGATGGGCAATATTCAGTACATGGACATGGTTCTGAAACATTGACACTAAGTGCTCTTGGCACAACATCCTGCGCATTTTGAGGCCCCATATTAAGAAACAAATACTCACACTAGAGGTTGTACAACCTGGAAAGTCTGGCGTGTTGGTTCTCTTGGGCTGTGTGAGTGATCTCAACACTTGCTGCTATTTTTGCCGTCATTCGGGGCAAAATAATTGAGGTCGTTCATCAAGCAAGCTGTGGTGTTGTGAAGGCAGCAGCAGACTGCAGTGTGCTACCTTTGCATCCACAGTTTAGAAGATGAAGTAAAAATAGTACCAAGTGTCATAGCTTGGTGAAACCATCCAACAAAACCTCCTGGTTCTTTCACAGATACTTAGTCCAGCCTTCTGCTGCTGCTACCTGAGGCTTTGCTTCTAATTGATCTCTTACTCAATAATTGCAAATTATTACAATTGCTAGGTCAGAGTGAAAAATTACGTGCAACAGGTTGCTGTTATAGTGAAGATCAATCATGTTGCCTTAGAGCTAGTTCAGTCTGGTGAAGGAAAGAGCCCAGACTAGCTAATTGTCTCTTTTTTTGGGTTATCCTTTTATAAAATTGGGATAATCGTCATTCTAAAAGGTGCTTTAGGACTCACTAAATATTTCTGATGCATTTAGGAATCATAGTTAAAAAAATAATTGCCTACTAAATTGTCTACTTATTAAAATGTAAAAATAAAAGATGTAGAATATATTAGGCTTAATAATCATTTAAATAGATGCATGTAGTTTATTTACCTTCTCAGTGAGAACTAACAACCACTGAAAGCAAATAGGTCTTTAGGAAAACTATATTGGCAAAACGAGATTATTTAAATTAAGGTTTCCAGTTCACTAGTTTAAATTACTTTTACATTTATGATTTAGGCTCTGATTTAAATCATACTTTGTACTGTTAGTGTTCAAAATTTATCATCAACATTGAAGCTGTGAACACAAAAGACGTTCTTGGCAAGACTCGTGGAATGCAATGTCAGTATATTTCTCTGGAATACTAAAAATTTGGAGAACAAAACCTTTCTCTTGGCAATTACAACTTTTGATATATGGGGGGAAAAAGCCCTAACAAGACAAGCTGCAAACAGTTGTATTTCAGTCAGCAGACCAATGGGTAGTTATTCCAATGGCCTGGAAGGGAGCAAGGGCTGAGCAGAGGTACTGCTGGCACGTGGCTCTGTGGTCATTGGTCTTTTTAGAAGGGAAAGAATATTTATAAAGTTTTTCTTGAATAAATAACATAAATCTGTTCATTAAATATAAAAGGACTGGTAATGTTTGCTATTGCTTTTGTTGATTAGGAGTAATACCAAGAAAAAAACTTGTTCTGCATTAGCAGCAGAAATACTGCCGAGTAGAAAGGACTTCCTAGAGCTTTTTATTCATTTATTGTTCTGCTGAGCAATTAGAGAAACAAAATCTCTTTACATCGTTCTTAGGCTTGACAGATTGGCATTTGTTTTTCTCTCTGTTTAAAAAAACCCAAACAACCAACAAGCTGAGGTTTTCTTCAGCAAGGAAGGAAGTTTAGACCAAAGATTTCAGAATTTGTGACTCTTACTCTAGTGTTACCACAGCTGGGAGTATGAAGGGGAATGTGTGGGCTTCATGTGAAAGCTGTGGGTAGCCTTGTGAGCTGTGCAAGGCTGTAAATCCTCAAAACCACTTCTCCCAGCAGTTTTCCATGGATCCTGGAGCAGCCATGGCACAGTGTGGTCCCAGGGCTGGGGCATCCACAGCTGAGAGCATTGAGAAATGGTGCACTTACCTCTCCTGATCCATCTCTTTCAGGTGGGCAGAGGGGATGGACTGCTCACTGTTTTCACAGCACCCATACATGATAAAAGTTTTTCCAAAATTAAGTGCCTGTGAAATCAGGAGCAGAAGAATGGCTCTGGGCATGGACTTAGTTCTCTTGCCTTTAAGAAATGATGTAAACAGGGATCTGATTTGCATTCGTTAAGAAATGTTAATTTCAGCTTTAAAAATGATGCTTTAAATTGTGATTTGCATTTGTATCTTTAAGGAGTAAATACCAGATTGCATATGTAGTTTTGTACCTTCCTTTTCCCATTCAGAATATCTTGGAGTATAATAACCTCTGAGTTGTTACTGTGGCATATTGGCACCACATTTTGAAACCCAAGTTCAATAAGTTTATTTCCTATCTTCCCCCCACCAAAAAAAAAAGAAAAAGAAAAAAAGGGAAAAGGAAAGAAATCCATTATTTGCTGAATTGTTCAGAAATGTTGTTTGGCTCATTCTGTGTGTACCTACTTCAGTGACCAGAATGTCAATGGAGGCTTTGTTTAAATGTTTTTCTTTACTTTTTTCCTTCCAATCCCACCCACACATACACCTGTTCATCTAAGTCTTTTGGGCCAGATATCAGTTTATTTGGTTGGGCTTTATGGCTTTTTTTTTTTTTTCCCCTCCTGCTTCATTCAGTTAACTGCTTGTTGTCAGTTCTGGCACATCCCCTTGTTTTCTGTGAGCTGCCCATGGAAAAAAAGGCTTCTTTCCAAAGGCAAAGGGGTAATCTGGCTCGGAGTTAGATTAACTGTTGCAGTAGCTCATGATAAACATCTGTTGCAATAACTCCCAGATGAGAACATTGCTTTCAAAACTATTTACTGCACATTTTGAACCATGCACTTTACTTGTGGTTTTATTTTTTTCCCCCTCCAATTACTAAATTCTTTTGAAAGGACATAAATCCATAGAGTCCATCTCAGAGGCTGTGTTTATTTTATGATACAGACAAGGAAGTGTGGTTATTGAGTTACTGTTCATTTCTGAATATTTCTGACTGGAGCACAGCAGCGTGTGCATTCCTTAATAAAATCCAACTGCAGAGCACTCCTGGGAGTGCTGCTGTGTGTGTCCATGCTCTGCCTGTGGTGGAATCCTCTGGATATTTTCCTCCTGCTCTGAATTTGGCAGATAAGATAAGGCTGGTGGGGAGTGGAGTTTTACTTGGATCTGAAACTCAAGGGTGGGTGGCTATGTGGTTGGAAGGGTTTGGCCAACTGGGCTTGGGACTTTGCCATTGAGGAAATCTTCTGCTCTTTGTTTGGAATATTTTTAAAATTTTATTTGTTCGTTTTATACATTTTTAAAAAAGTTTTTTAGTTTTAGAGTTAATGGATCAAATAATGACAGTTTCTCCTGCAGCTGGCTTTTGAAGTTAGGTCTGCCAGCAGCCACTTACTGCTGTAGCTGAGGACCAGCAAGCTAACTAAACAAGCTTTGGTAGGTTTTCCCAAAACATCAACAACCTTTTCCCCCACCCCACCCAAACCACAAAACCAAACCATTCTTGGTGTCTCTGGGAAAATAACATTGGAAAACAGTATGGAGCACCTCAAATGGTGAGTGTTTTCCAACAAATCATTTTTCTTTCTTACGTTAATAGGGATGATGCTCTTAACTTAATTGTGTTCAAAGTATTTTCACCCATATTTCCCTGAAGCTGAAAAGTATTTTGTGCTGAATTTCATATCTAAATGGCTCCTATCACAATCAGAGAAATGATCTTGGTACTTTTCATGTGTGTTGATCATCACCAGAACTAGCTCTCTTTGCATAGCAGTTTAACAAACATAGACAAAGAAAGGGGATTTCCAAATACCAAAGCTACTTGTACTAAAATACAAGAGTTTGTAACTTTATTTCTTGCTGATTTTCTTAGGTCTGGCAGAGCCCATATTGTTTTAGCAATAAATCTGTAAGAACAGCTGTTCTGATTCAGAACAAGCACTTATAATTCAATATCCTGTCTCTGGTGGGGATCAGCAGGTATCTAGGGAAGCATACAAGCACAGTGATAAAGTGATAGAATCTCAGGTGAGATTTCTTAGTTTACCAGTTTTATGCTGGTATCAGAATTTTCATATCTGCTTCCCAATCATAATGCAGAAATGACAGGTGTGAGACACTTAACAGCCTTGGCTTTCTCTTAGAGACTGTGGTAGTAATAGGATGATAAAAAAAGAGAAAACCCTGAAAAGTAATGGATAGTATGTAAAAAAGAGAGAAATAATGGGACAGGCTGGGGAAAAGGGGCTATAAATACTGCACAATGTAAAGAATTGGCAGAAAATTTGGCTTGTTACCCAAGAGGTGATACCCTCCTGCACAGGAACTCGCTGAGACCTTGGCCTGGTGGGTTCAGCCATCACCAGCATCACATCATTTGGGTGTGGAGAAGAGACAGGCAAATCCAGGACGTGGAGAAATAGTTGGCCTGAACCTGGTTTGAGGCAATAAACATGGTAGAGGGCAGACAAATGAAGTGTGGGAGAAGAAACGCATGGGAAAGGGGAGCGTGAGTGATGGGAGTGTCCAAGAAACCTGCAGAAACTGAATTATTCTCTCTCTGTAAATAGCTGTCCATTCAAATTGATGAATAAGAAGTGTTGTCTGTGTAGAAAATTTGTTTTGCAGGTTTGTACTGACACCCTTGGAGCATTGCTGTATTTTTCCCAGGCTTCAAGACACCCAGGTTTTATTTTTAGAACCCTGGGTTCTGTTTTGTGGCCAACCTGTTCCAGCTTGCTGCAGTCATTACTACTAAGACCATCTAAATAGCAACTCGAAAAAGCTATTAAAGCAATGTAAATGGTAATAAATTACTTTGGCCTTGTGTGGATTAAAAGGTACACTTAGGATGGACTTGGTTTGGGGTCAGGTTTTTTAATGCTCTGGAGCAAAAGCGTGACAAGCCTTACTTACATCACTGGTGTGCAGAGGTGATGGTGCTGTACTTTAAATAACAGACACGAGGGCGTTGTGACTGGGATATTGTCACTGTAGCAGTCACTTAAAAGTAGATTTTTAGGGAAGCTTTTACAAAGGTGTATAGAAAACTGTTATTGCCTATCTAAAGCGAATTCAAGAATAATACCCAGGAGGTGTTGCAGTGGATGAGGAGGTGTTAAAGTGAGCTGCTCACCAAAATAAGTCATACTGCAAGCTAGGATCAAACCTGACAAATCTAGGGTTTATTGTATGTATCAGGATGAAGAGAAGAGAAGAGAAGAGAATGCATTTGAGTACAAAAGGGCAAAACGCATCTTGAATTTAAACACAGTTTACATAATGCTGTGAGCAAGACAGGGGGGTGGTGCAATCAGGAAAAGTGGCTGCTTTGTGGTACCTTGCAGAAGGGACAGCTTCATCTCTGGGTAAAGACCAGGCAAAGGAGATTTATCAGCTCATAGACAAGGTAGGTACTAGATAAAAAAAATATTCTGGTCTTTAATAAGTTAGTATTTTCATATGTATGCATACAAATAAACATAAGTTAATAGTACTGGAGGTATTGTGTGTATATATGATGTTAGAGCAAAGTTTCCCATAATTAAAGGAAAACAGTGCAGAAGCAGCTTCACAGGTATGGGAACGGGAGGGACTAAGACACTGTGCATTTCAGAATTCAGCTTCATTTACCTTTTTAAGAGGATTGCAGGAAATTGACCTTTTCTCAGTTCCCCAGAAGGCTTTTCCCAGCCTGGCATTCTCAAATCCAAGGAGCCTGGAGTCTGGGTCTGGTTTTCTCCAGTATGTGCTCTGCAAGATGCTTTGATTTACACCCTGTTACTGTGGCAGCTGTGGACAGGAGAGCTAAGTAGTGAATTGTGTTTTCTCTTTTTGCCAGAGAATTTCACCTTTTCCACTGATTATCCATGCTCCTGAAGAACCTGAGTCTGCATATACCTCCTATTAGCAAATAATTTTAAATGCAACTTCCACAGTTACTACTCTCAGTAGGAAAATAGGAGCTCTAACAAAGTGTGTATAAAATAAAATTTGCCAAAATCTAATAATCTGGGTTATGCTTGTTGCCCTTACTATGCAGCTTTTTATGAAAAGGTTTATAAAGGTAACGTGTCAACCCTGACTTTTTCCTCCCATGGCAGTGATGTTTCCTTTGTGTTTTAGATACTATATAACCACCTTAGAATAAACAAACATTTTCCAGCATCAGCCTGGATGCATTTTTACAGCACACTCAGGACATTTTTATGGCTGGTTTTGTGTTTTTCTCTTCTGTTACACATCTCTACGTTTGCCTACCAAATCCTTTCTAAGCATCCCAATGATTTCATTGGCATGCACAAATGAATGTCTCTGTTCTATATTGAACACAAAAGAGAATTTACTCTTGAATTTCAACTTTCACTTAAAAATACTTGTTTTTCCTACATCCTTATAGATTGACTTGACTTTCAAAAGGAGATTCCTCAGAATCAAGGAGGAATCTGATGGCACATTTGCACATCAGTTTACAGAAACTATTTTACACTCAGATTTTATTTAACTTCTACAATTTTGTTGTGGTTTCTTTAGTAAACAGAAGTAGCCCTACACTTCTGTTTCACAAATGCCTCATACTTATGCTGAGCTGTTAATAGTTCTGTTAGTATTGTTAAAGTATTAACAGAAGAATAATAATTGCTCTGCTGTAATTGTATTGAGGCTAAAAAAGCATTCTCATAGAATATTAATGAGAGCCTTTTTCGAGGTATGAATTACTGTTCTTACGACAGAAAATTAAAACACACACACAAAAAAAAAAAAAAGGAAAGTACTATCCTGGAGGAACATAATAATAAAAATCAATAAGGCTTCGATTTAGTGTTGAACTCCCTTGCTCCTCCTCTGCTGACCCCATTTGTGCTTCCTGTAGGAATCCCAGGGATCTGCTCCACACCGTATGTGCTCCGGGGGGCTGGGAGACTTTTAACAATGAATTTTCTTTTTTTTCTGTTTATCTCAGCCTTAAATTACTTTAGCCTTATTTAGTCTTAAAAACTGTGACTATGGAGCTAATATTTTATGCAGCATTGAGAGGAGCTGGAAGTGCTTTTCATTGCTATGCAAAATGCAGCTGGGGAATGGTGCAGAATTAACGACAGGGAGTTGTGCTCTTGAGAGTGTGAGCAGTAGTTTATTTTCATTTCTGTCATTAAATATCTTATTACTATCTATTTGTTTTTTCTTTCCTCTCCCCTGCAGTGCAAAAAAAAAAAAAAAAAAGTGATTACTAGAAGGTGGGAACTGTACAAGTGTTGGGAAGTACCTTAAATCAGTGACCTTCAGTTGACCTCCACCGCTGTGATATTTTTTTTTTTCAGAGCTAACTTAGTACCTCTGCCATCCTTTTCCTTTCATCAAATCTTACTCAATTTTATACCAAAATAATTGCTGATTTGTAAGCAAAATCCAAATATAGGAATAATTAAAAGAATGGTCTCTTGTAAATCTGAAGTGAGTGCATCAGGACATAATGAAGCACAAGTGTTTCCTGCGATTTGCTTGACCATAAAAAATTCGCAGTTTATGTTGCATAATAGGATTTTCTGAATGTTTTTGGGAGCAGTTGTTTCTAAATAGACAAATGAGCTGCCATTGCAACACTTAGCTTCTTTCAGACCCATTGATCTGAGTGAAAACCACGGTGCAAACTTGGGTTTGTTGTTTGTTTTCTGAGATTTCAAAGGAGCTTCGATTTCTATTGTAAAGCATGTAATTTCTTTTTTCACTCCCATGTACCAGTTCCTTGTCATCCTTCATTCTCCCTTGTCTGACATCAGTTTCTCTCTTGTCCATTTAAAACTGAAACTTGAAAAACTGCAGTTTTATACTTTATATTATTCTTCTACCCCGGAGCTGTTTTTAGTGTCTTTATTGCAAGTAGACAGATGGTGATATTTGGTTTCCTGTCAGTTTTAATGAATATAGATAGGAGTGATAAGAACATTTGCTTCGTTTAGCAAACTTCCTTTTCTGGCTTTTAATTAATGAAGTGCTCACTGGTGTGCCGCTGCTTTTGTATGTGCTACAGTAAAATCAACTCGTAGTGTCGGAGCATGAAAAAAGAGGATGAAAATAACTTTTTCTCTCAAGATCCCTTAAAGTTTACTTACACAGCGACTTGGAACGCTGCAGACATCAGACATGGAGCTGTTTGTGTGAGCCACTGTAGCAGCATCCTTTGTTGATACATATTTTGTTAAATTTTTTTTTTTTTTAATGCAAAGAACTCAAAGGAAGTGGTCGGGGTTTGGTGTTCGCTTAACCTTGGGTGAGGTTCAGTTCAACTTTGGAGCAACTTGCTTCTCATGCAGCTTCTTAAATAGAGTAAGGTCCACAGCAGAAATGTGATAAAATGGAACAGAAAAACCCTTGGCTTTTTGGCCTTTTTTCCCCTCCAATTTGTCCTGCCTTGGAGAGAACCAAAACATTAATCTTAACATTGATTTTATTTTTTTTCCCCCAAATAGTTTGATTAATAGTCTGTGTTAGCTAGCACTGACATTATTTTAGATTCTTGTAAACTATTTCAGAGTACATTATTTTTAAGATCTTTCTCCAGTGTTTAACACTAAGGGGTTTTCCTTTCTCTTTGTGTATATTGGGATTTTAATACTGAGGCAGCATCAGTGCTTGTAGGCAAAGTTGTTTAAATAATTTCTGCTTTTGCCATAACAGTTTGAATTCTTGAATGGTAAAAGTAACCATGTCTGTGTGTGTAAAACATTGCAGTGGGTAAAGCTGCAATACTGGCTGTGGATTTAAAATCTCTGTATCAGCTTTGTAGCTCTAATAGTTTAGGATCTCAGTAGATGGAGAGGAATGGAGTGAAGAACAAGAAGGGGAGCTTTGGGAACATTATTTTCTGAAACATCTGCCTATGGCTAATTCTGAAGAAACTGGTTTTAAACCTGTTGTATGTTAATATTCCTGTTTCCTGAGTTAAAAAATGGACTAGATTTTGTACTTTTTTGGGGACTTTTGTTTTGTTGTAGCCTTATAAGGGTAGGATTTGGTTCCCTGGTGGCAAATCTGTTCGGGGGAAAAAAAGTTGGTTTATTTTAGTAAAGCTGTTTTAAAATACTCCACCAAGCCTGGCAGGAGGCAGAAATAGTTGTTATTTTATATTATTTCTTAGGTCTTTCTGAAAACGTCACGAAGTACAAACCCTGTTCCTATGGAAAACTCTTCTCCCGTTGAAAGATACCTCCATTTTAAACGAGTTAAAAACAAACAAATTGTTTTCTCTGATGCATTTGGTTGGTGAAGGCAAATAATCAGGTGCATGTAGTATATTTATTGCATGGATGGTTATCACCTCTGCAAACAAACAGTGGCTGAGGTTTTGAACCATCCTTCCTTCCCAAAGGTCACAAGTAAGAAAACAAAACCACGAAAGGACGTCTCAAGAAGAGCTTGTGTTTAAAGAAATACTCAGTTTCAGTGCTGGTGGGTTTGCAGTGCTCCTGGCTGTGCTGGTTTGTGCAAGGGTGATGAGGAGGGATGTGTGAGCCATTTCAGAGGGAAACATGGATCTCTGTGGGCAGCTGCAGCACGGTGCCTTCTGCTGCAGTACCTGGAAATCAGCTCACATTCTGTGGGAGCAAACCCAGGGATGTTCATGGACTCTGTTTTTATCATGACAGTCCTTTCTTCTGAACCAGAAATTAACCTTGTTCCAGACAGGAGTGCATTGTACCAGGGTCAGTTTTAATCTGTTTTCCTTGCGGAAATCAGTGTAAACAAAAAGTGCATGGTGGTGCCTCTCAGTGCTTAGGGAGGAACATTTTAACATGGTTAGCTGCAATATTAAGGTTGTGCTTTCATTTCTTTCTGGTTCCTTGTCATCCTTCAGGAAACAGGACTGTGTGTCTTCTCCCTTGTAATAAAAGAATGCTTTCTGATGCCTCTGAGCTGGTGTTGCTCACTGTATTTGACATAGGTATTTGTGAATTTTATATGAAATCCACGCTTGAATTGGTGTGAAAAAGAAACACATTTAATTCAGACTGAATAAAACCTTCTCCCTCTGGAAAGAGACCATAGGCTGTATTTGTGGGGTTTATTTTTCTTTAGCATTTGCTTCTTACTCTCTGAATAATTGTAGCTGCATGTTCTCCTTTTCAATATTTGCCAAAATCTCCAGCAGTTCTTATTCTCTCATATCTCGTTCAGTCATGAGCCAGGAGGAAAGAAAGTCATCTGGAAAAGAAAACCCACAGGGCTTCATTCCCTTCCCACGCCCCATCATTTTCTCTCCACATATTTGAAGATGTGAAGCAGTTTAGATCAGCGTTCTCCATCGTTCCTTTTTCCTAACCCGATTCCTCTTCTTGCAGAGAGAAACAAAAGGAAGATACAGAAGAGAAGTTGAAGAAGAAAGAAAAGAAAGAGAATAGTGGAGAAAATCAGAACAGAATTTGCTTTTCTAAAAGGAGTTGTCCAGGAAGCAAAATGAGCGGCTTCCCTCCTCTGTTATTTTTCTCTTTTTAGCCCATTCCAGACCCTGCAATTCCAACATAAGTGGGTCAGGCAAGAGGGCATAATTATTAGAGATTTCCCAGTTGCTGTGGGTGTGGGAGAGCATAGTGGGAAGAGTGGATTCAAGGAACTGTTGGCAGGCTCTCAGTGGAAAGCTCCCAGCTGAGCCCCAGGTTGCCATGCCCATCTCCTGCCATAAGATTCTGGGCCATGCCAGCCAGGTGGGAGCTGGAGGAGAGTGGGAATAGAGCAGATGGATGCTCTACTGGATGCTCTAGTGGATGAAGTGCAGCACATCTTAAGTACACTGAATTTAGTGAGGGACAGGGTCTATTTGTGAGAGCAGCTGGGGAAAGGATGGATCAACCCTTTGGAAAGCATTGTGGGGGAACAAACAGCAAAGTACCCTGACCATGGGGCAAAATGGGGCATAATTTTTTTCTGTCAGATATTCTGAGTTTATTACTAAGGAACATTTCTTCTGGCCCTCCAGTTTGTTTTACCCTGAAGTGCTTTGTTCTCTGGTTGGTGATGCCATAGCATCAGTGAGGCTTGCATGGGATGTGGTGCACATGGTCCAAGGACAGCAATCTGTGCATTTCTGCTGAGAGATCAACTTGATTTTAACATCTGGAGATAAGAAGGAGAGAGCATACTCAGCAAGTTACAGTTTGAAGATGCCACTGCAGAAAAACTTTTTCCAACAAATATAGTGACATTGCTGTCATGGAAGATGGAAGGACAAACCACTTGCATTGTTCAAATCTGTTTTTTGCAAAGTTTGATTTTATTTGCTTTTCTTTTCCTGATGGAGCCAGATTACTATGAAAGAGCTGTGCTGTGTCCTGGTCAGGGGATGATGCCATGTTTTTGGATACTCCTAAAGCCCTGATGGGTCTTTCTGAGTTCTGCTCTTGAGCAGGTAGAGCCCCTTGGATTGATATTCCCAGCAGTCTCTGTGCTTGGATTACACACACCCAACACCACCTGCTTGTGTTGTCAGCAGAGCCTGCAAGAAAAGCTTTTGTCTTGTTGAAGAGGAGATGGGTGAACAGGAGCTTTTTACATCCCTGTGAACATTCAACTTGGCCACTCTGGAAATGCAGTCAGTGGGAGCAGCCTGTCCTGGTTGCTCATAAAGATTCACTTTATCCAGCTGTGGCCTTTCAGGGCCAGCTGTTTGGAGACCACTGACCCGCAGCCCTTGCTGGAGATGGGTTGGCTGTGGGTTGGACATTGTGCCTGCAGAAGAAAGGCAATGTATGGGATGGATGTTCTCTGATGTAGAGTGGGAGTGCAACACCTTGGGAAGATTATCTTATTTTTTTGCCTCCAGAAAAACAGTAAATTCATGCTTTTAGATCTGTAAAAGTGCTTGTGGGTACCAACATCTTGCAGAATAGTTGGCTGTGTACATCTCGTGGCTTAAGCTCGTGAATGCAGAGGATGAAGTAGAAGCATTTGAGGGGTTGGGTTTTTATTTTAGATCAAGTCTATGTTTTAGATTTTAGGACATATTAGTAAACTTCATTCTGCCATTTCTCTGTATAGGTTGAACTTTCTGGTATTGAACCTTTGCCCTTTTCATGAAAATAAAGACTGTTCTGTCTGTGGCTATGCCCGTGTTATTTTGGTTAAATACCTTGAGATCTTTACTCACATGATTTGAAATATTCTGGGATTATTGCTAAAAAAACCAACCCAATTTTCTGAAGGATTTTGAAGGAAAAAATTTTTCTCTGAAAGTAGTTGCTCAGTCACCAGCAGGTCTGTTCTGAGAACAAGAATGTACAGCCCACACAGGGGCACATTTGATTGTCTGGTAGACATCAGTATCTGGTGTTTTTCTCCACAAAAGACCTTTTTGCTTACTACTGAAGACCTATATGGTCCATTCTTTTGAAAAGAGCATCTGAAAAACAGCTTTAGAAATGTTAATTATTATCAAACACAAACTTTGGAACATTTTAATTTTTCTAAATTATAGCATGAGCGCAAAAGACAATAAATTGGAACTGAAGCATGCTTTGCAATTTCTCTGTGCTTTAGACAAAACATTTGTGCATCTGTATCTTTTTTCCATATGTTGGAAGTGCCATATGGAGAGGTCAGTCTGTATCTCAACTTGCAGATGAAATCGGCTAGAAGTAGGAAGCAAATTTCAACCAGAGGGTTTTTTAGCAAAGGAAAAGCCCCAGATTTGCTTTTGTCACGTGGTGAACATTTATACTCTTGGCTAATAATTATGATTTGTTGTATTCTAACAAAGAGACATTGGTGGGGGATTTTTTGTCAAGGGGAGAAAGGATGACATACGTAGGGATAATGCTGTCTATAAAAGCCAGAAAGCTTGAAGGCGAATACAGTGAGCTGGAAAATGGTGATGTGTATCCTTAGTAAACAGAAAATGCAGGTGAGCAGCTGCAATTACATCTTCTACATACAAATGGGCAAAAAAACCCCCTTGAGTTGTGCCTGAGTCGCCAAAGGCAGTTAAATGCAGGGACTTAAAGAGAGAGATGATTGAAAGAGTGAGAGAAGAAAATACCAAGTATTTGACAAAGGCCTGGTGGGGGAACGTGGTTGTCATAAAGGGCATTGGGAAAAAGTATAGTAGATGACTTTAAGATCACAAGAAGATGCTGTTCCTCGTCAGTTTTGTAACTTGCAGAGTAGAAACAGCACAACTTTGTCCAAAAAGGGTCAGAAAGAGTGAGGACCAATTTCTGATGTTGCTCTGCTGTGAAGCAGTGGCCTGATGGCATTATCTGGTGAGAGGAAAAATTAGAGATGGTTGAGCAGGGAGGATGGAGAGCAAAGTGATGGTTCTGCTTTGGTCTTGCTGAATGCATGTTCTGCACCTTTGCAAAATGTAATATTAGTTTCATCTTGGAGAAACACAGAGTGTGAGCGGTCAGCACAAGAGTGATGGAGTTTTCTCTGACCAAGGAGCAGGATGGGCAGAGGAAAGAGCAGGATGTCAGCATTGAACCTGGGTGGATGCTGGAGGAGGAGAACTCATTTCTGGGAAGGAAAGGCAAGTCAGAAAATGGAGTTAGGAAGTCATAGCCTTGGGAAGGTCAAAGCTGGAAAAAACCAGAAGTGGTTAGTACTGTGAAGGACACGAGTTTGAGGATTATTGATGCATTGAGTGAGTGGGAGTTCAGCACTGACCACAGCTTGCCAAGCAGAGGTGGTGAAAACTGGATTACAGGGCTAGAAATTGAAGTCTTTTCTTCCTTAAAAAGGATTTCTCCTTCATGTTTTTAGACCTCTGATGGATTCTTGGTTTGAGAATAATTGTGGTTATTTTCTTGTTCTTTTTCTCCCTCTTGTTCAGGCCAAAAATAGAACTTTATGTAACAATCAAAGACATGAAGTTTATTTCTTAAAGGAGATGTTTAATGCTAACACATCAGGACAGTGTTTTGGTTTTGTTTCTGTTCCATTCCTCCAACCAAGAAAAGTCACATGAAATTTATCATTAAATCAGAGGCACAAAAGGTTTTCTCAGCAGAACATGGTGTCAGTACTTTGACTTAGAAGGAGTTCTGCAATTCCACGCTGTATTTTTCCTCTTGCAATCCACTTGTCACAGTATGTTGTTCCCATTATGAACTCATGCTTGAGGAAATTGTGCCACTTTTTAAAAATTTTAATTTATTTTTTTTTTATCACAGGATTTTCAAATTGAGTGTATCTGCTCCCTATAATTTCAAAGCAGAGAAAGAGACTTCCTAGGGCATGTTCTAGCCTTTCTATTCCTGTAACAAAGATCTGCAACTTGGTGGTGGAAGACAAATGATTCATTTTGTCAGGAAAATACCACTTTTCTAAGTGGTTGTCAGGGCACGTCTAAAGCAAATACAGAAAGATTAAAAGCAATCGTCTTACGTAAATGTTCAGCAGGACTCCAGGAAGCACACACACAATCAACAGTCAAAGAAACTTTGGATGGGTTGCAATAAATATCTTGTCCTATGTATTTCCATAGTGGTGTGGGCTTGTAAATTGTGGGGCCAGTTGCAAGGAAATAATGAATGTTGTTGTATATGGGGATTTGGATACCAATAAACAGATTCTTGCCTGGGTTTTATCTCTTAAAGAAGTGTTGAGCAACTGTAATGTAATTTTTTTAAGCAAACCAGGTTTTAGTGAGAGGAAATATTAGTTAAAACTCCAGGTGATTTCAGGAGTTGTGGAACTGCCATGGAAAGTCACTGCAGATTTATCAGCACTGTATTTTGGTGAATAAAGTATGTGTGTTGCTTTATGCTTTTATCATGAATCAGGAAAACCCCTACAAGAGGCACAGGAAGAGCAACTGTATTTTACATCTTGTCCATTGTTCCCACTTAGTTTGGCTCTGTGCCCTTCTAGTAAAAATATGGCTTTCTATAAATTCACATTGTATATATTTGCATCACATTTATATATATGTAAATTATATCAAGATATCAAATGCTCTTGGAATTGAATGTTCCTCATGCCAAGATGTGTTCACTGATAAGCTGTAGGCAGTTTTTCAGACTTGTATTGGAAATACTTTCATGAGCCTTCTCCCCTCAGTTTTGGTGCTTTTCCAGAAAGAAGCCATTACTCTTTTATTCATGATTTAGTGTGATTATCTCATTGTCCCAGAAGGATTCTGACAGAAGGTTGTCCTAGCTGGTGGTGGCAGGAGTCTTCTGCTGGTCCATCAGGCTGCAGGAGGTCACCAGGGCACTGAATTCCCATGTGCTAACAGTGGAAACAATCTGATGGCAGCCTTTGAACCTTGGGGTTGTCTTGGATGTGGATCTGCTCTTCAGAAATTACTGTTTGAGTTTGCAAACTCCAGTTGACTGCCTTCCCACCTCGCCCATGCTAACCCTTCACACTCATCCAGCAGCCTCAGCATTGCTGGTCCTCTGGTCCATTAGAAAACCTGAATTTTGAGCTTCATTTTAGCTCATGGTACACTGCCTAAGAGAAAAGGAAAACTGAGACAGGCTCTTCATGGCACAATTCTGCCTTTTTAACACCAGGAATGCACAGCTCAAGATAAGTACTGTTAAGTCAACACACTTTTTTTTTTTTTTTTTTTGGGTTAGCTTTTTCACAGCACTGGTTTATTTTTGAGGGATAAGGATGTCAGGCCCTGTGGAGGAATACAGCATTTTTTGCCCAACTCCTCATTTCATTTATTAGGTCTATTTGCAAATCTGTTTTTGTCTCAATCCAACCAAATCTCAGGATGGTCTAGCAGGAGTTTATCACCTTCTTCATCCTGTTTAATGCCAGCACTTCCTGGGTGCCTCAAGGATTCCATACTGGATTATTTAGTCATGGTAAATGGCTTCACATCTCTTGACTATTTTGATCACTAGCTGTTAATAAATCTTGACCTCAGCTAGGATTTGATCTTCTAATTACTTGTGCTGCAGCATCAATACAACACTGGTGGTGTACTGTAGCTTCACTGCATTCCCTGGACTTCTTGACCAGTAAATCCATTTCCCAGATCATTAGGAATTAACAGTGTGCAAATTGCATTTTGGAGCCCTGCTTTGAGAAGGAGGTTGGGCTGGACCAAGTGATCTTGTTCTCCTTTTTAGACAAAGTTGTTGCAAGATTTTATGCTGAGGTTTTCTCTCAATCCCTTGTTG
Source organism: Lichenostomus cassidix (assembly GCF_008360975.1). NCBI lineage: Eukaryota > Metazoa > Chordata > Aves > Passeriformes > Meliphagidae > Lichenostomus > Lichenostomus cassidix. Next base: position 63,062,593 of record NC_139484.1, on the reverse strand, counting down.
GCTGTTTCTTCTTCCCAGGTTATTGCTGTTCCGCTGGTTGTCATTGGTGGTGTGTGGATCCAGAGCCACTCCTGGATATTCAGCATTGACAATTAGTTTAGTAGACTGCCATTTGTTTATTAATCACTCTTAATATTTACTTTGCCCTATTACCAGCCAGAAATCTTCTCTAGTTGATTTATCATAGACTTGACTGAAATCCAGGTTCACCACTGAGGCTCCATAGATCTGATAATACATGTTTCCTTAGCTCCATGCTGAAGATGGTTTTTTTTGGAGATTCCAGGTCTCCTCCTTGTCAGGTTTCACTTGTCCTTGGTGCTGTCAGTGCCTCTCCCAAGCATCCCAGCTCTTCACTTCCACAGCTCACAGTCAGAGTTGGTGTTTTTCATGCGTTGCAGCAACCCTGCCGCCTTGATTTCTTTGATCTGGATGTAGTGTCTTATCAGAGAGCAGAATTTCAATTTCAAATTTACACTTGTTTAGAGTTTGTCTTGATAAATGTGCTTTTAGTTAGGTAAATCACTTTTCCACTGGAAAGCTGTAATGCAGAGAACCTGTGAGTCATAACCAGCAGCAAGCAGGTTTTTGCAAAGATGATGATGAGTGCTACACTGCAAGGTGAAAATGTGACTTTTAATAAGGGTGGAGGTCCCTGGAGTAATTAGAAAGTACTGTTAGACAGCAGTATTTGAATGGGGATGGAGGAAGGAGTGGCTGCTCAGAGTTTGTTGGAAACTGAATGGGTTGATTCCTTGATTTTCCTGCAGATGTGTCACATCATCTATCTGTGCAGCAGTCTGGGGACAGAGGGTTTGGCTCTCACGGGGGAATGGGAATGGTCAAGCACATTGGGGACATGGGGCACAGACTGCTGAGGGGAACGTAATGCCTCCTGCCCTTAATTTTCTGAATCTCTTTAGAAAAATAAAAGTTGATTTTGGCATCTGTTAGAATTTAGAAAGTGATGAATGCAAGTGAAGAGACTGCTGCTGACAATGTCAGGTTGTTGTGTGTGTCCATTTTAGTCATACGTGTGGCAAAGCAGATTCATGTGTATTTTTATACACATTTTGTCCTAAAATTTGGATACTGGGTTGCTCTTACGTTCCTAGAAATTCTCTGGTTTGCTCAGTGGGTTACTCTTTAGATTACATATAGTTTGAGTGGCTTTACTTGGTAGTATCTGTAATTTCAGAGCAGTAATGCTTTCCAAGGATAGGAGTAAAGCTGTGTTTTAGTAGTTACCTTATTTTTGTGGATTTTTGTTTTTGGGGAGGTAGAGAAATCTGTATTTGTCCTTTTCACAAAGGAAACACAAAATCTTTTTATGGTAAATTTTAAAGGAAGATACTTAAAAAAAATCCAAGAAATTGCAGATCCTTTTACTTTTGTTGAGTGTTATAAGCTTGACCTAGTTTTGAATATCATTGCGGCTTGAAGGAAAAAAAAAATCAAAAAACCCCAAAATGAAAAAAGGAGAAAAAAACTCTTATTGAGAATTTAATTCTGGAGACATTCCAGCATGGGCTACTATTTTGCACATATATTTAATACTCTTAATTCATATTGAGGGCAAAAATTGTTATAAGGTATTATAAAGCATTGTTATAAAGGTACATATGACTTAGATTAAATATGCTATTTAAATGGAGCACTCTAAAGGGTATGAAAGTGTTTATAAGTTTATTTTTATTCTCAGTTGTTACTAAAGCTGGTTAAGGGAGTTGAAAAACGTCTCATTTGCAACTGTTTTTCTTGCTATTGCCAAATACTGTCATTCCCCCTTTTGCTCCCCTTGCCTGCAGGTTTTGAAAGGAACCAAAATTAACATGCCTGTCCTTATTAATTATGTTTTCTATTTACACAGTGCGATATAGTGACAAAATGAGTTTCCTATTGAACCAATATCTCTGTGTCACCACAGCTCTGGGAATATTACTGTTTCTTCCTCTTCCTCCACGGAGTCAAAGCAATTTTTTAAATTTTCAATTACTTAGGTGGAATCTGAGAAATAAAAATGTGAAAATACATTTTTTGAAGATGAGGAATCTTCCTCCTGTTTGGAATGGCAGGAGTGTGAATGGTGCATCAGGGGCCTTACTGGTTGAGGTAGATATTGTTAAAATGATGCTGCTGCTGCAACTCAGGACACTTGCTTTCACTGGTGCCCAGTTTAACTCTCAGCTTTAGCTTCAAAAGACCTTGAGTAATTTTTTTGTGTGGCGTAAATTACTTTCTGCTGATTACAACTTTTTTTGCCTCTACTAATAGCTTGCTTGTATATTTTAAAAAAACAACAGCGTGGGTTGAAACTGTAGAAAATTAAGTTGTCTGCACAGATTTATAGTATATAAATTGTCAAACTGCAGGATCTTTTTATGGGATTATTTTTAATGAGGGTGATAGTGTTGATTTAACAATCTAGGTTTCTCTATGACATTTGACTTGATACCAGGGAATGTATTAAGTAGAAAACCAGAATGATGCAAAATGAACACTCCAAAAAATAAGTGGATTAAAAATGGGCAGTTTGTAGCAGAGTCCTGTAAAGAATAATTTTTCATCCTAATCCTTGCTGACATTTTTATCCATGATATGGAAAAAAATTGTAAAGACATCACTGATGTTTGTAGTTGAGACAAAGATGGAGATTACTGAAGAGAGGAGGTCGTAGGCACAGATAACTCTGGATCAGCTGGTTTAGAGGGGTTATTTTAATATATGATTTAATAAATGGGAGGATGGAGTCAGGTGCACATAAGCAAAAGCTGCATGTCATAGTGCAGTGGTGTGTCAGCTCTGTAGGTGAACATGAACTGCCAGAGCTGCCTTTGCAGAGCCATGGCCAAAATGAGATAATCACTCCTGGTGCAGGCACAGGGAATTGCTGCTCCAGGGGAACTGGGAGGTGAGTCCCTCCATCAGGTGGGGAAAGTTTTGGAGATGCACAAGGATGATTTAAAAAAGGCCATGTCATCTGAGACAGAAAAGAGATACTTTCCTAATCCAAACCAAAAAATTGTCCAAGGTATCACAAATTAAACAAATTTAAGCTAGATATGAGGTGATAATGTTTAATCACAAGAGTAATCCCTCAGTTTATCAGTGTTTGAGGGGTGTGGAGAGGATGACTAACACAGCCTAGAGAAGATGGGATGAGTGTGCAAGGGTTTGGGGATGGAGCCATATGTTTTTTAGCAGTAGAAAGTAAAGGTCCTGTCACCTGCAGCTCCCTGCACAGGAGCTCTCAGTGGCAGGAGCATCATCCAGTGGGTTCTGCATGGGAAGGAGTGGAAATGCTTTAAGCTGAAGTGTATGTTGCAAATAAGAGACAGGAAAGGTAAAAGAGAGTGAGTGAGCTGTGCATTGGCAAACAAGAGAAAAGGGCTGCAGGGAGATTTTCTGCCATTTCCTGACTTTTATTGAAGGAGAACCTTGATGTCTTAAGAAAAAGGAAGCAAGCAAAAGCCTACAAAAATCACTTGCATTTTAAATAGTGTCAATTCTTAGATGGGAGGGAAAAACCCCACTGAGTTTCAGAATTTAACAATTAAAAAAGTGAGCAGCTAAGGTGTTAAATGTTGTTTCTGTTTTCTGCTGTACCTAACTTTGGGAAGCTTAGTGATTATTCCCCAAGAACCTTTAATATTCAGAAATCACATGTAGTTTGGCTGTTCTTTTACACTGAATGGCAGCAGCTGCACACCACCTACTATGCCAGTGCTGGGGTTAATTGTGGAAAGCAACTGAATTCAGCTGCCCAGAGGTTGGGGCAAGGAAATCTGTGTTGCAGCATCTTCAGATCTGCAGAGTTAAGAAAACACAATGGGAACAGATGAGCAGGATTCCCACAGCCAGTCCCTCCCCTGGGGTCCACGGCAGCATGGGTGGTTTGGCATGTGAGTGAGCTTATTATTTTTATTATTGCTTTAAAGCTGATATTAAATCAAAGATTGTACAGGGGCTTCTGCCAACCAAAACAAAAACATTTACAATCCAAGTGGGGCCCTTCGGGGGTGCGTCAGAAATGAAAGTTTCCAAAATTATTCAAGTATACATGAAACAGCTGGAAGTGCTTTGGGTTATGTTCGTGGTGTTTTGAGGTAATGCTATGAAAATCAAATATGTTTATTAGTTTCATAAGCTTTGTGCAAGAGTTTCACCAGGACCAGTTAATAAGCAGTTCACATTTGGAGATCTGTCCTTTTGTAAATGATATCTCTCGCAGTTTTAATGCTTCTGACGTGTATCACTGTAAAAGTCTGAAATTAGAGATGGAATCTTTTCCTGAAAATTAAACCCCAATTAATTTCAATTGGAAGGAAGCAAGTACTTCAGGGAACTGTATTTGGAGAATGAAGTGTTTATTATTGTTTGAAAGCTTGGGGATATCCTGCTTGAAAGAAGTCGGGAGTTCACTGGCACCCACCCACTTTCCATTCCCTCCCTCACTCTGGGGAGTTTGGTCTTGGTTTTTTTTATTTTTTATGCAGTCTTATAAAGGGATTTTTGCACTGCAAAAGGAGTCCTCAGCATTTGTATTTATTAAATGCAGCAGTGATACAAAAAGCAATGTGAGCATTGCAGGTAGGTGTAACCTCTGGATCTTCTGCAGAGAAGAAATGGATTGCATTAGACTTTGCTTCGGACAGCTCTCTGTCTAATTAGGAAAATATAACCCCAAAGTAGAGACAGTAGAAAATCAGCATGAAGGTTTTCAGTGGAAGGGCCATAAAGTTTGAAGTTAACATTTTAGGAGGCTGATCAGGACCCAGCATTCTTTGCAGGTTTATACAGCACAGGATGATTTTCCACTCTGTGCAAGCAAACGCCATCCTCCCGTTTCCTGAAAGCACCTTTCGTAGGTACGTTGGAAATAATTGGAAAGCAAGAAACACAGTTTTGATGGGTTTCCTAAAATACCTCTCGTGAGCTATTTCTTGTTGTCTTGAGGGAGGAGCAGCAGGAGTTGCCATGGTGATGTGATTTCGGTTCCATCCCCATCAATACAGCAGTGCTGTGCTACACGCTTGGCCCATCTGTTCCCCTCGCTGGAGACCCCATTCAGCTGGAGGTTCCTTTTGTGTTCCCAAAGTGGGGTAATAAGTGACCTTTTATTATAGGTGGAATCCCTACGTGGGTGGAAAATAACTTCTTTCAGATGTGGATGCTCTCTTTGGAATGAGGGGAGGAAAATTGTGTTGTTTTAAAATTCAAAATCAAATTACCGAAAGCTTTTTCTGGTAAAGTGTTTTTTCAGGACTAATCTGCAGGTCCAGTTCAGAATTGCAAAGTGCCCATTTGAGCCCAGTGCTTGCATGAGCAAATATGTTCTGTATCACAGCACTGGTTTCACTCCCTTACTTTAACTAAAGCTGTTTTAAAGAATGTCAAGTCATGAGGATGTTTTTTTTTTTACTTGCTGGTGGTACTTGTAACTGAAAACCAAAAAAAAAAAAGAAAAGGGAATAAGGTTTTTCCCACCAATTAAAACCCAAACAGTAGCACCATTCATGGTTCTTGCCATTCCCTGAGGCTTTAGCTGGAGAAGGTGAGCAGCACCACTGGATGGAGGCATTCCGGGCTGGCTGGAGTGCTGAGCCCTGCCTGGCTGGAGGGAAAATCAATCACAGTTTGCTGGGGTTGTGTAACCTTGACCCTTGGTACATCCCTTTATTGCCTTTTGGGGAAAGACTTGTTTTCCTCTCTGCTAAAAGTCCCATGCTCCTTGCCTAATTTCCCAGAAAGGCAATCAATGCATAGTGTTTTGTTTCTTTTTTTCCTCCCTGCATTTGATACCATCATATGGTAAATATTAAGTTTCTTTGTTTTTTTACTTCAGAAAAAAAGAAGTACTTTATTTTCTTAAACTTAGATTAGTAAGAGTCTGCATGGTAGTGGCGCCATGGCAGAAGGCATGCTCCAAACAAGTGGCAAAGTTTGGATTGGAAAAAAATCTGAATATTTAATGTAAATTACAGAAAAGTGTTCTGTGTTTTAGTGTTCTGTGGATTACTATTGACCCACACAGGACTGGGAACATCCTCATCATGATCTATGTGGGGATGGAGACTGAACAGGAATGGCTGTTTTTGTCAGGAATCACAAGCACTATCTCCATTTTTAATTTTCTGATTTCTAATAACAGAATCTGCATGAATGGAGCATTATTGTACAGCATCCTTACTCATCTAATTGAACCTCCTGCTTGTAAAAGGTAATTAAATACAAGCTGTGTGGCTGTAATTAATGAGTAAGGGTGGGATGTCATCGGCAGTGGAGCTGCCCACTGTCCTGCCCTGTGTCCAGTCTATTTTTTAAAACATGTAGTGGACCTAAGTTACCAAAACTCTAATGTATCTGCAAAGGAAAAATGCACTGAGCCATTTGATGCTCTTTTTGTTAATTCATTTGGAAGTCAATAAAACCCCTAGTTCTTTAATTGGATGTGTAGCACTTGCTTTTAGTACCTTCTTGATTTTGTCCCAGGTGAAGTGAGACTTGGCTGGAGAAGTTTGAAGTTGATTCATCTTTTAATTTAATATTTGGTACTTCCTTTCTGTTGGAAAGCTACTTTGTCTGCACCAATCTGAGTTGTCTAAATTCTTCTAACAAACTGGTTAAGTAATGACTGTGTTAATTTTACACTAAGGAACTGTGTTTCATATATTACATTTTTTATATTTTTAAAACACATGAGAGGACAAATGCATCCCCTTATGTTAAGAGAGAAATGAAGCTTGGTTTGTTCACTGCAGTGCTGACCCTGGCAGGACCTTCACTTTCTCTTACTGGTGTAGAATCTCCTCATGAAATGGGTTTAATATTACACTTTCTGAGACAATAACTGACTGTTTGGTCACTGAAGAGAAGAATAGATTTTTTAAAAACTCTCCCAGCCCTGGATGGATGGTGATAACCTCCAGTGATGTCTATTGGTCTTAGAGCTAACTTCCATTCAGTAGCTGAATCCATGCTACAAACCTAAATAATCAAAAGATATGACCTGTTTCCATAGTGCTATCAGACCTGGTTATATGGGGATTATTACTGATTTTTTAATTATGTTGCAGTAAAAATTCCCAGTTACTGAAGAAATTCTCAACAGTCGAGGCATTTTTCTTTTTCTTCTCACAGTTTTTTTTCTATTAAATGAAGTTCTGATTCTCTTAGCTTTTTTTGAAATTGATACTGTTCAGTTTTTCTGTGCTTGTATCCAGGGCCCACCCAGAATAAAACTCTACTGTGCAGTACAGTAGAGTTTGGTTTTTTTGACAGCTTGCCAGGAAAAGATTTTCTGTTTGTTCTCTTACGATTTTCAAGTTACACTTGTCACTCTCTGTGGGCATGGGGAACCAGCAGCAGCTAAATGCCAACCAAAAATACTCCTGCAGGCACTCAGGCACTTGATTTTCTCTCTTTCTTTAAATGCCATTATTTCCTTGTAGTTGCAAGGAGAATGAGGCAGTGCAGAGAGTGGGGGCATTTTCGGGAGGAAGGCAGCTGTGGAGTGACACTACAAAGCCTCAGCCTGTACACCACGCAGTGCTGCAGTGAACTGGACCTCTCAGACAGGATAATTCAGTTGTGGTGATAAAAAGCACAGCAGCCACACAGGGAAATACTGTATTTTTGAAGACAGGCGATTCAGTATGATTAAATGTGGACTGAAATTGCTGAATGAGGATGAACTGTAGGAATGAGCTATTTGGGCATCCTTTGGAGTGGATTTTCCAGCTCCCCTTGCAGTTGGTGTGCAGATGTTACTCATTCCACTCTCGTTGTGGTAGCAATGCCTGTTTGCACTTTGTTGTTCCCAAGAATACTAACATGCTATTTGGCAGTGTTATTTAGTGGCTGAGCAGATAATAATTTATCTTGGAAACTTGCTTAAACCCCATTAATTTTCTAATATTGTCTGTTGCTCTGAGGTGCAGATTGGTCTCTTTTCCCAAGTAACAAGTGATGGTAGAAGAGGAAATGGCCTCAAGTTGTGCCAGGGGAGGTTGGTTGGATATTAGGAAAAATTGCCTCACTTGAAAGGCTGCCGTGGTGGTGGCATTTAGACCACCTTAGCTTGGCAAATATCTTGGACTGGTTGCCACTGTTTGATTTAATACTATTGATTTGCAGCTTGTTTCTCTTTAAGAAACGATAATTTGTTCAAAATATAAATCTGATTTTTCCTTCTTATGCCTGTGGATTCCCAAACATCCCTGACTGCTGCTCAAGAGCTGTTTGCCAATGACTTCTTTGTTTTCTTCGTGGAACAATTCGTAGATGTTAAAATTGCTTCAGCAAAAATCAATTTCAATTAATCTCTGCTTTGTTACCCATTAGCACTTTCAGAGAAGATGTTCAGCATGAGAAACTGGAGGTTTTTAGCTTTGTCACAGGATATTGGTAGAGACATTTTTAATGGCCTCATCCAGAGGCTAGGGAAACAAACAGGACTCTTCATAAACCTGAATTCTCTCCAGAGAATCTTGTCTATTTTATATATATATATATCTGTTTATATAAGAGAGAAATCATCCAGCCTGGGTTCTGTGTGGAGAGAACACATGGACGATATTTTTCAGCTGTTTGTGACATGATAATTAAGCTCAGATGAACTCTGTTGTGAGCAGGACAGTGGAGATCACAAAACTATTTCTGGATGGTAGTGGGGAGTTTGATTCAATTTGAAAATAAGGTTGTTGAATGGCATTACTACAGCACTTACAGAGTTTATAAAAAATGAATTATAGATCAGATGGGGGATTATATTTGGAAAAGTGCACTTAGGTCTTGTGTGCTGTGGCAGTAAATACTTCATGAATGCAAGGATTTAAAATTAAATGTCTGGTAATAGAAATGTGTCTCCATAATGCCAATTCCTGCCATTGAATTCTGAGAGACTTCCAAATGCCTTCTTGTTCTACACACTGTTAAGTAAAAGTAGCCTTTGTTGAGCAAGGAGGTTCTTAAATTAGCCCCTAAGACATTGCAAGTACTTTGTCAACCATGCTCCTTTCCATATTACACATGGATTTTTGTACAGTTAGTTATCCTAGAATTTTACAAATGGCAGGGGTATGTTTATGAATTGCTAGATTTCATAGAACTTACATAAAATTTGTTTTTACAAGGCTCTGGATTTTGTAAACTTCTCTCCAGTTAGAAAACCAACAGCTTTTACTTGCAATTTTGCCAGTTTTTGCAATTTTACTTGAATTTTCTGCCAGCCATTTCACCTGAAAACCTGAAGTGTGAGTTACAGGGTAATAAATCTGTCTGGCTGATGGGGAAGCTGAAGTTTGCAGAAAGTCTGAACGCAGACTAGAGTATTACTTACCTAGCAGGAGATCTCCACAGCCCAGGAAAACACCTTGCCAGGTAACTGGTGCTGGCAGCAGTGCAGCAGAGTTCCTGGGTATCTCCACGTGGTATTTTTATTGGGTATTTCACAGCTCCCACAAACACACCGGGCTGGTTTTAAATTAGCAGCTCAAATGGCTCAGCCTTGCAAGGGCAGCAGGGAACTGAGTCTGAAGGAGCTGTGTCTGCACTAACTCAGCTTCTTGGGAGGTTTGTGCAGCTCTTGCTGCCCTGGCAGGGCTCTTGTACCTCCCCAGGTGTGGCCCATGATGCCAGAATCCTGTTAACATCAGCAGGTCAGCTGCTCCTGTGAATGAGCACCATGGGCAAAAGAAAAAGATACTGAGCTTTTATATGCATATATATTTTATAGGTGCATATAAGTGCACACACACACGTATAAAAATAAATATATATGGGTATATATAACCATGTAATATATATGTATAAATACAGCCAGTTTTAGTATAGGAAACAAATTATTCTGCCCCCAGAGCATAACTTACTACAAGTGAAATAGTCCTCTGGAGCTGAATTGCTGCTCTGATTGTAGCTTGATGTGGAAGATAAACTTTGATTAATCAATGTTTTTATTCAGTCACTTGTAGGGTACGATGAAGTTGTGCCATACCAAATTTTAAAGGTGAGAACTGCAGTTACCTGAGCTACCTCTCCATCATGAGATTTTTTTTCATTATAGTTAAAAGTGCTCTTGTTCCAAGTCACCTAATTTGAAGGAATAGTCATGCAATTAGTCATCTAATTGAAAGAAGTAACAGCTTGGATAATAAGAAAAACCTGCTTTTCATTTTGCAGAGTTTATAGTTAATATTGGCAAGTTTTCCCAACTTCATTGTTTTTTCTGCTGAAATATTAGACCTGAGTGGGGAGTTGATAGCAGCAGAATATCTGAGCAGCCTCGAGGGGCTGAGTGGAGCAGTTCCAGATGCTGAAAAAATTTTTATATTTTTTTTTGTATTTTGTAAGAGACCAGTTGCAGTACTATAATTCTTCCATGGATTTTAGGAAAAACTTGTTTTATAACTAACGTTTGCTCATGTGGAATCTCTTCTTCTGCACCTTGAATAAAGGTGGACTCAAGGTTTCTTTGATCAAAAAAAAAAATTAAAAAATAACAGGAGGAAAAGTCTGGTGTTTAAGACCTTTTTGAATCTTGATAATCTTCAAATGTGAATTTCACATATGTCACCTTGTTATTTCTGAAATTACTCCGTGTCAGATTCAATCCCTGACCAGATTTTTCATACCCATACCTACTGCCTTCCTTCTAAATCCCTGGACAGCAATCTATTTTATATACACCACCCTCTTCACTCATCACAGCTCTTGCAAGTAGAATTAGGATGCCTCAGAAGGATGCAGGAGGAATGAAGAAAAACAGATTTTCCACAGTTGCAGTTGCACCTCTTATTGCCATCAGACCTGTGTGCTCCTCTGATGCTCCACGGCTGAGTTAAGCTGGGCTAAGCTTTTTCTGCTGGTATTCTCCTTTCTTGTGGAGTGCTGGCACCTTTTTCACCATTTGGCTCTGCCAAATACTTGGGCATTCCTGTTTTCCCACAAGTGCTTGCCAGTTCTGTGTGTTGTAGCTAATTTACGCATTATCCTATATTACATGTTATTATAGGTAACTCCTCAAGCATTTGGGTCAATGCAAATATAATTTTTCTTCACTGGCCAAGAACAAATTTTTAAAATTAATTAAAAAAAAAAATTAAATTGGTGTTTGCAAATGCAAACTCAAAGTTAAATTTTAACTCAGGATGACAGCACATTTCTCAGCACCTGGATGATGCCTACTGGGAGGCAAGACAGAGGGCAGTGGTGGTGAAAGTTGTTGCACATTCCCAGCAGAAACCAGCAGGAATAATGCATGCAGCAGTGCTGTGGGAAGCAAGGAAATGCAGGAGGCAGTGGGATGCTCCGTGCTGGGCTGGCTGGTGCCATGGATTTCTCTCTGGTTACAGGACCAGCCCTGTTCACAGGGCTGTAGGTCAGACACACCTCCTTACCTTGTCCCTGCTGAAACCAAGACCTTGACTGCCTCACTGGCTTGCTCACCGAGGTGGAAATCCGGTACAAGCATTTTATAAACCTGTAATTAACATTTTTGACACTTACAACCTCTGAAATCTGGCTAATCAGGATCTCATCTGGTTTATTAGCTGCTTCTTGCCTTTTTATTTAGTTTTCCAGCTCTGGCATGTGAGCTGGAGCCTCTCTGATTAACCATCCTGGATGCTAACTTTGGGGGTTTAATTATCTTCCTAAAAGCCAGCATGTTGTTACCTTTTTAGAAACACATGCTCAGTTCTTACGCAGATGTTGTTCTTAAAATCTATTTCTGTAAACATCTTTTTTTCTGGGCCAAGAGGTTTCTGATAGCTATATATAGCTGTGTGTGATTTCCTGGGGGCACAGCAGCAGTAAATCAAGCCCCATCAGTCAGGTATGCATCCCTCCTGCAGCTCCCAATTCTCACGAGAAAGTTGAAAGAATCATGAATTAAATTACACTTAATTGGTAATGAATTTAAATTCATTCAGTTTACTTCAATTTCTTCTGCTGCTTGGGAAGTAATTTTAAATGAAAGATGCAGATACTTGCAGAGATCATGATGTCTCAGAAAACACTAAAATAGGGATGTTGAATGATGCATTTAACTGATGATTGAAAAATTTGATGTAATCTGTGGAATGGATGGAAGTACTTACACTTTCTCCATCTGTGACTTCCCAAGCCATGATTTTGTTGTTTTTACATCTCAGTGTTTCACACACACAGGTCAGCAGATTATAATTATTCCTACCTGCTTGTGGCTTAATATCTAATATTTTTCTTTTAGAGACGTATTGCTTCTTACCGCTGCTCAAGAAAACTTAGACAAAATATACTAATTTCTGTTTCTTGTTTCCTAAATGTTTTGATAATTGTCTTTGCTATGGTGTTGGTTTTTTCTAATGAATGTGTGAATGTTATCAAGTGATATTATGGGATATTGTAGGTGGTAGCCATCATATATCTATATACCATTCAGGAAACTTAGATACGCATCTGCAAATTCCTGCTGTGTAAGAAGAGCCCGGGGGTGAATCTTACAGGCATAAAAATTTCATATCTGCAGAAATGTTCTTTCCTGCATGGACAGTTGAAGGGAAGCTCCAGAAGGAATAGATTCCACATATAAATCTGAGAAATGGGTTGGGTGTTTTGGGCACTGTGTGTATGTGTTGTAAATTAATCCCTGACTGCTCTTCATGGATCCAGGCAGGTTTTGTGCTCTTCCAAAATACGGGAAGCTTTCTGAAAGTGAAGCTTTAAAAAAGTTATCAGCTGGGTGTCAAGTGCTGCAGTGAAGATGTTCTAGGCTATTTGGAGAGCTGCTCTTGTCACAATCCTGACTGGAGATCCTGAAAGGAAAGGGAATGCATACCAGTCCTGTCTCCTGTTTGAAATGTTGGTTTGTTTTTTGGTTTTTTTTCATTGGTTGCTTTCTACCTGAGGTGGACCTGTGAGCTTTTACAGAGAGGGGAAGCTGATTGAGCACTTGTAACTCACACTTTGCAGTAGTTGGAGATCATACGTAGATGGGTTTATGCTCCTCTTTCTTCTAGAGTTTCAATTTTTAAATCTGTCTTTGTTTTTATTTTCAGTCATGTAGAATTCATTGCTTTATATAGTGAAAGTTGAAAGATTGGAAGCTCTGAATCCTGAGTTACCAAATATATAAGATTTTTTTTTTAAACCAAGCAAAACACAAAGCAGAGCCCAACCCCTTCCCATCAGCTGTGCTCTTTGTTAGCTTCTTTAGGCTCCAACTAAAATGGAACAGGCAAATCAATAATTGCTGTTTAATAATGTGTTAGTAATAATGCAGCTGCTGGACTGTGAAAGCTCATATCAGCCTTTTTGCCTTGCTGGAATTGTCTAGCTTATGTGCCACAGGTAACTACTGAGTGAGTTATCAGTTGAGATCTGCTGCTTATTTTATGTTTGATGGCCAGAATCAAAGAGAAAGCTTTGGATAAAGGATGAGGTGACAGATTCAGGGATGTGCCAAGAGTTCATCACCTCCTGCATTATGTTATTTTATCAAACAGTTCACAAATAGTGGTACAAAGTATTCACATATTTAAGAAAACAAACCATCCAAGTGGCCTTGCAGCTGGATAAATAGTGCAAAGCTCCTGCAGCTACTGAATCAAGTTAATTTGGGCTTTTTAAAATATACCTGGAGACTTTGTGTTGTTCAGCATCAGTGCCTGCGAGCGAGTGGTGCTGAATGGGGGTTTGTGTGCTTTCAGAGCGAGGTTTGGAAGAGGGTTTTGATTTTCTGGGATGTTATTCCTGAAAGTTTTCGATAGAAAAGCTTTTTTAACGATGCTGTGCCAGCAGCCTGTGAGGCAGTGATCAGCCTCCCTGGGAGGAGGTGATTCCAGAGCCTCTTGGCTGTGGTTCTACAAATTGAGATTCTCATTCGCATTCTTGGTTGAACTCTCTAAAATATAGTTTGGACTTCCTCTTGTGAGACTGTTCTTCCAAATGTGCTGTTCCAGGGAAGATCCTCAGGGTCACAGACATCATGTGCACCTTGAGAACTTCCCAGACATTCCTGGTACCTGGATGACATGGCTGGAGAATGGAGGGAATTGGTGAAGCACTCAGGAGTGGGGAAAAGAACAGTTTCTGAGGAAAAATTCCAGATAACTTCCTGAAGGAGAGTAAAGTTTTTCACAGATGTTAACACTGGCTTCACTGGGGATTCCTAGGGATATTCTTTCACCTTGTAGAAAGAACAAACCTGGGTAACACAGTAAACCTGTGTATTTATTAAATGCTGAAAATGAATGTTGGTGGTTGAGAAGTCAAACAGGTAACAACTTGTGACATTTAATGCTACATTACCACGACTAGTTAGTGTTTATTTACAAGTAGATACAGTGGGTTAAATTTAGTGAATGAAAAAAATATTGCTAAAAAATGTAGAAAATATAGCATAAATTAAGTGAGATGGAGTTAATCAATATAGAGGGTTAAAATCTAGTGAATGCAAAAAGCATTGCTGAAAATACAGCCTATGTGAAATGAGATGGAGTTAATCTTGGTGTAAGAATCCACTGCCAGGTGGGGTTTGCATTTCATATATTGCTTTTTGGAAGCATGCCACTGAAAAACTTCTAAATTTTTTTCCAGTTTATTCCTGTTTCTTCTGTAAAGGTGATTCAGAGTGTACAACTGCACATTGGATGTAATTAGAAGAAAATGAGTAATTTTCACAATATTGCCGCAGAGCCATCAGCCCATGCAGCAGTAGGCTGCACTGAAGTACTTGTGACTAGGAATTTTTCATTTCCTCTGCTGTTGCAAAATTTCCCTGCATTTATTTCCGACTTTCAACACTTCTTTCCTGAATGCACTTTAATCTTCAGCGCTGTCTGCATTAAAAGAAGGGAAAATGAAAGTTAGAGGGAAAATAAAGCATGTAAGAAGTGTGAAACAAACCCAGTGTAATTTAACCAAGGAAGGATGGGGCAGAGGCTCCCCTGTGCTGCAGGTGGCTTTTTGTTCAAAGCACTGTGAAATACCAGGCAAAAGCAGTTTTGAACTTCTAAGTGTAATCTGCCAATTGTCTAGAATTCTCAGCAATCCTCCCTTTTTAGCAAGTTTTGTGAAACAAGCCAAGTGCAGTGTTGGTAGTTTGGGTTTTTGTTAAGTTGAGCCATTCTAATTCTGTAAGCACTTTCAATGGCAATGTTGCATTTGCATCTTGGTTACACTCTTCCATGATTTCATCTGGGGTGAGTGAAAATCACTTTTAAAAGTAGTTGGGCTGATTTTACTCGAATTTTCCAGAGTGTTTGCTTCAGGTGAAGCTGCCTGGCCTCATCATCCCCAGCTCATCTTTGCCTGATTGCCAGAAGGGGTTGGATGGGTGATGCAGAGTGCTCCAGCTGATGCTGCAGAGGAAACCACAGCCTTGGGAGCATCCTCTGGAGTGGGAGCACAGGGCAGTGTATTAAGACTATTCCCTTCTTCTGCTCCCAGCAGGATGAAGGACAGTGGAACCAAACCAATATTAGGTGCCACAGATGTTTCAAAAAGGACCATTTTCAAATACTGAAAGAAAAAAAGTTTTCATAAAAAGCAGTTGCAAAATTGCATCCTGTTTAATGCCAGCTTCTGTAAAAAACCAGAATACAGCCTACCTACAGAGGGTAGGTTTAGATGGGATATTGGGAAGAAATGCTTCACAATGAGGGTGGTGAGGCACTGCCACAGGTTGTCCAGAGAAGCTGTGGCTGATCCATCCCTGGAATTGTTCAAGAGCAGCTTGGATGGGGCTTTGAGTGATGTGGTCTGGTGGAACATGTCTCTGCCCATGGCAGGGGGCTTAAAACTAGATCAGGTCCCTTCCAAATCAAACCATTCTGTGATTTATGATACGGTCTGATATTTTCCTAAGCCAATGCCTGTTTCTACCTTCAAGTATGTGAGAAACAGAAGAGGCTGATGGCAAAACTGCTGCCATCCACTGTGACCCCAGCAGTGCAGTTGGAGTGCAATCCATGCTCCTCTTCAGGAGGATTCTGTCTGTGGTAATTCAGACTGGGAGGTGACAGGTGAATTACCAAGAGGAAATCCACAACTGAGGCAAAAACTCTGCAGTCTGTAGCAGCACAGAAGTCCCTTCCTTACCTTTATCATGGAGCTGTTTCCCTAAAAAGTGTTATTATTTGTTTGCAGCTGTGTGAGGCATTGAGCAGGATTGTAGCAAATGAAAGCAGCAGCTTGTCTGTGAAAGGTACATGGCTTAGAGCAGCATGTTGCTGTCATTATCTGTGCTATCAGGTGGCTGCACTTACAGCTGTCATGTAAGTGGTGTGAAAAAAAGGAGAAGCTGCTGTACTTGGGCTCTGCCTGTCACTTGCAGCTGAGGGTTTGGCAAATGAAGATTTTTTTTCCCTTCACTTATAAAGAATTTTCAACTTATTTAAAACAATATCATTGAAAACAAGGGTTGTGGCTCCTGAGGCTCCATGGAGGTACATGGCAGGATTTGGTGCTGCAGCTGCAGCCAGCTGTGCTGTGCAGCTCCACGTCCAAAAATGTTTGCCCTGATTATTTCTTATGATGTTATTGCCTGTTTAAACATGGCAGAGCTTTGGCCTCACAACACCTCCTGTGTCACAGCTGATTTTTTTATTTCCAATGAACGTTAAAATTTTCCGAGCAGAAAGAATTGTTCTTTTTTGTTTGGATTGGTGTTTGTTGGGGGTTTTTAAAGTGTTCACGCTGGAGGAATGATAATATCCTCGAACATCACTCACACAGTCACATCATGAGGCTGACTGACAGTGAAAGGGGCTGGCAGACTGAAGGCACATTCAAGAGCAGTGTCTGAACTGTTGTGTGTCATGTCCCTGCACTTGGTGGAAGTGATGGCTTTTAGGGGCATTGCTGGGCACCCCTGTATCTCTGGATTTGTACAAACACTCTCCTTTTTGGCTGTAGATGAGATGCTTTCATGACCAGCTCATGCAAATAGTCAGCAGTGTAAAAATCAAAGGTAAACGGTCTGGAATGACAAAAAAATGAGAGTTTTCTGTGTACCAGGTGTGACTGTGTGGCTGGAGCTGTTGCAAAGATGTCAGCCTGGGGCTTACAAGTAAACAAGAGAAAATTCTCTGAATTTTATTTTTTGGTTTTGTTACTGTGCAGTGTTCTATGTGTATGTCTTCCTTACTGTTCCCCATGCCAGGCTGCTATTTCTGCAAGTATTTTAGAATTCCATTTGTCTCCAAGCTTAAAAACCAGTTAGAAGTACATAATTTAACCCTGAGAGACAGTTGCATATAATTAATTTTCTTTTGCAAACTTCTGTCAGATCCCAGTGCCCCTAAGAGGAGCAATATAGTTTTCCAAACAAGTGCCTTGCACTATGGCCTGGGGTCATCCAAAAACTGTATCTGATGAAGTTGTCATGGACACTGCCTGACATGGGAGTGATGGCATAAGGAATGTGTTATGTATCACTTTTGCAGTTAGGAAATTATGGAACAGTTTTACTGTGGTGTTGAAATATGGTATTCATCACTTTGCATTACTGGTACAGAATTTATCAGTCAAGTTTTTTAGTTGATTAATAGACAGGGCTTTGGCTTGACTGTTTTTCAACAGTCTGCCCTTGTTTATCTCGACAACAATTGGTTTTTATCACATTGGTGCACATCTGACAAAAAAAAGGCACTCCAGATCATTGGTGGCATTAGTCTGGCATTGTCTTGCAGTGCCTTTATTAAAACCCCCTTTGTCCTATTGTTGCTAAGTGATCTATCCATCTTAATATTTTCCTGATGTCTAAGCTACTGTCTGTTAATGGCATCCTAATGCATTCTGAATTGACATATTTCACATCATTTAAACTCTGCTTACCTATTTATCATGCAGAGGTCGTAACTTAGTAAGTGAAAGTCACTCAGAGGATTTTTCTTTGCTATTTCTCTAATTTTCTGTCGCTATAAGGAAATTGCAGCTCTTCCACTCACTTATTGTACCGTTGTGATAAAGGCTCTTCCTCACTCTGCCATCCAGTACACAGAGCAGCTTTGTACATTTGATTTCCTTCTCTCCCATTTGTGTCAGCCTGATGTGATATTAAAAACTGGAAGCAGGGATGTTTTGTGCAGCCGTTCCTGGCCCTGGGAGGAACAAAGATGACCTGGCTGGTGTGGCATCCATCCTTGCACAGGGAGACTATCAACTCGGTGCTTGCTGGGGCTGGGATTACGTGTCACTCAATCTTGTCAAAAATTCTATGAATATTCAATGAGGATTTTAATGTATTGTCATCAAGGAGGCAATTTCTGTGTAGTCATATTAAGCATGTTGTCATCTCTGCAGTTTAAATACATTGTTTTGCCCATGAAGTGACCTTAGGCAATTTTAAAATGGTCTCGTTTTTTCTCCATTTGCCTTATACCAAATAAATTAGTTTTACCTAATAGGAAAGAACCTAATATGGATCTAACACATTTGTATAGGGAGAAGCACATTTTAATAAATAATCAGGGTATTATTCTACATGTACCAGGATTTATCTTTTCCACTTATGCTTACACAGAAGGTTTGAGATATGGTCAGGTTGGCTGCAGTCAAGTTGTTCTCTAACTGAGGTTTCATAATGAGTTCAATTTTCCAAGGGGGGGGAAGCTGTTAATTTAGCTCCCTCCTTGCACTGCTGATGATGTTTAAATCACTGCCTGCCTCATGGTTGTGTGTTTAGGTGTTGTTTAAGCTTCATTGCCCAGGTGAGGTTCTCATTTGCATTAATGGTGTATGAGTGTATTTTGTTGGACACTGATTATTATAGGAAAGCCAAATGGCTTCTAGTAAAGTTTAGATTTTGAAGTTTGTTTTCTTGTGGACTTTCCTAGGTTGCAGACTTTTTATAAGTGCATAACTCTGTACACAGTGAGAATATGAACATTGTTTTTTTGAGATGCCGTGATGATTCCTTATTGCATATGTCCTAAGTAACGTATTTTTCTTCTGAAATCAGAACAAACTATTTCAGGGTATACAGAATGTGGCATTTTCAACTGAAATGTGAACAGCAGGGCCTTGTTAGTCACGCCAACGTTGTACTGGGAACAACAGGTGTATTGTTGGGTGGACTGGAACAGTGGGATGTCTCATGTGTAGTGAAACCAAGGGAGAAAGCATTAGGGTGTGAAAATACTTTGTTAAAATGCTGTTCATTAGAAAACCTGAAAATCCTGAAAAGTACAGAAAAGTACATTTTGCTTTACAGCAATTTGAGAAGTAGACTACTTATTAATTCAACTGAACAGCACTTTAAGCTGGGAAGAGAACAGTGTATTCAGAGCTCCAAAGTATACCTCTGGGCCAACACTTTTAAATTTAACTGGGAAATTTTGGTACCTTTTATGTTTGTGTGAGAACATGAAAGTATCTGATTTTGCAGAGGATGGATTATCATCACTTCCAGGCCCAAGCAGTAGTCACTTTTGAGAAGTACAGTCTTTGTTTCTAAGGATACTGAGCCACTTCCTTAAAAGTGATTCCATTCCTGCACTGAATGGTCCAGCACTGAAAGAGAGGTTTTTGCCAATTTTGCAAGATGAGATTCACAGCCTCCAGCTTTGCAGCTAGACTTGAGAAAACTTCCCTTAGTACCTTCCCAGGATTGTTTCCTCTCTTCTATAAAAGCTATCAGAGTAACTTCCTGATAACAACCTTCCAGAAGTTTATTTTACTTGAGTTACTTAATGTGTTAGTTATGTGTGTGAGTAGTAATGCTCTTTGGTCATATCCTTTGCCATGGATAAATATGCTGGCTGTGTGGATAAAGCTGAAGTGATTTATGGATGGATATATCTTTGGACTTTTAATGAGTCTGTGAGGTATGTTTCCTTCAAAGACACAAAGATGGCCATTTGCAAATAAACAGGTAATCCTTGATGGAAAAAGATGGGTAAAACCAATAATGACTGATTTAAGTCATCATGATAATCCCTAATTTTGTTTCTTGTTCGTTGACTCACTGAAATCATCGTGATAATCTAAAATTTCTCATTCATACTCAGGCTGGAGAAGGAGTGAGGTGTTACACATGCTGAGGTTAGTCAGGCAAGGAAGAGCTGTCCTTAGCTAAGTAGGTGAGGAGATCCTGCAAGGCTGCTGTGCTGTGGACATTTGAACACATGAGTATTTTGTGTGTCTTAGGCCAACTCCCAGGTGAGGGTTACTAGTGTTGTATCTGGGACAAGAGAATTCTAGACCTAGTTTGTGCTAAAAACTCACATCCATGCTGCAGCCGTGCCTGGAGGGTGGGAAGGGTCACGAGCCAGGGCAGGGAAGGAATGATGCCAACATAAATGATATATCCAACCTTGACTCATTCACTGCTTTGGCTCTGTGGGTGACAACTTTCTTCCCATAGCCCAGACACAGAGAAAAAAGGCTGGGCTTTGCAGAGCAAAATGCAAGGTTTCACTGGCACTGCTAATTTTCATCAATAAGTAGTAAGATTTTCTAAACTCAACTCATCTGTATTTGATCATCTTCCTAAGAAGAGCTTTGGGCTCATGTGCAATAATGTGCTGAGTCCCAGGCTGTGGACAGTGATTTTCCATCATTTTGGGGAGTCTTCTCCACTGAGCTGTTCTGCAAATGGAAGTGGATTAAAGGAAAAGGAGAAGTATTCTTCAGATTGATCATGGCTAAACAAATTTGAATGTATATCAGGCGTCTCCAGTTCCTGATAGAGGATATTTACAGTATAAAGCAATATGAGTTTTCTTTAAGCTTCATGTTTTCAACTCTTTCTTTTTTAACATTCAAAAGCCCTGTGGTAAAGTCAAAGCAGGCTAGTGCAGAATTAACAAATCTGACTCTAGTACGCCTGCAGGGCTCTGGATATACATATAAAGTAGTAATCCTGTCTGAAGTGATTTCTTCTGAATTGCTTAGAAAGTCTTTTGACGACTTTGTGTGTTTAAAAGCATTTATTGTTGTGGTCAGAAGAAACGATATTTTTCTCATGATTTCCACTGAGGAAAGACTTTGTGATTTTCTGCTGTTTCTAACATCTTGCAAAGTCCACAAGCAATTAGTACTGAGGCCCAGGAGAAGGAGTCAGGCTTCATGGCATTACTGCATTTCCCCTGAAGTGTGTGTTAGATTTCAATACTGCAGACATTAATTTCACATTGTTTTGCATTCTGACCAAGCATTCAACTGTATTGTTTAAGCTGGCTGTATTACACAGTTGCACTCAGGTTTTAAATGAGTGCATAAATATTTGCAGGGAAGAGGAAAAAAATCTTTACTCGTAGAAATGGCTTGTCATTAATTAATATAGAATCTATACACATTGCTCTTCATTTAAGCCTGTAGCTAATTTCTGTCTCACTGACTTCTCAAAGCCAGACATCTATAATACCATCAGCTGAAATTCTAGAGAAGGATTTTAGGGATGTGCATAAATAAAAGTATTGAATATTTAGTAAGCAGTGTGTATACAGTATTTTACAAAAAGTTCTGTGAGCTTTTCTTGTGCCACATGAGAAACTGAGGAACAGAGGACAGACATGAAAGATCTTAATAAAGACTGGAATTTAACTCTTCAGCCTTTGTGCTCAGTTTTGGGCCCTGCATGACAAGAAAGACACTGAGGTGCTGGAGCAAGTCCAGAGAAGGGCACAGAGCTGGGGAAGGTCTGCAGCCCAAGACTGATGAGGAGCAGCTGAGGGAATGGGGGTGTTTGGCCAGGAGAAAAGGAGCTCAGATGGGGTTAGATGGGCTCAGATGGGCTCTTCTCCCATGTGTGATAGGACAAGTGGAAATTGCCTCAAAGTTTCACCACAAGTGGTTTAGATTGGATATTAGGAAAATTTCTTTACAGAAGGGTTATCAAGCCCTGGCACAGCTGCCCAGGGCAGTGGTGGAGTCACCATCCCTGGAGGGATTTAAAAGGTGTGCAGATGTGGCACCTGGGGACATGGCTCAGTGGTGGCCTTGGCAGTGCTGGGTTAACAGGTGGACTTGATGATCTTGGAGGCCTTTTCTACCCAAAATGATTCTGTGATGCTCTCTATTTAAAGTCGGTCTCGGTCCTCCTTTGCTCACCCCCTGCCCTCTCTCTCCCTGTGCAGAGCTGCTGGGCTCTGCTGGCAGCACAGACCCTCTGCTGCCCTGACTCTGCAGGACACATCAAAACAATCCCACACTCCTTATTTAATTTACAGCTGGCATTGGGAACACCTGCAGCTGCCTGAGGAGGTGCTGTGGGAATGTTCATCTGGATGGAGCCCATTCTGTTCCTCACACAACAGGTATCAGGAGGAGGTGAATTCTGCTGTTGTGCTGCCCCATCTACACTGTTATCTCTCTAAACAACTCCATTTTGACTGTTATTCAATACACTCCTCTGGTACATTGTTCTGTTTGTAATGTTCTTGTGTGACCTAAGATGAATAATGTGGGAGCTGTCAAAGTGTAAAATGAGGCACATTATAAAACCATCAATGGAATAAAAAAAATTGTTGGGGTTGGATAGTGTTTTCCTCAGTAATAGCTTTGAAAAATAAAATTCAAGAGACTTTTGTCTCTTTAGAAATTACACTAACCTGACAACAGATACACAATTCTGATTTCTTTGCATTTAAATTCCCTGTTATTATTTAGCTGCCATAGAGATAGATACATGATACCTTATACAGCCTGCATATGCTTTGAGATTTGAGTTGTGCAATCATCTAATGGTGTAATTTGAAATACTGAATGTTTGTTTTCTCTTTCCAAAAAACGTCACTACTGTTCTTTATATGTTGTTTGGCAGCTTCTGCATCTTAAGCTGCTCCATCAGAGGATGTGAGAGACATTCCCCTACCACAGAGAAAGGCATCGACTAATATGATCTGATTAAAAATGCAGCAGCTTAAACTTTTGGCCATGTTTGAACATCAAAATGTGATGAATGGCAGCACCATGTCCAACCAAAGTACTGACCAGTTTGGCTCCTTGTCTCTGAGAAGGATCAGGTACTACAGGAAGAATTTCTGAGCAGAGCAAGCATTTATTCCACAAGCCCCAAATCTCAAGGAGAACTAATTTTGGAATAATATTGAGCTTGAGATCATAAA
Source organism: Lichenostomus cassidix (assembly GCF_008360975.1). Taxonomy (NCBI): domain Eukaryota; kingdom Metazoa; phylum Chordata; class Aves; order Passeriformes; family Meliphagidae; genus Lichenostomus; species Lichenostomus cassidix. The sequence goes on along the minus strand of NC_139484.1, from coordinate 63,039,542 downwards.
AATTATAACTATCTTGGTTAAGGTTCTATTGCAAAGTGGATTTTATATTCTGTCCTTATTCTGTTCCTATTTTTTTCTTTATCCGTGTTGTAAAAAGAAGGAAATTTCAGCATTACTGGAATATTTTCCCTCTGCCTCTCATTCACAAGAACACCAGAATTTCCAACCCCTACCACGCTTTTATCTAGTCACATTAAACGTGATTTTGACAAGTGAAAAATCAAATTGCCAGAGTTAAATAAAAAGTAGCAATTCCCTACTTACTATAGCTGTGCACGTGCTTAACTTTGAGGAGCCAAAAAATTATCAGCCTGGCAATTAATTTGTCTTCCTTTCTGCCAGAGTGAGTGGCATTTAAGGGTTTTGTGCATTTCCAGTGTGCATCTTACCCTGCTGAAACCTGGGCCAGGAGGTGACAGGAGGGTGGGACACAGGTGGGACACAGGTGACCTCTGCTCACCAGGGCTGCAGGTTGCTCCATTAATGCAAATTAGTTTCAACACCTGCAGTTCAATTACCTAGAATAAGTTGCGTTAGGTCTGGTTTTTCAGTGGGGTAGCTTTGGTGTTGCTCCAGGCAGTAGATGGACTAAGGACCTCTTTAGTTCCCAGTCCCAGTTTTTGATTCTGTGGTGGAATATGATTCCCTCTAGGGTGTAATAAAAACACGCTGGAAAGATCCTTTTCCTTAATAGAATTTGATTTATTAAATAAGCACCTGTGTCCATGTAAATCTAAATACGGATAATCTATTTGTACATAGACTTACTATGATTTTAAGTGTAAGAAAATCCTTCCACTTCTTGTTTTTCATTATACCATTGAGAAATAAAGGAATCTGAACTCTCAAAACTGCTTATACTCAGAATGACATTTTTCTGTTGCTTAACTGTATAACAAAATACATTTCAGGCTCACAGCATATAGCAGGGAAAATGCCCCACAAACAAAGCTGGAGTAGCTCATTTAAGTAAAAGACAAGACAACTAGACATCTGTCTATAAATGCAAAGACAATATGTGGATAAAAGTTCATGAGATTGATCCTGATAAATATTTTTTCACTCTTATTTTTATCTTCCTTCTTAATTTGGTATTGTCATTATAGAAGGTGTGGAATGCTGCTGCAGAGCCGGCAGATGGAGCAAAAGAGCACAATAAATAGTTGGATAAAAATATCCTGAATGCACTCACTGTGAGCTGGGGGAGGGGAAGTGGCTTCAGCCTTTTTTATGCTCAATATTTGTCCAGTGCCATGGTTTCCCATCTGTCTAATCTCGCTCCTGTTCTGCCTATAGCTGTCTGCATCACTTGCTCTGACTTTTCACATAATGACCATTTCACCCCAAAAAGACCCATGTTGGTTTCACTTTTTTGTGTAAATGTTTTGCTGGTCTACTCTGTATGACAATGCCCATGGTAAAGGACTGATTGATTTTCTCTTCCAGAAGAGTTTGGCTTTCAGAGAATTAGAAGTAAAAATATTGTCCTGTGAATGTCTCAATTGATTAAATCAGTATAGTATCTTTTCTTTTTATGTGATTAGCAACAAAATTAAGACTTCTTTTAGTAGGAAAAATGAATTTTTGTTTTAAAGGGAAGGTTTAATTGTAAATCTGTTCTACTAGGTCAGTGGTAACTGTTTGAGGTTTTTTTGACAGCTTTTCATCTCTACGGCTGCTCATTGTGTAAAGAAATACTAACTGAAATATTAACAGAAATATTAACACCATTTTCAGTGGAATGAAGGGGTTTGCTCAGAATAAGATTATATGTATGCGTAAGGGAATGGAAGCTGTCTGCTGCGTGCACGAAATGAAAAACGGGAGGCTTGTTGAGATTTTTTATACAATTTGAGCTTATTGTTCAGATTTATTTTAGTGCACTGTGTGCTTAAACGTCTTCAGAGATGTCACTGGGTGGTATTTCACTGCTGCTAACCTGGGAGCAGTTAGTTCTGTCTGGGAACACGTATGTTGTACTATAATTTGCTGAAGGCAGGTGGCTGAACACAGAGATGCAGAGGACTTTCCATCCATAAACCATGACAAACACTGCACTTTCCTCTCTGGCTGTTCTTATTCTCGTGTTACGCAACAAAGAAATCACTGAAGCAACTCTTGAAGTGAAGAGCTGTCTTTTAGTCACAGTATTAACCTATTTATTTTGTGACACTGATCATTTATAGATGTATATACAACCTTACTGAAAGTTTCAAAGTCTTGGTGAGCTTGTATGAGACCTCCTGCTCAACCACAGCTTAAATCACAGAATAGTTTGGGTCGGAAGGGACCTTAAAGCTCATCCAGTCCAACCCTCTGCCATGGGCAGGGACACTTTCAGCTAGACCAGGTTCCTCCAAACCCTGTCCACCCTGGTCTTGAACACTTCCAGGGATGGGACATCCACACCTTTTCTGGGCAAACCTGTCCTAGTGCCTCACCACCCTCCCAGTAAACAATTTATTCCCAAAAACTAATTTAAGCCTACTCTCTTCCAGTTTGAAGCCATTCCCCCTTGTCCTATCACAACATGTCCTTAGTAAAAAGTCCCTCACAGGGGATGTCAGCTGGTGCTTTACAGTACCACAGCAAATTTCAGCAGGCTGAGCTGGTATTTAGTAAAGACCCTCTGAAGACTGAGAAACTTGTCAAAGCTTTGCTTTTCAGGTTCTCTCCACTGCATTCTCCATTTCTGCTAATTTATCTTTGCACTTTTTTTGCCTTTTTTACAAAAAACAGTGTCCTTCCTTCTGTGCCATTTGACACCGAGGCAGCAGTCTCCCTCCCTCCCTACCTGAACAGAGAAAACAGTTCATCAGGTTACACTTGAGATTTGTGGGAAATAGTTTTTGCTGTCTTAGCAAAGTGCTGTGGCAATCCCCTACAAAAGCAGCTGTGCTACAGCAGTTGTGGAAGTAGATACATCCCACACTCTACTTAATACTCTTGTTTTATCCTTGTAAGTAAAATGAGATTGCTGTTCCCTTTTAATTTATAATAGCAATCATGTACCCTTGACTTGAGGGTCTTCCACCATGCTTTAATTTCTTCTGGCCTTTTTGATTGCATTAGGGAATATTTGTGTTGAATTTCGTGGTGTGAGGTCTTAAACTCAGAAACTTTAAAAAAGTAACTTGGTCATATCAGCTAGGCCCAGGTGCTGGAGGATAACTCTACACTTCAATTTGGAGGTGTAGAGTTATCTGAAGGTCAGAATTACAAATGCCACTTGTATCTTGGTTTCTCAACCAGAGTGGAGATGTGCTGGGCTGGCAGAGTTGAAAAGCAGCTTGCAGAAGGGGACTGGGAATGAGCAGCCTCTGTGGAATGTATAAACCGACTAAGCAGGGAAATCAAGAGCAAATGAGGAAAAAGAGGCATGTTAGAGGGGTAGCAATTAAGAGAGAGTAACCAAAAAGTCATGCTGGCTTAATCTTGCAAAAGTAAATTTAAATGACAGCTAGAGGTTAATAGGAGAAAATCTAAGTAGGACTGGCTTTTTCTAAAAGTGGGACTGCCTTAATTCTGGATGAAGTTGAGATTAAATGTAACTGGTTATGCCCAAGCTACCTATTTCTTTTCCCAAAAGGCTAATGTTGGAGAAGATGGCTAATGAGACCAAGGACAGAGAATTAGCAATTACTAATTATAAAGTATAACCACAATTTTAACAGGAGAAGCAAAGCCTATTAAAAGAGCTGCCGCCTTGTTAGTCACACCTCGCTCACATCCTTTGGAAAGGGCTAGAGGAAATAAATCGTTTCTGATCTAGTAGATAGAAATGTCATAAAGTCTCGTCTGAGTTTACTAAAATAAGTAACTGATACTTCTGCTCAGTCTGGGCTTCAGTGAAGTGCTTAATAAGCATCACTTCAGGAAATTGTTGGTGAAATTGGAGACGATGAAAATTATTTAAAGAATTGGGGAGTGAGGCAGAGGACTTGATGTAAAGAACTAAGGCAGAAAGAGGAATTTTAGTGATGTGTGAATTGGTCCTGGTATGTGTTTTAGTTAATATTTTCATTAGTGATCTTGCTGGAAGAATGGTCAAATGCAATATGCTGAGACTGTGAAGTAGGACAGAATTACAATGTATAGTAAAGGATCAGAATATCTGGGAGGAAGATAATAAGGATGGGTAAAATACAAATGATTTCCAATTTCATACCACGAACTGCAGGGATATGCACTGAAATACTGCCATTTGAGGTTTTTAACTGTAAGCTTCCCATTTCACATTATTCCACAATTCAGAATACCATACGAAGATAAGATTATTGGTTGTGGTAGATGGTGCAGGTTACCTGCCAGCCACTAATGCAGTCACCAGGGAGGCCAAGTGCAATGCTCTGTGTAAAAAACTTCCACTAAAGAGAGGAGAATCACAATGCCACTGAATAAGACTTTAGTGCCATTTCAGACCCAACGTGTGTTACTCTTGTCATCACATTCACAAATGAAGAATTCATACCAGGAAAGGGCAGGGAAGCTCTGTTAGTGTGATGGAGGAAAACGTGGGCATGTGTGTCCTGGGATGGTTGGATTGAGTGGCTGGCAGCAGGCAAAATGTGGGCTGAGAGTGTGTGTATGTTTGCTGTCTGCAAGAATATCAGAGAATTAAAGAAGGAGGGAGTGCAAGGAGTTCCTTCAGCTGAATGCCAGCATTAGCATAAGAAATAAATTGATGTAAACTGACAATTACTGCTTTCAGGCTTGAGGCTGGGAGGCTTCTGACCATGAGTGATTGCTCTGACAGACACAGTGGGTCTGGACACCAAGCTGGCTTTACCATGATTTATTTTCCAAAAACTAAGTGTGGATAGTAGTAGAAAACTAGAGTCAGTGATTCAAAAGCTCCTGTTCAGGCTCAGGTGCCTCTAGTCCCAGTAGTATCTGGCTTACATTATAACTTGCACTGAGTTAATATAAACCTCTGTGCATTTATTTATCCCGTTCCTGGGATATGCTGAACTGACAGGAACAAACAGAGAATAAAACCCAAGCAGCGTTTCAGAGTTCAGCTGCCCATTACTAACTCCAGTATGGTAATGTGACATTCGGAGGTAGTCGTGCATTTGGCAAAGGAATTGCGCTTTCATGCTTCTTTGAGCAAAGTTTCAGGTTGTCTTTGCCTTCGGGATATGGGGTCTTTTTTTGTTTTTTATTTTACTTTTAAGCCCTAAACAAAATGGTAGCAAGCCCCAGTCTGTGTTAGGGTATGTCTGTGCAGCTGTGCAAAACGAGATAATGGCGTATTCAGCTTTTGGCGAAGATTCAGTACTTTTCATCTGTCATCAGAGGTTGGAGCAGTAATGCAAAGTGATACTGGAAAAGCATTATTCTGCTACAGTGACAGCACCATTAAAATCAATAGAATAGGGCTTTTTTATAATCCCTGCTACAGTAAAAGAATTAACATGCCCGTTAGTTGTGCGAAAGCAGGAAATTATCTGGCGCTGTGCTTGTTTGCAGTGAGTTTGGTTTTAGGAGGCTCTGTCTTTCTTTTAAGGAACAATATATCCTGCCTAAGGCTTCAAGTTCTTAAAAACATTAAGTTTAAGATTCATCCACTTTTTTGGGGAAGGATGGATGATATGATGTTGTAAATCCCTTAAACATATTGGTTATAAAGATGATTTTGACCACAGTGCCCTATGGTATCTATAATCGAGAGTGATCTGTAGTTAAAGTCCATGGAGATACATATCCTGCTGGATAGAACTGTCACAGGGCTGCTGAGTAAGTCTTCACCAATTGTAAGGTATCCCAGTGTGGGCTTGGTTGTTTTTTAACAAGCTCTATTTTTCACAGCTTTAATATTAAAACGTGGAAACTAGTTTTAAGCTGAAAATCTGACTTATAACAATGTTTTTTTCTCATTGTTTCTAAAAGAAGCACTTTTTTCTAGCTCTTACCTGAACTAGATGAATATTTTATTTTGAATGGCATGTAACCTATATTACCTGCTGTGAACCTGTTTATAATATAATATATATAATATATATAATTCATACTTAATTCATATAATAGCTTAGCTTAGTTTATCAAAGAAAGTTGTTTTATTTAAACCAGACTTAGTAAAATCAGTGTTAGACAGCTAATTATTTTCAAAAGCTGGGTTTAATTACCTTGCTTGAGATTACAGATGAAATCTATGGCATAAAAGAGAATTGCCAACTTCTTATCTTTTCCACAAGGTTATAAAAATATTTTGTTACAGTTCTTGTAACACAGGCCTGTATTGAACCAAAACAATACTACATTTATTACCATAGTAATTCAGGCTGTTGAACTGTGGTTTCCAAAGGTGAAAGGCTGATTCATTAACCCACTGATCTGCAAGCATATGACAGTTTGTGAAAAATATTCCATATCCTTCTCCTCCAAGCAGTGGGGCAGAGAGCAGGATAAAATGAGTGGAAACAAATGCTAGAGTTAGCTGAGCCCTTTTAGCAGAAAGTGTGGTTTTTATGTCAGGAGGCACACAAAGAACCAGTTGTGGCTTTTTGGTGGTAGTGTGAGATTTTCTGAAGAAATCCTGGAGGTCTGAACCATCAGTTCTCCAAACCTGTCTTAGTTAGTCTGGCTTTTATTTCATAAAAATGTGTCAGCTAAAAGCAGCCGAGGTCTGAAGAATGGATCATTGATCACAAAGTTTTTCAGTGTTCATTCTGATTGCCTTCATCATTTCCCCCAATCTATTTATTTAATTTTTAAAATAAATGGTCTCTATAGAATCCAGTTTCTCTTCCCAGGGCATGGTGCTGGCGTGCCCTGGCACTGAGAGCTGCTCTCTGTAATTGTGTCTTCATACTGGATGTCCCTGTCTGCTGGATGTTGGCATTATTTTCACTAGCCATAACCATAGTAGCCTCAGCTGTACTTCAGCTTTCCTTTTATCTCCCATCCAATGCCTCAGGGCAAATGCACCATCCTTCAATTAGTTCTAATGGGAGGTGGATAAAACATCAGAGCTTATAATATATGAACTTCTGAAACTTTGTGCAATCTTCTTTTCATATGTAAATATTTTAAGTAACTTCAGAAAGCTGGTTAGTTGTTCATCAAAGCACATTCTTTCATAATTTCTGGTTTCATATGATTTGCCTCACTTTCTCTGCGATGTTTTCCTGTTTATTAGATTAGATTAAAACTCTGCCTTAGATGATAAGATTTTTGGCAATGGATAGATACTAAGTAAGTCATTATGTAAGAGAAATTGCTGTATAGAAGTCACCTTTGTGATAACCCTGCAAAAATGAGGGAAGTGAGCAGCAAATCAGTTTTGGTTAAAAGCGAGCTTTCCTCTTTTTTCAGACCCACTAAAGGTTATAAAACTGTTTTCTCAGCGTTTCTTCCTCCTTTCAAGTACAGAAACTTCTTCTACCCTTGTTTTGAGGGCTTATGCTTCAAAACCGTTTTGTGGTTTGTTTGTTTTTTTTTCTCTGTTTGGGGTGATTTTTCTTTTCGGCTTGGTTTAGTTTTTTTAGCCAGTGACACTGAGATGGATACTGAGCACAGTATTCCTCCTCCTTTCTCTGATCTGGTGTGCTCCTCTGTTAACACCTGATGACCACTGCTCTTCTGAGAGCTGCTGGACCTCTTGGTGGACAAATTTAAGGTTTCTGTGAAATCGCTGTTCTTTGATGTGTTACATAGTCTTTTCTCTGCTTGGATCTTCACAGAGAGGTTTTGAAGCTTGTACACAAAGTACAGTTTTTAATTACTTCATTAGTAAAATCAGATTTTTTTTTCCTGGAACAGTGCTGCTAAATGTCTAGATGAGTTTGTTGTATAAAGACAAAAGATTTGGCACCTCTGATTGATGAAGGAAAGGAAGAGATGTGTGTATCTCTTCAAGCTCTGAAACAGAGGAGCAAACAGCAAAGGAAGGCTTCTGTTTACGCTGGTGCTCACAAAAGGATCTTCTAGGTTATAATATACTGCATAAAAAAGAGCTGATGCTTGCTTTGTTCTTTTGAGGGATATGCTTATCATGAAAGATGTGACTGCTTTTGGGCTGGGACCTTAAAAAGCTCATTGGTATATCACATCTTTGGAATCTCAAAAGAGAAGGCAATTTAGATATAATCTTGGCTCAGAGCAGAGAATACCCAGAAAGGCAGGTTTGCACAGGAGAACATTTTCCTTGTGTTTGACTCTTCCTCTGACATCATCTCAAGGCCACAGACAGAATTCCTAGAACTGAAAGAAATTAGATACTCTCCTCTTTCCCCAGTTTTTTTTTTCATTCTGCACATCTGTGCACCTCTTTATTGTCTTCCCTGGGAAGACAATATTCTGCACCTCTTTATTGTCTTCCCAGGGAAAATTAGGTACCCAGATTTTTCCAGATAAACTCAAGATCAGATGGTATTATAAGACAGGGCTTTTTTTATGAAGCTCAGAACTGGGAGAAATTACTGATTTTCTGAATACCTGCTTCCATGTAGGCACCTGCTCTGCTTGTAGGAAGCAGTTTGTAGCTCCTGAAGGACAATTTCTCTAAGTACAGATTTCTGATATTTTTATGTCAACAGCACAACATCAAATTTGTTGGCAGAGTGTTTTTGCAGTGGCTGGGAAAGTATCTAAATTTGATTGGTGTAAGTGCAGGTTTACTAAGGGATGGAAAGTGTGGAGCTGGTTAGTTATTAGCATCAATAAAAGCATTGATGCCAAGTCTTGAAAAGGACTGGACTCAAAATGTAGCTCCTTCATGAGTGCCCAATTAGAATAGAACAGGTTAGAATTTGAATAATTAAACAGTGTATGCAAATGAAAATTTTAGGAGTGATAAAAGCCTCCAGTTTGATGGTATGAGGAGGACTGATAATGCAAGTCTGAAGTAAATATATTTTTTCCTTACTTGCAGAAAATTTGCTCTTCAAACATCAGGTGCTTGGACAACTTCCAGAGTCAGGATGTGGACTAGATTGACCAATTTTCAGCAGATAAATCTTCTGATTCCATTTTTACTGAGTCTTCAAAATGTTAATGATTTGCTATCTGCAGACTTCAGAGTATTTCTCGGGGACTGGAATACTGCCGAACTTATGCCGAGTCTGAAAAAATTATTCTTAAAGCATTTCAATTTAAAACCCCATAATTCATCTGAGTATGAGCTGGGAAAGTAGCCCATAGCATACTGCAGATGAGAGCTCATGGCTGTGCTGCTGGGGTTTCAATCCTCTTCAGCTGAGGAGAAATGGGAAATCTTTCCTTAAGGGTTTGACATCAGTAATGGAGATAAGAATTTAAGAAATTGGAGAGTGGGGAATTTGGTTTGCTATACTTAATGAATAGTTTTCACCCATATGGATGTGATTAATGCAGTTGTTTAAATGATGCATTTTATAAGTGTTTAAATGTCTGAGGATGCGTCAGTCTCTGGGTGGGAGATTTAAAGGTCAGATGGGAATGAGTTGGTATTGCTGAGGCAAAACATTTCTTTTCAGGCCACGTTATAAAAATAGCTGATTTGCCACTAAAGCAGCCGGGGCACTTCTAGGGATGGGGCATCCACAACTTCTCTGGGCAGGATCTTAGGGTGCTTCACCTCCCTCTGAGTAAGGAGTTTCTTCCTATAATCTAAACCTGCCCTCTTTTGGTTTAAAACCATTGCCCCTTGTCCTGTCACTTGCTGCAACTCCTTTTTATAAGCCCCCTTAAGGTGGGCTTTGATGATGTTTTACAGGTGAAATCTCATAAATCCACTCAGTTTACACAGACAGAACTGTTTTGTCTGCCCAGTTTGATAAGGAGAGCCCACAGGGGCTGTGCCAGGATGTGTTTCGGTGGTGTCTGTTCTTGTGGTTCAGTTGTGCTGATTTATATCCTCCAGATCTATTTCCAAGGCCAAATTTTTAAGAGGGTTTTTTTGTACAAGAGGTAATCAAGTCCATTGGGAGTATTTAGGTGCAGTATAAATACCGAAATGATGAAGTCTGCAGAGTTTTGTGGTCTGAAGATTTGTGCAGTCAGCTCAATGAAATGCTTGGTGATCAGCCATGTGAGGTTCAGCTCCACACCAGCCATGTGCTCACTCAGCTCCAGCCTGGGCAAAACCAGGGGCCAGCACTGGGTGGGAGTTACCTGGCCACCCACAGGTCTCTGCAACATATACATATATATGTATGTGTGTATATTATATATATATATATATAAACACAATCATAGAATGGGCTGAGTTGGAAGAGACCCACAAGGATCATCAAGTCCAACTCCTGGCCCTGCACAGCACCATCCCCAAGAGTCACACCATGTGCCCAAGAGCATTGTGCAAACACTGCTTGAGCTCTGTCAGGCTGGTGCTGTGACCACTGCCCTGGGGAGCTGTTCAGTGCCCAACCACCCTCTGGGTGAAGAACCTTTTCCTGATATCCAACCTAAACCTCTCCTGACACAACTTCAGGCCATTCCCTCAGTCCTGTCACTGTCATCACAGAGCACAAATCAGTGTCTGCCCCTCCTCCTCCTCTCATGAAGCTGTAACTGCAGTGAGGTCTCCCCTGGGTCTCCTCCAGGCTGAACAGACCAAGTGCCCTCAGCTGCTCTCACACACCTTCCCCTCAAGGCTCTTCACCATCTTTGTTGCCCTCCTTTGGACACTCTAACAGTTTAATGTATTTCTTTTATTGTGGCATCAAACTGTCCCCAGCACTCGAGGTGAGGCTGCCCCAGCCCAGAGCAGAGCAGGACAATCCCCTCCCTTGCCCGGCTGGCCATGCTGTCCCTGATGTCCCCAGGACAGGGATGTCCCTCCTGGCTCCAGGGCACTCCATCACCAGGACCTCCAGGTCCCTTTCCCCAGCTCTGCTCTCCAGCCCCTCATTCCCAGTCTGTCTGCACACCCAGGGTTGCTCCATCCCAGGAGCAGAATTTGGCACTTTCCCTCCTTGAACTCCACATGTTGGTGATTGCCCAGAGCTCTCATCTGTGGAGGTCTCTCTCCCTGCCTTGGAGGGAGTCAGAGTCCATCTGCAGCGGAGCAGCAGCTCAGGGCTCACGGTTACAGCAGCCCAGGGCTGCCAATGACACCTGGTGCCTCTGCGGGTATTGAATATACCTACGAGTAGAAAGGAAAGGAACATTCATGTGCATACACAGAGATCCATTTATTTTGCTATTCTAATACTTTATTGAATTTAAATTAAAACAGATCTCCTACAATTTGAACTTTTAACGGACTGGTTATTGTCATTCTGCTGTAATTGCTCTTTAATGTCATTTGAATAACAATCGGAAAGGGGAAAACAAAATTTATGTGCAGTTAAACAGCTGCAGCTGCACCAAACACAAATGTGTGAAAGTTTCCAAATAGGAACTTTAATTTGGCAGTGATTTTGGCAAATAATTTTCCTTTTAGTGCAGCTCAACATCTGTGTGTAGTTTAAAGTTTTGTTACCTCTTAGATAATTAGCTGCCTAGCTTTCATTGTGTTTTAATGTGGTAAAAGACCCCAGTATAAAATAGTCCAGGTTTAAAAATAGCAAACTGTGTTGTACTCTTGTTAAATTTACGTGCCTTTCCACAGCCATCACTAACGGGTATGAAAATATCTAAGCTGTGTTCCTTATAAAAGAGCATTTCAAGCAGTAATGTATCAGAAAATACTTGGGGGAAAAGCAGCAGGCACACACCCCCTTCCCACACTTGGCTGGAAAAAAATGTATTATTCTTTGAATTGTCATTGAATCCCAGTGTACCTGCAAATGTACAGTCTTACTTGGAAAAAACACTGTGTGATTCTCCAGAGATGGATATTTTTGCTTGAAGAAAGCAAGCTGCAGTGATTTTGGGGTGTGTGGCTCTCTGAGTCCCATGAGTGCAACAGCTCCTCTTAAAAGCATTAATTTCTACAATGTGAGCTTTGACTTGTAATCTGCAATTTTTAGAGACACTTTACAATTCTCAGTAAATACACGTCAGAGCAGAGCTGCTGTTCCATCAAATCCTTCCACACTGGAGCAGGGGAGCAATTTAATCAGTCCAGTGGGAGACCAGCATAAACCCTGATGATGAAATAATGAAATAATGAGTTACACAGCGAGTGGTGAACATGTAGACCTTGGAGCCTTGGGAAATCGTGGAGTTAGATTATTCCTGCTCTATAGACTGAAAAATGGGCAGAGAACAAATTCTTGGACATCTGATCCATGGGCACCAACAGCAAGAGGTGGGGATATATCCTCCCACAGCCCCAAGCTGTGTTTTGAGCACTGAATTTCCAGCTCCCCTGGTAGCCTAGTCCTTCAGTACACTAACAAACAAATGCATTTCAGTGTTGTGTATTTGTGAGTTTTAAAACATCCAACACCACTGATGTGACCTTTCAAATATGCAGGAAGTACAAAACCTGAGATGCCAGCCCTGGAGTTTTCCACTTAACCTTAATCAAACATCTCAATACTTGCATCTCTAAGCCATTTTATTTTCGATATCTTTGACATTAATAGCTTGCCCTGAGAACACCTGTGACATTAACACTGGAATTTTTAGGCTTTTTAAATCTAACATTTGTCCTTCTGGGAGGTGGACAACCTTCCTTTTGGTCCTGTGAGTGCAGGGTGAGTAGGCAAAGCCCTTCATGAAGAACAGGTTCAGATCTAGAGGTAAAAATGAGTAAAAGCTTCTGTCAGGTTAAAAAAAACCAAAACACTTTTCAACCATACTTATGTGTACCTTGTGAAGTGTTAAATCTCTTTGAGTCCTTTGTAAATCAAATAAGCAAATACGCAATCTACACAGAAATCTCCAGGCAGACCTTCTTTCTCTTTGGATATTTACTGTGGTCTAGCCAGAAAATTTTGGAAGAGAATAGTCTCATTCTTTTTTCATGTGTGTATTACTGCCAGGTGGAGAGACTGTTGTCTTGTGCTGTGGTTCTTTTAAGCCCCAGAGTAGAAAATTATTAAAGTTGGCTTTTCAGGCTATATGATTTTATCTGTGTAGAGTCCTGCTCCAAAAAACTGTTTTAAGCTCAATTAATTTCACCATTATTTAACCTCTTGTTTAAATGTGTGATAATGAAAACAAAAACCCAGACTCAAGTGAGAGACTTGTAAGAGGTGAATAATTCAACTTTTAAAAATCTGTTATAACTTGATTTCTTGGCCTTGGTTGTGCCTCATCTGTGCAATTAAAGCACCTCCCAGTCTGTCCTCCTGATCACCAGATAATGTTTAAGCTCCTTATTTCTGGCCTAACTGCACATATTTCCAGGACTAATCACTTCTTAGGAGCCAAGGCAATTTATCTTTCTTAAATATTAAGATATTATTATTAAATATCAGACTTGCTCTGCTTGAAGAATCTGGGCCACTTTTTTAGGTTTTCAATTAAGGCAATTGGTGTTTTCTCCTTGTGCTTTTGATATATCATTGGGGTACCAGGAATGCTTAGTTTTCTGCCCCTTCTTTTATCTCCAAGAACAGAGTGTAAATTGTGACCAAAGATCTTTGGTGGGGCTTGAGGGTAGAGGAAGGTTCATCTTTGTGGTGACATGGAGCTCCAGACTAATCTGGCACAATTTGGACAAGTATGAAATGAAACATGTTGGGTATCATTAACCCCCCAGCCATCAGCTCTTGCTTTGGAGGTCCCTGAGCACCAAGTTATTGCACATTTGGAAAAATATGACAGTGTGGCTTCGTGCTGTCCTGCTGAAATCCCCTGGGAATGGCTGGGCTGGCTGAGTCCTTGGGCTGGTCCAGCACAAGAATTTGTCTAGTTTTAATAAGTTTTTAATCACAGCAGATATCAGCTGTAAGAAAGTAGGATTCCCAGGAATGGAGGAAGACAAGCAGCAAAGAGTTCAAATTCAGGTCAAGAAGGACAACTGGAAAATATTTTGAAGCATACCTTTATGCTTCTGTGTTTTTTAATATATAATTTATCTCCCCCTTAGATGCTTTCATAGCTTCACTTTAATTTCTCTACTTCGCGGCTTGATGGTTAATTTTCATATATTTAATTACAAGTATTTTGCTGCACTTTACGTTTAGATTTAGAGCCACAGTTTCTCAAAATTATGTAGTAAGTTCATTTTCAACATTTTTACTATTCCTCAGAAGGTTGAAATGCACAATTATATGTGCACGTGACAAAGTCATTTCATGATTTCACCACACAAAGATAGTTTTGTGATGGATTTATTGTGTGGTTTGAGTAATTTTGGACAAGAGTCCCACGGATTTTTATTTGATGTGTTTTTAATTTAAAAAATATATTGGATTAAATAGAAGGAGTTATTATATATTAATGCATTTTTAAAGTATTACACTACCATTAAATCATAGTCTTTCTCACACACATATTATATAGACTTTGTAATATCAAAAATGAAAAACAGCCTGTAATCTTGAGGAGTAAAGATTGCCAGCATTTATCTGGATGTGACAGAGAGAAAAATTAATTGAAGGCAGTGAAAGAAGTGACAGTACATGGTAATATTTTTATCACACTCAAAGTCAGTAGATTTTCTTCATTTAGAGCTGGAAATGTAACATATTCTGCTTTTCTCATCAGTTGTAGGAAAGGCTGATTTACTCAGGCCTTCCTGATGCTGCTTTTCAGAGACATTAGCATTTCCCTGAGATGGAATGGACTTTCATAAATTACAGGAGCTTTGGGCTTCTGACACACAGCTCCACTTCTCTTCATTGTTCCACCACCAAGCAGGCAGTAGCCCTGGCATGCTTCGAGTCTGATTTCCATGGAGTTTGTGCATTAAAGACACTTTTTAAATCTTTCATGTGCATCTGTACATGCTGACATCATTTTTTATTTGCACTGGTGAGGCAACAGATAGATTTGTGCTTAATAAAAAAGAGGCTGTTTTTTCCCTAGTATTTATCTTTCTCGTTGATGTAAATAATATTTTAGCAAATTAATTTTTGCGCTTTTTCCCTCTCCAGATGTGCACAGGTCCATGGTGGTAACTGAGAGAGATCCATAATGTGCAGGGCTGATTTTTGGGATGGTTTTCAGCTCTGCTGTCCTGTTTCTGATTCATGCTTGTACCAGGATCACTTGGAAGCCAACTCAGCTGGCTTCTTCTGCCAGCTCTCCCACTGCTCTTCCAGTCCAGTGCCACTGCTCTTCCAGTGCTCCCCTCCTCAAGCTGGTGTTAGGATCAGCAGTGCCATAACCAGTGTTGTTTTCTTTCTGGAATCATTTCCAGCAAAATGCAGAGGTCTGAGTCTGCTCTGTTGGGTCCCAGAATTTTTGGGGCTCTGGGCTCTGCATACAACTGGGCTCAATGGGATTGCTGTATTTCCTAACAGAGCTGCCCAGTACAGACTGCCCACCCAGAAAATATGAAAACTAAAGTTACCTGAGCCAGAAAAACTTTTAACATTTCTTCTTGGTTGACAATGGCAGCTGTCTCCGCTGATTGCTGTGTGAATGGTGCCATGGTGATTAAGGGTTAAGGATAAGAAAAGCAGAGGGAATGTTATTGCTCATTGTTTTTGTGAAAATGCTTTTTATTTTCAGTTGAGTGGGGAAAGGAATGAAGGGAAATAAAAAAAATCTTATGCTTGGTTTCAAAAAACACAACTGGAGTGTTTTGCTCATTGGTTTTTGTACAAAAAAAAAACCCTCAGTGTCTGGGGTGGGGAAGGGGGGGAAATTCTGTGAACAAACGTGTGATCCTAGGTATGTCATTTTGTAAATACCACTTTGAGGGGTCAAATTCCAAACTGTTTTGGTGTAGAAAGCTGACTGGCTTTATTTTACTGGCATGGCCAGTGATGGATTTGTTTTCATCAACCGAGTCACTTCAACTGTCTGTGCCTTTTTTTCCCTTTGCCTTATCTCCTTCATCTCTAATGGGAGACATTTGCTCATTCTGAGTTCACGCCATGGGGCTATGATTTCATCTGGCACATGTGGATGTTACCAGAATAGGGATAATAATAGCTTGTTTGGAAAATTTTTAAGATACCCTATCTCTCAGCAGGTTGATTTTTCAGCAATAAACACATGTTTCCAAGTTCATTTTGGTTCCATTGCAGTGTAAGTATATTCTGCTACATGCAGAAGCTTCAGTGCTCTCAGATATAGAATTCATATATACATACACCTCCCAAAAACCTCCATGTGCACATTTTTATTCGATGAGCTTTGGCTCAGAAATGGAATCATTGTGTGCATGTGAGATGTAATGTATTTAATAAATGGGGAGAAGACCTATCTCATTTGGAGCTTATTTGCTGTCTCTTCAACTACAAAGTCTGTAGTTTACAGTTAGCAGTGGTTGAATCTTGCATGCATTCACTGCAAGAAATTCTAGAAGCTGTTGAGTTTCACCATTACTAAAATAGAGCATTCACTCTAGTACTCTTCCAAATATTTAACAGGAAGGGAATTTTGTTTTAGTAGTGTTTGGAATTTTACAGTCTCAAGATAAGCAAAAGCTCTAGTTGTACTTAATACTGGCTGGAAAGTAAAGTCTGTAATGTGATTTGTAAAATAAATTTCGTTATGGTATATACAAAATTTCTCCCAAGTCTTTTAAAGACAGTATTTACAGAGAGCAAAACTTGATTCACAGTTGTACTTGAAACTGTTGCTGTAAGAACATAATGTAAAAGTGATGTAAAACTAGTATAAAAACGTATAAATGACATAAAAGTAGTTTGGGATTTACCACCTGCAAATATTCTATCATTCTAAACATAATGGACCAACACCAGCACTCAGGCATAATGTTAATAATTAAATATGTTTGCAAATACAGCAAGCAAATGTATTTGTGCATGCTTATAGCATGCATTCCACATTCACATTTTTCATATTAAATAAAAGAGAATAGCATCTGCTTTTAGGAAAAGTTGTTCTTACCAGAAAAAAACAAAATAAAAACAGGACAAATGTGCAATAGGACCAATATTTTATTCTTACTGTAATTTTCCCTATAATCAAATAAGCTATGACTGCCAGGACATTTATCTCATTTGTCAGGATGTCCAAGTTGTTTGTCATCACCCACCTCAATAAGTCAGCCTATCCACTGCATTATATATTCACTACTCAGTTGGTCAGAAGAAAACCCTCTTGGTACAGACAGATGGTGAAGAGATAGTAGGAATTAAATAAGTAAAACAAAATCTTGTGTAAACTTGTTATTTGTAAGTACATATTGGGGTTTCTTCCAGAGGTCATCTGGCTTCTTGCAGTTGCTGATGCCATTAGAAAAATGAAATGGATTTTGTTTATTCCACTTAATTTGCATTGGACAAATAGTGCCAATTTTCAGTCTGGTTTTTTTCAGGGGGTTTTATTTCTTTTTTTTTTTCCCAAACAAAAGAAGCAGAATTTCAACTGCTCTGTAATTATAAAAAGGAAAAAAAAAATTAAGAAAAAGTGTGTCTGCAGAAGCAACCCCCACTCCTCCCTGAACTTGCTTGGGTTACAGTGCAAAAGTATAACAACCGTTTTTGTGTCCGAGGGCTGATGAAACACCTGAAGGAATACACTTCCATATAAATGACCAGTTAAAAGTACTGTTGTCTTCTCAAGTTTTTATTTTAAAGATTGAAAGGTTTTCCAGTGTCATGCTGACTGTTGGCAGTGTGGAAATCAGGCACCAAGGGGTTTTTTGGGGAGGCTGATGTTCCCAGCAGTGCTGGGGGACACACAGTGCTGTTGGTAGGAAGCAACCAGAAGGGATTTGTAAAGGTGATGATCACTGCTAATTTTATAGGTCCTTCTTCTTTACAGTGTCTCAGCCTGGGCAGAGTAATCTGTGATTTACAGTGAGTCAAAAGCCATTTCTGTGGCTGTTCTTACAATCACAGAATGGTTGGGGTTGGAAGGAACCTTTAAGGATGGTCAAGTCCACCCTCCTGCCATAGCCTGGACACTTCCCACTACACCAGCGTGCTCAGAGCCCCTCCAGCCTGGCCTTGAGCACTTGTTCAGTGTAATTAAAAAGATGCCTTTGTTGCTGATCTTTTCTTGCTAAATTTTCATGGCAGCATTCCCACTGTTTTTCTTCCCTTCCTCTTTCTTCCCTCAGCATCTTAAGATCAGTATTTCTGTTTGTGGTTTTTTTTTTTTCTTTTTTGATAATTGTGTGTTGGGTTGGCAGCATTTTTCACTTCATCCCTACCAAAATCTGGGTGGAAGAGTTTAATGGATCTTGCATTGCACTCTTAACAGTCAACAGATTCAAGAAAAGAAAATTCATTACAAAACCACTTTGCACTTTTAGAACTTTTGCCTCTGGCAAGGAAACCATTGATTATCTTTTTGTGATTGAATTAGTTTCTTTTCACACAGATACTTTGTGCCAAAGCAGTAAAAAGTTTGGAGTATGTGCAAACTTTAGCGATTGACTTTTATTTTCTGTATAACATGCAAAATCCCACTTAAAATCAATTTAATAAAATGTATATTCAATATTTAATTTTTAATTTCTCATTACTCTTTTAAAATACAGAAGTTACATTGTGTTGATGCTATTTACCCCATATGTTTCTAATTTTTACAAACTGTTTTGATTTTCATACTTTTTTGTTTTTATTTAGTAGGCTAAACTTCTTCTCTGGTGCTGTCAGTGCTACTTTTCTTGAAATACTTAATACCAATTCTTGAATTTTTGTATTGATGGACTGATGAACCATGTAAGCTGTTAGAAAAACTGAAAAGTCAAATAGCAGGAATAGCAATAAAGACATAATTAGGTGAAGCATTTGGTAGCTTTGGGTATGATGTGTAATGAGGAATTCTCTGTAATTCTTATTTCCTTCTAAGAAAAACTGCTTAGTTTTATGTGTGCAGCTCAATACTTAACCCCCCATCCCGCTCTACCAGTTGATGAATATTGCTCAGAATTTCTCAGCCTGTTGCCATGTTTGGATGTTGCAGATGAAAACAACATCCTAGAACCTCCTGTGCCTCTCATGTTCCCCAATCTGGGAACAACTGACATCCTGGTCAGAAGAGATTCAGGGCTTGAATGCTTCAGATATGTAGTTAAGCTTTTCATTGTGCTGTTTGACAGATTAATTGCATTTTTGTTTGCCACCTGCACTTTGTGTTGCATCAGCACAGGCAACGCTTCGCCAAGGCTGTGTATCTCCAGAAGAAATGTGTTGAAAGGTCTGATGAATTGGAGTTTTCCAAATGAGTCAGCACTAACACCCAGTACGATTCCAGAGGGGAGAAGTGTGATACTTATTTTGCAAACAGTGTTTTCCTCCTTTTTTCTGTGTTGTCAGTTTAGCTTCTTGATTTTCCCTTGGTTAAGTTAAGGAAGGAAGCAAAGGTTGAAGCAGTAATAACTTGGTCACACTGCAAGTGTCTTCAGTAAATAATTTAGGAAAATAATTACTTCCCTGCATTTGACTAGAAGACAAGTTAGTTAGATTGACTATATTTTAATCATCACATTTGTGCCTTCAGTTGTTAGAAGTATTTTGTTACACAGTTATAAAGGCTGGCAATTAAAACATAATGCTTCTGCCTCATACAAGACTCATAAACACCTATTTTTAAACATCCTGGACATGGCCTGGCTGCATCCATTGAATTTGTGTTTTGCAGCCCAAACACTGAGTTTGTTTTTTGACATTTCACAGACACAAATACATGTATATATATATTGTCTGTAGTCTGTTCCCCTTCATCTGCTCTATGAAGTTAAGTAGTAGATGTGACCTATAGTGTCTCATCTAGTCTGATATTTCATTTTCAGAAGAAAAAGCTGCTTTCCCCCATGGATTTGAGAGGTACCATTTGGCCATTATTGTTCTACTTTCATTTAATGTCTGAAGCATGAGGAACACTTCTTGCTTTGCTTTATACTTCAGTTACAAAGCTTTAAGAATCGTAGAATGAATGGTTTGGGTTGGAAGGGACATTAATGATCTCATTCCAAGCCCTCTGCCACAGGCAGGGACATCTTCCACTAGACCAACTGGAAGAAAAAGACCCATCCAGCCTGGCCTTGAACACTCACAAGATTACTCTCTTTTCCTCCTTTCCTCCCTCAACATTCAACACAATGGTTTTTGTTCTGGTTTTGGGGAGTGCTATATTTTGTGTCTGTAAAAAGCCACTATATAAATTACTGTTAAATGCCTGGTTATACTTTCTAAGCAGATCACTCCCCTTTTAAATCATTTTAAGCTCCAAACATGCCAGTTATTCAGCAGAAAGTAAATATTTACTTCCTGGAGATTTTTTTCATCAAATGACACAGTTGTATTGCCCTTCCCTTTAGTTTGAACATGAAATGGCCATTCCCAGGGAGAAATTTCCTTGTTCAACACCAGACAGAAAAGTCAAGTAAATCCAATGACCTAAGGGCATATTGTTTTCATATTGGTCTGTGTTGACATGAAATCTGTTCATCTTCTTTGCAGCCTTTGGTGTCAAAATATTTGTGCTGCTAAACTGAAGGCAGAAATGACGGAAATCCTGTTGACAAGTACATGTAGTAAATACAAGAGTGGAAATGTGTGTTGTTGTTGTTTTCCAGGGGATTAATAAATCTCAGGCATAAGTATGATGGTGCAGACCCAAAATGCAGCAGGTCTTCAGCATCTTCAGCTTTTCCTTGTGTGGGACATGTTGGTGCAAGAGGCACTCAGGGAACAGTGGATGTGGACTTGCCTAACCATGTGGTTTCTGTGGGAAAGCACACAGATCTCCCTCTGTAAATTGGATTTATTCTCATCTGGGCAATGGAGACATTCCACTGGTCTGGTGGTGCTCTGCATGACCCTGCATCTGTCTTGGAACTAAATGTTGTTATGAGAAGCACCAGTAATGGTTTTAGGGGTCATGAAATGTCATTAGCTGTGTGGTTCTTCATGCAAGATCTAGGGACTGTTTTGCTATGGTGTAAGACTTTGCTGCTCCATTTTCTTGAGAGCAGTGTTACAAAGTTGAGGTTACATTGGAAAAGCAGGAGGTGGGAGGACAGAACAGCTGGAAGGTGGGTTCCCTGGGTGGTGTTCAGTCTGAAATGTAGAGGCAGTTTGCAACAGGTCGGTGTGAGCAATTCCCAGTGACACCTGCAGCCACCAAAGGATGGAGGAGAAAAGAGCCAGCAGGAGGACATGGTCCTGAACTCTGGAACTTGCTCCCTTTCTGATCAAAGTCCAGAAACTGGTATTCTTAGGATAGGCTTCAAAACTTGAATGGTGTTTTTTTGAGAGGACTGTGGTATTCTTAATATGTTGAGGGAAATCTGTGTCATTTCCCAAAGTGACTGTTATGTCTGTGATTCTAGCTCACAAATTGGTTATATAAGTCCACTTAAAAAAAAAAAAAGGTGATCAAATGACAAGGTAAGTAGGAAGCATAAATCCGTGTGGAGTTTTGAGAAATGCCATGAGAATTTTCAGTCTGATACTGCAGGTCAGTACAAATGAAGTCAACTCAATAACATCAGGACTTAACAGGTCTCTTGCATCAGAAGTAGGACATAGAATGTTACTTTCATAGAAAGATTTTTTTTTCCTCTTGCACCATCTCACAGAGATGTCAACATTTTCAAAATTAGGTCATTTTAACTATCAAAGTCAAGAGGAGCAAATCATTAGATTTCAGCGTAGGGAACAGCAGGGAGGAGTTTGAGGATGAGGAGAGCCCAGCTGATGTTACTCAGAGGAGGATGGCCAAGGTTATTGACTTCTTTTGCACAGCAGCCACTATTGCCCAGCCCTGGCTGGAAGGGGGAGAAGTCCTCCTTCCAATGTTTTCCTCTGGAGAGAAATCTCAGTAAATTAAAGTTAAAGGTGTAATGGTTTCAGGTACAAATCCCACCTTGGCACAGTGCCCTACTACGTTCCCATACTCAATTCAGAGATTTAGATCTGAAACCTTACCTCCTTTTGGCATCACTCCTGTCATTTGGTCCATGTGGTTTGAGATGATGAACATCAAAATCACTGACATGAAATGCACTTTTAAAAAATTATCTAAAATAAGTGGTTAGGGATGCAATGGCCATATTTTTATGCATTATTTATGGACAAATATTTGATAACCTGACCACATTTTTCATCTCTAGGGCAGTTTAATTAAATATAACAAAATGTAGAAAAAATAAATTAGAATGTTATTTAACCCAAGCAAACTTTTTACTAACACAGAAATCAGTTTGCCATCTGTTATAATTGATGGAGGTCTAAATTGTCTTCTTTTTTTTTTTCATAGGAACATTCAGCAGACTGAGCTATATTTAAATCACAAGGTTTGTACTTAGAACATCCAGAAATTAGGTTATTATTTATTAAAAGACCCACTGCATTCTCTTTTCAGTAGTGATGAATGCAGGAAAGAAAAACTTGTTTCCATCATCGAATTTTCAAGTACAATTACTTAGCTGTTCTTGTACAATTAGTGCTAAAATGTCATATATAAAAATGACTGTATAATCACATTTACAAAAATGTACCACAGGATGATATTTCTGTGGCTGCTGGAAGAGAAGACTCTAGGAAATGGTGCTTAATCTGGGTGGTTGTGTTTTTAAATTGCCCAAACTGCACCTAAAATACTAGAAATGGGTATTTTTCTGAATAGTCCCCTCATTGTTTGTAGTGATTAGCCCAGATGAGAATTTAAGAAGAGGCCTAGGCAACAGTTAAATTAAATTTTAGAAGCCACACTCTTCTTAAGAGCTGTAATTTTGCTCCCAGTAGGCCTTTAAATGCTACTCACATGCTGCCTTCTAAGTCCCATTATAGATGTCAGTGCTCTTTAAGTTTGGCTTTGTTTAAAAAGAAAAAAACCCTTCTTTTTGAATGAAAAGTGCAAGCAAATCATTAGATTAAATTGCTCAGGAAATGATATGTGTAAATTGGATCTGCAGAGTCGCTGCACAGCCTCCAGTAAACTTGGAAATCTGAGGGCATTAGATGGGTGGAAGAGGGGAGAGGCTGCAAAGGAGGAATTTGGAAATACTGCCCTGGCATGCAGGAATGATGTTAGAAAAATCAAAGCTCACGTTGAGACTTGAGTGTCAAGGGCAAGAAAAAGCTTCTCCAGCTACAGGGCTAGTATGGGGACTGGAATGTGGTTCTGGGGACATGATGCACAAAGGGTGACTGGGAGCAGTCAGTGTGAGTTTATCACAGACAGATCCTGCCTGTGTGGGCAGACTGACTCTGGTGCAAACCTGGCTGCATTTGGGCACGAGGGGACAGCAGTGGACAGTGTTTTCCTCAGTCTGAGCAAGGCTTTTGGCACTTCCTCCCACACTGTTGCCCACAAGGTGGGGTGTGTGGTGGGATGGCTGTGTGGGCAAGCAGGGGGTAAAGCTCTGGCTGGATGATGGGGCTCAGAGGTTGTACTTAGTGCCATCTACTCTTTATTTTCTGGAGGCAGCAGCAAGTGGAGGAGGGATTGGTTGTGTTGGAAGATTTTGCTTAACAGTAGCAGATTATGGCAGGCAGTGATACTAGAGTGGAATTTCAGCTTTTGACTATAGTCAGTATTGCCAGATTTCAAAATTTATATTGAAGTTCTTGTTTAGTTTATAGAATAACAGAATGGTTGGGGTTCAAAAGACTGTAAAGATCATTGTGTTCCACCCCCTCTGCCATGGGCAGGGACACTTTCCACTATCCCAGGCTGCTCAGAGCTCCATCCAACCTGGCCTTGAACACTTGCAGGGCTGGGGTAGCCACAGCTTCTCAGAACAGCTTGTTCCAGTGTCTCACCACCCTCACAGAAAACAGTTTCTTCCTTATATCTAATCTAAACCTACCCTCTGTCAGTTTGAAGCCATTCCCCTGCTGTCACTCCAGGCCCTGGTCAAAAGTCCCTCTCCAGGTTTCCTGATGCCCCTTTAGTCACTGGAAGGTGCTCCAAGGTCTCCCTGGAGCCTCTTCTCCAGGCTGAACAACCCCAGCCCTCTCAGTCTGTCCCTGCAGCAGAGGTGTTCCAGCCCTCTGATCAACTCTGTGGCCTCCTCTGGACTCTCTCCAGCAGATCCATGCTGTATTTTTGTTGGGAGCCCAGAGCTGGACACAGCTCTGCCTGTGGGGTCTCACCTGAGCAGGGCAGAGGGGCAGAATCTCCTCCCTCCATCTGCCCACCCTGCTTGGGATGCAGCCCAGCACACAGGTGGTTTCTGGGCTGCCTGTGCCCATGGCCAGGCCATGTGGAGCTTCTCATCCATCAGCACCCCAAAGTCCTTCTCCCCAGGACTGCTCTCAGCCAATTCTCCACTGCATTCATTCTGTCAGAGGTCTTCAGTGAGAACAGGTTTGTATTGAGCCTGCTAAAGGAGAGTCACAAGTGAAGGACAATGCCAATGGAGATTTTATTACCCCCCTTAAACTTATTAACACCCTTCTCTTGGAGGCTCTTTCAACATTCAAGGAAATTAAGAGCTTATATTAAGCAATCATTAGTTAAGGTCTGAAATATGAGCAAGGTGTCAGGCTCTGCTTAGCCCTTGTTGAAAGGATGGGATGAGTCCACATGGCTTTGCTGCCCTCACCTGACCATGGGCAAATGGGGAAATCCTGGTGGCAGACTGGCTGCAGGAGCAACAATCTCTGGAGTTCAGAGAACTTTTCCTGGAAAAGATCATTCCATGGCAGAAATTATCCCCTTCTGCTTTCTGAGACTGATGTCTCAGAAAATGCCAACTTTTTATTCCATAACTACCTGTTCATAGCTGGCATTTTTCCCCTATCATCTTGCCTATAGCTAATTTGTAGTGGGAGAGATAGTTTAGCCAAGATAATGTGTGGTAATAGGTTGTTCTTATCTGTGTTTTTACCAAGACAGTTGATTTCAAGGCAGGCATTATCCAGGGCAGGGTACAGTACTGATTTAAACATTTATTTTATGATGGCATATGTTATTCCAATAGCTGTAGCAAGGATTTTAATAAAATATGGATTTATTTTACTGAAAATCTTTCAAAGTTTTAGTACAGCTGTGAGCTGAAGTTTATTTTGGCACATTTAACTGTCCTGTCCTCTACATAAAATGTTTAATTGAATCCCTCTAGTGTTTCAGTTTAACCACCTGAAAACTATCGTCTGAATAACAGTGATTGTTGTTTCATGTTCATAATTACTTTAAGAGCTCTGAGAAACAAAATTTAGCTTGTCCTAATGTCATTTTATGTAGTAAATTGTTAAAGATTTAATTGGATATTTCCGTCTTAGCATGAGGAGGTCTTGCATACTTGGATGGCAAACCTTCATTGATTTCAGGAACGAGGCTTGGTCCATAAAGGAAGAAAAGACTTCTCAGTTTTCCCAACAGACTGGAAAACAGAAAAATTTATTGTGGAAACTGTGGACCAATACACCATTCACACTTACTTAATGTGCTGTAATTATTGCAGAAGTGGTGTGTGTTGTGCTTCTCAGGTCCCAGGAAAATATTTGATTATTGTTTTTAATCTAAGAAGTATTTTGGGCAATAAATAGTAGCCCTGTGGGGGAATGATGAGGAATCAACTTTGTGGCAGATTTTGGTTTAATTTTGGATTCAGAGGATCTGTGTGTCTGGACCTGAGTGGTGGGATGCCCATGGCACAGGGTGTGGTGAGTTAAACATGTGGAGGTCTTTGCTCCATCAAAATGAGGGATGAGAGGAGAGCACAGGCAGATGGAGGCACTGACATATATTATTAATGAGTATGGTTGTGGTTGGAGTACAGTTACACAGATTGCTAAAAGCTCAGAGCTGAGATAGCCATCTCATAGGAGGCAGGATTGTCTTACACCTGCTGTGTTTAGTTCTTCTGTACAACATAGAAATCTCTGGCATTAAAAAATAAATGTATAAGCCACACTGGGGTTGACAGTCTTTTCTTGATTCTAACAAGAGTTGGGGTTTTTTTGGTGATGTAAATGTTTTAGCAACACATGAATACAATTTTTATTGATCTTAATTTCTCCTTTCCATACCCCATTATTAATTTATTACTGTTTTGGTGATCTTTCAAGGTTTTGCCCAACAGAATTCTTACTGCAATTTTTATAGTTTGGCTTCCTAATTGGATTTTAGTTTTAAAATGAAAGTAAGTTTTTTTCTTAACCTTGACCTGCTAGGTTTATCTACCTTAGAAAGGGCCACTCCTCTCACATCAATTCTGTTCTTTGTGTAATAGTAAAAGGTTCAGCTCTAGTAGAAGTCAACAAAAAATATGTTAAAATATGATTCAGTGTGAGGCTGAGGTGATATCTGCAAAACACGGTAGTTGTATTTAAAAAAATGGAATTCTGCAGACCTTAAAATTTATATTGTATTTTTTTTAGCAGTAGGAACTTCAGTTAATTGGCCATAGGGGGACCTGTGTTCATGGACATGAGATAGATCAGGGAGGAGTGCAAACTGCAGGTTAGACAGTCAACCTCCTACAGATTGTTACAGGATATTTCTTTATAGGGTAGCACTGTCTAATCTTTACCATATCCACAGTGAAACCAGAATGATGGCACATTGCTGACACGGCTGAGATCAAGACCATGGATGAATGTTTGCCTGTCCTTGGTCTCGTTAGTCATGTGGAGAATGACTCCTCAGCTGTAGTGGGATATCTAAATATTTTATGGATTTGCTCTGACAGCAAGCATGAGTGTTTATTAAGCAAATACTATACATATTTTAAAGATGAGGAACCTGGATACATAGAAGGGAAGTGGTTTAGCATGACAGAGTTGATAGGAGAGTGGTGACAGAATCAGGAACTGATTGTATGTTTCCTGAATCTTGGCTAGTGCATTAATCCTAATTCCTCCCAGTTTTGAGGCGTCTCTGTTCTCTTACAAAAGTGACTGCCAGCAGAATTCCTCTAGGCTTTTTCTTGCACAGCTTTTTTGCAAACTGAATGGAAATGTCTAAGCTGTGTCATCAGTTAGGATGTCAGCAAGTTAAATACCAAAAACTGATGGGCAGCATCCAGTTCTGCTTGACAGGTACAAGGATAGTCTTGCAGTTCATGAGAGACAACACGTTTAGAGAAGCACTGGCTGAGCTAAACCCAGGCAAGGCAGCAGTGTTGGTCCTTCAGTGCTCATAGCCATTATCTGTCTGAGCTTCTGCCAGCAGCATTCCCTGTGTGGGATGATGAAGGTGCCACAAGCTCCATCTCATTGCAGACTGTGCTTCAAGCACCCAGCACCGTGATCTGTTTATTCACTGCTGGTCTCCAGACATCCCATTTCGTTGCACTTGGGTACACAAGTGCGTGAATCCCAAAGTATTTCAGTTATTTAATGACAGTTAAAAGAACTTGTTAGTAATTTAGAACTGAAAGTCCCTGAGTTCAGTGTTTCCCATGCTGTGTGGGGCTTCTTGCTGAAGCCCAGCTGAAACATCTCTCCTCTTGTCTGGGGTGCTGTCATTGGGATCACCACGAGCTCTCTCCTGGAAATCAGCTGGTTCATGGTAAGACATCCCACTTCATCACAACTTCTCAGTAATAATTGCTTCTTGTTAATGGATGTCACGAGCAGGGAGAGATTGGTATCAGGAGATGATGCTCTGTGAGAGACAGCTCATCTGTTCTGTTCATTCCTAGAGGGAGTGGAGCAGTGACCAACCATTAGCCAACTTCAAGTTTTTGGAGCTGTTATTCCCCAAGGTGCAGGATCAGGAAGGAATTTCCAGGCTACCCTGAACCTCTTTGTGTCATGTGCATACCTGATACAGCTCAGCCCCAAATGTTTTACTAGATTGATCTTTCAGAATGGTATTTGAAGTATACAGGAGATAAAGACATCACCATAACCTTTCTAGTATAGTCAATAACGTCCACTTGAACAACAACGAAAAAGCTAGAAAATACAGATTTTTGAATGAGCTAGCTGCTTGGTGTTACTATGTCTTCCTTTAAGATTAGGCACTACTTTAGTCTCTGGTATTTCTCCCTGCAAAGTGTAATCTTGTTACCTCTCAGGTTTTTTCTGGCAATCTGAATACATTGTGTTCTTCAAGGCATTTTTTCCTCCACCACTGAATTTTTTTTGCTGCCTTTTGCCCATACAGAGTATGGATGCCAGATCTGGCAGCAACAGTTCACTATTTATAATGATGGTAATCCTGCCCACAATAGCAAAAATTGCCTCCATATTTGAAATTAACAATATTTTCAAGGAAAACATTACTTCCTGATGTCAAGGTGTGGCTCTTGGAGCTCACAGAGTTGCATATCCCTTTTAAGGCTCTGATTCCCTACTCTGTCAGCATGACAGTAGTCTTTTCTAATGGCAAAGCTTTCCATCTTGGATTTATTAAAGCATGTTTTGTTTCTTTATTTATCTGTGATCCAAAATGACTGCATGATTGCACTTTTGCTATTATTTTTTAGACAGTTATTATTGTTTTTATGATGCTCATAGTCATTTTTGCAAAGATTTTCTATTTATGTCCACATTGTTGGGAGAGATGATGACAAATACCCATTAGAAACATCTTTACTGAGAGAGTTTTTCAATGACAAATGTGTCCTAAGATAACTGATCATAATCCTTTTAATATGTGCTGGTTTGTATCAGCCTTGTGTAGCACTAACTTCTTAAACCACAATGTCAGTAGTGCTAACTTGGACATCCTGCAAAGCTCTAATTTGTTGCATCTTCATGGTTGCCTTAAATGAATTTGTTGGGTATTTATGAATCCTGGTGATGAATGCAGTATAAGAATTAAGGTTATTACTTTCTAATGAAAATAATTTGCTATTTGGTAGAAACAATCAACAATGTGTAAGTACACAGTGTCTGGATTTCATTAGTTTTTCATTCTTGTTGCCCATATTGAGTTTAGAAATAAATTTTCATACCATATCTGCCCAATGGCCCAACAATTTAAACAATTGTACTCTATTAATTAATTGAGACCATAATCTAGTACTAGGAAAAAGATATTAAAGAAAAGGAATTTAATAAAACCCCCATAAAGTAGCCTTCAAGTAGAGAAGATGGACTTGAAATCTCTTTATTAGTATTTAGCTCACTCCTTTGAATCTGAATGTGCATGCATAACTGCACACAATTAGAATTATTTTTTCTGATGCATCTGTGTGGGTGTGCTTGGTTTCTGTGGAGAGAGATGTTGCATTCCCTACTGTAGCTCTGTGTTGTGAGTCGAATATATAGTACAACTTGTTTGGGGCAGAATGAAGTAGAATTGTACTGTGTTATTCTTACATTTCTGGTAGTGTAAGCTGTTCAAAAATCTATTTTGCAGTTGTCTTGATTATTTAAGTTCTTTGGATGTCCTTGTGAGAGCAATAGACTGTTCTTTCCAGCTGAAATTATTTAGCTGTTTCTTTCCTCAGTTAATGTAGGGAGAGAAAATCAATATAGAAGATAATATTTTAGCATTAGTTGATCCTAGGGTCTTATTTGATTCCAGCGTAGCAGGCTAAGTAGCAAATGCTCTTAGCAATTGTTTCTGTTAGTGGAATTTTGAAAGCACTAAGAGAAATCTTGATCCATGGAGACAGTACAGTAATTCACATTGACATATTTTTCCCATTTGCCACAGGGCGAGTGGAACTATTAATGCTCCTGTGCAAAACCTCTTTTCTCCTTTCCTCTTTTTTTTAAAAGCAGAACAGAAATGGTGTTGATCCTAACAGTGGATTATATGTAAAAATTTAGAGTACCCTGCAGCCATCAAAGGGAAAAGGATTCAGAAAATTTGCTATCACTGAACCTTTGGTTTGGTTTTTTTTCTAAATAGAAATCCCTGTTCCCCTAGTATATGTATTTATTTACATGGTGGATTTCTGTAGTGTTTTGGAGGTTGGATGGTTGTTTTAAGCAAGAAGGCATCTCTGGGGTCGGGGAGCAGGTAGCAGCAATTGTAAAATAAACTGTTTGAATACTGCATGTCCACATGAACTGACTCTAACAATAAGATATTCTCTGAATCCATTCTGTGCTCCACAATATACAGTCAGCGCCCAATGGAGACAGCCGTTCCAATCATGTATACACAAGGAATATTTGTTATCCATTGTAGTATTTTGCCTGAAGCTTTGAGAGACCCAATTTTATCTTCCCTTAAGCAGCCAAAATAATGTCAGCATCAGTGTGGTACTTTTTTTTTTTTCTTTGAATGTTTCAAGAACCAAGAAATTGAGCTGTTTGTTGATAAATGAAGGTTTATGTAAAGTACATATGAATTTAAGCAATTTAACTCGGTGCGGTAAAATGGCCTTTGAAATGAGATTTAAATGTGAGTTCTTGAAAATCTGGTTGGTTAGATGTGCAGAAAATAACAGACAGTTGACTGCTAATAATGCCATAAACAATAATTAGGCTGTGAGGAGCAGTTAATGATAGATGACCAAGTATGTATTATATATCTTCTCAATGTGCGTCATCTTGGCCTTATGTTACCAGAATATGTGAATGCTATTAGAGTAAAAGTGAACTAGAAAAAATTCTAGATAAATTAGCAAACAATTTCTTTGGTGTCCTTTCCCTTCCATCATCCCCCCTCCCCCCCCCTTTTTTTTTAAGAGAGCCAAGAGATGAAGCTTAGGTCACAAATGAGATGAGTTTGATGACCTCAGCCTATGGCCTCTCAGACATCTGTCTACCTCTGAAAACATCCATAGATTTTATTACAATTGGAAATCTCTTGTCAGGAAAGATTCAGGAATAGACTGGGAACACTTAATTCTGCTTGTGACTGTAAAACCTCAAGAAACAAACAAATCATCCCTTTCAGTACTTGGTATTTGGTAAAAGTTACAGTTATGGTGCATAAAAGGAAAAACATTCAAAATACTCATTGAACCAGAGGACGGTTTTTTTGTTTTTTTTTTCCTCCTTAGACTATTTATTATCTCCATGAATTACTGTTCATTCCTGTCTTGTGATAGTTCTTTCTGATGTGGGCTTCTCTGTAATGTTAATCATAGAGGTGCAGCCTCTGGGAAAGACACAAACTTTAACCTTTCTGGGTCATGGGTCTCGGAAGCCACTTCAGTTACAGATCAGCACAGTACAGCGATACACAGCGTGTTCCCATTTGTTTCCAGCTCTTTCAGGAAAAGAGAATTAATTATTTATGCGTTATCTATATACATTTACTTATTATTACAGCTCAGTTGTCTTAGCCTCCAGTAGTTAATTTAAAGTACATTTTTCCTAAGGTAACTTCGTCATCTGTGATATAACTTGCACTGTTCATAAGGCGTATCAAATCATTTTAATTAAGAACCCAATCTGTTTGCATGGAAGTATTTTCCTTTTTGTCTACGTCTGCTGAACTTTCTTCTTCCCGTGGTGATGTACAAGCCTGTACTGTGATCATTCTTCCAGATACATACAATATTAGAAATTAATAAAACTATTCTGATATCAATGACTCTTCAGCTGTTCACAGAATTGTATAGGACTCAAAGAAACCGTAAGAATTTGAAGAGAAAAAATAGGCTTCATATACCTTAAGACTTTCCTTGGAATTATGTGATAGAAATGAAAACTTTAAAATTGTTGATTGCGTCAGTGTTTCAGATTTCTGAATGTTTATTGTGTTACTTGTGATGTTGTAGTTCAGATGGCACATCAGTGTAGTGAAAAATAATAGTTCATTACATAAAAGCAGTATATGATACCCTGCTTCATGAAAAAACCTATGTTAAGAAACCAAATAATTGTCTTGATGAAATAAATGAAAAAAAGAAAAACAGCAAGACATGCAATAGGGCACATTAATTGAAACTGCTTTCAAAAGGTACATAATGTTCCAAGTCCTCTTCTACTCACTAATCTGCTCTAGGAATTTTACCTTTCAAAACTGTTGTAGAATTTATTTTAATGCCTTTTGTTTTGCTCAGCAAGCCACTTTCTATCATTTACCAGCAGTCCTGGCTCGCTAGGGAGGTCCCAGGTGACTGGAGGTTTGCAAATATGACACACATCTATCTACCAGAAGGGTCTGAAGGAGGATCTGGGAGCTACAGTCTGGGCTTTATGAGAGGCAGGTCCTGCTTGACCAACCCAATCTGCTTCCATGACAGGGTGACCCACTTGGGGGATAAGGGAAGGATCTGGGCAAGTTACATGACAAGAGGAAGTGGCCTCAGCTTTCTAAACCAGGGAGGTTTACATTGGATATTAGGAGAAATTTCTCCATGGAATGGATGAGCAAGCACTGGAACAAGCTGCCCAGGGCAGTGGTTGAGTCACTGTCCTTGGAGGGATTTAAAAGGCATGTAGATGTAGCACTTGGGGACATGGTTTAATGGTGGCCTTGGCAGTGCTTGGTTAATGGTTGCAGTCAGTGATCTCAAACGATTCTGTTTGTAGCTCAGGATGAATTCTTTGTGGGCTTTCCACAGTGCCACCATGAATCACAAATGCTGCAGATGTGTCAGCCCAGCCACCTTGCCAGCGCCTGCCTGGCACAACAATAGCTGTCTTTAAAATTGCACCAGTGATCCTGCTGTCAAGAGGAACGGTTGTTGTGAGATGATGGAGTTCCCAGAAGACACTTGTAGGACCAGAATTGTGCTGTGCTGTGATACAAATTGAACAAAACATCTCTGTCAGATGGTGTTTTCCTGTGTAGAGGAGTTGAACCGTTAAAAAGACAATGATTTAGCAAACATTTTCATGAGATGTGTTCTCTCTGCAGTATCTTCTTCACGT
The DNA here is from genome assembly GCF_008360975.1 of Lichenostomus cassidix. Lineage (NCBI taxonomy): Eukaryota > Metazoa > Chordata > Aves > Passeriformes > Meliphagidae > Lichenostomus > Lichenostomus cassidix. The sequence goes on along the minus strand of NC_139484.1, from coordinate 63,006,939 downwards.
AATATGATAAGGCCTTTGGAAGGTTTATCCATTAATCTTTAAATAATACCATCCTATCATAATGCTCAGTGCTGCCTTAGTCTGTAAGTCAGGGTATTTGGCAGTAAAGATCAGCTCAAATAGCAGTAAATCTGTTGATACTGATTATCACCTCTTTGAATCGCCTTTGCTTCTGTAGTGAAATTCTGTGTTACATGAATATAAGTAGTGTGATCTTTTTGCTAGGAGAACTCGCTGCTCTCTCTTTACTGTCTACAGCTATACAAAGGGAGATTTTTCAATATATTTCAATTTTTTTTTTCACATCACTGTCTAAGTTGTCACATAAATTGATGTCCTTTACGGATCTGAATTGTATCTTGGGAGTCTTGCATAGGGATAAAGATTTCTTGCAGTTTACTTTCCAGCTTTTCAGTTTTAAGTCTTGAGAACAGGAAGTGAGAAAGCTGCACAAGAGTATTTTGGTTTAATAAAAGAAAAAAGGTGTGTTTTTCAATAACCTTCTAAAAAGAGTTTGTTAGAAAAAGATACATGTATTAGGAGAAGGTTAAAAATACTAGTGTGTTGCCAGGTATATGGAGGCAGAGAACATGGAATGTGTTATCTGGCTGATGGGGCATGTGTTTTACACATGAAACCTTGCTAGATTCTTTTTACTGTTCTAAAACCATTGACCATTCACTGTAATGGATTACTTAGCCTGTATATTGTTCCATATGTTGTAAATATGGAATTGATTTTCACTGCCAATCTCTTTGCTTACAGTTTTTCTCTACTCTAATTTTCCTGTTTTCTTAGAGTACAAAGATCACTAACATTGTTACTATTTTTACATATTTAATGGGACGTTTTTCTCATGTTTAAAAATTCCTGGATGTACTTTTTGAATTAAATTAAATCAAATCAAATCAGTTTAATATCCAGGTAGATCTTGCACTTTTTATTTCTAATTATCTAACAGTTATCAGTAGGCTGATTTTATAGTGTTCAGGTAAATGTGTTCAGGATTTTCAGTGTGCCAATGTCTTCTGTTGCTTGTTACAGCTGCTGTGCACATGGTGGGTTACTGAGGGTACCTGAAGTGCTTGACTGCTTGATGGGGTGCAGCTGCTGACTGGGGTTGGGGTGCAGCATTATCAGCTTTTAGTTGGACAGGGATGTGATCAGTCAGGGACAGCCAGGGTGCTGCCAGGGAGGTGCTGTGTGTCTCAGGAGCTGGTGTGGTGATTCACTAGAGGTCACTTTTTGCTCACTAACGAACCACTCTCTTATCTTAGTGGTAGGTGATAGTAGTGCAGTATTTCATGGTGGTACAAAGCAGTGCTCAATTTGGAAGAGGGTGAAACTCAAGCCTGGTAACTTGTCATCATCCCAGGTAAATTTGACAAAGCAAGAGAGTTCATTTCAGTGTCACAAATGTACATAAACCCAGTGTCTGCTTGTGCTTAAGGTCCTGGACAGCAAATGGACATTTTCATGTAACTCTGTTCTCCTTTTTTTCATCCTTTAGTATCCTTGCTGATTTTTCAGACGTGGGTAAGACTTATGGTTAGTTTCAGAGCAAAGTGTCTAGGTAAATGCTTAGTGAGATGTGGCTTTGATTTCATATGTGCTTACTTTTCTGGAGGGCATCCTCAGCTTTGTGGTGTGTGTTTGAAACGAGGAAGTATGATGCTTTCTATGTCACCTAGTGAAAGAATGACATTCATAAATGCAAATATAATTGCTTGGGAACTTGAAAACTGTCTCTGATACAACTTTTCCTTTTTTCCCTGGCTGCTTGTTGTGCAACTTTGACGAAAATGAGATACCAAGTGTGTTAGAAGAGACCTCAAGAGGAGTGCAACTGACTTTGCAGCCCAGTAAGACACACCCATAGTAGCAAGTTCACTCAGGACATCCACTGGTTCTGTTTAGGCCATTGGATGGTTCATTATTCTCCATATAACCTGTGAAATTACTACCACCAAACAGGTTATTGAATCTACTACTGACATGTGGGTTTTGATCCCTTCAGTTTGCCTTAATATGTAGATCTGGTTTTTTGCATGCAGAATGCAGCATCATAAAGAGTATCTGGTTTTCATTATAATTTTAAAGAGACAGTCAGATTTCATAGCTATTCTGCATAGGCCAGAGCCTACTTCCCATAATCATCTAAAATACAGCACTTTGCTTCATGACCAGACCCAGACTGATTTAAAACTTGAGAAGTAAATTACTACTCAATAATCCAGTTCTATAAAATTAAATGCAGAATGTTGTTATACTGGTTCATTATGTTGAAAGCATAGTGCATTATAATTTTTAATGGAATGTGAGTGTAATATATTCTAAACGCTTTCTTTAACACTTTGGGAGACAACTGGATCTGTGGTCTCACCAACTAGGGGCTATCCACTGCCCACAGAATTTTGTTAGTAGATAAAAGTACATTTTTAAAATTTCATTAATAGCAGGACCCTCAGCATAGTATCTCTGCAACTGACAGAGTTTGAATGAGCTTCAAGATTTCAGACAGGTGAGGAGGAGAAAACCTTCCCTGGGTCACTAACCCGTTTTTTTTGTCCTTTCATGTTGATTGGCTGTTCATTCCTGGGAACACAGATTGTGCTGCTTCTCCTTTACCTCATCCAATGTCAAATCCCCAAAGAAGCCCTGCCAGCGCAGGAGGGAGTGAGCCATATGGGGCAGGTTGCAGTTGTTCCTTCAGGTCTGGATTTATTCCACTGTGAACAGATGGACAATGGCTGACATCCACTAGTGGTTCTCAATAGGTTTCTTCTGCTGTTCATCTCTATCTTCTTTTCCTCTTCGGCCAGAACACAGACCATCCTGGAGATGGTCTGTTAACTCCTCCTGACTAGATGGAAAATAATATGTTTCATTTCACGACAACCAGAAAATGCAGAGGATTTAATTCCACCCTGGTTCTTGTGTTTTTAGCACTTGTATGAAGAGGGTGAGATCAAGAAGAAAATCCCTTAGTCACTTAATACAGATAACATAAGAGGAAAGATTTTTTCTGTGTTCACTGGTTTGAAGGGAATTTATTCTTCCATTCATTCAGCACACTACAAGCTTTTCTACTTTGTATTTCCAGCACAGAGCTAGTAGAGCTGTTCCATTCTGAGAAAAGAGCAATGCACATTTGGCATTTCAGAAATGACTTTGAATGTTTGACACAGCTGAACTTCTTGTTCATTAAGTGGAACTTTAATCTACTACTTTGATCCTTCACCTTCTTTATAACAGTAGATGAAGGTCCTCTATTTTATTACATGCTTGCAGTGACCACCGTTTCTTAAAGATGAGGCGGTTCCCTTTAGTCAATTATTCTTTTTTTCCATTTTCCCCTCAGAACCTGCTGAAAATTTTTTCTCCAAAATGACTTTCACATGAACCAGAAAGCTTTAACTTCTTGCAGTGGGAAGTTTCACACAGAGGAAGTTATAACTGAAAAAAAAAGAAGCCATAATTAAAATACGCAATTGCAAAATCAAAGCAGGCTGATCTCTGTGTGTGTTATATAAACAAATGCTTTTCGGGATCTAAGTGAAAGAATTAAGGAAATATTTAAATCCAAACAAAGTTTTCTTTCCAGATTTTAAATAAATTGAATTGACTTAGTTTGATTATACATTTAAACAATCTATTTCAGGATAAAGGTTAAGTGTTGGGCCCGCTTTATCCACCCATTCTTTTCTTCTGACATAAATCTCTTCTAGGATCTCCTAATAGCATCTGCAAGATTTACTGTTGACAAAAGTTAAGATATTCCACTGAAATATAATCTTGCATTTTGATTAAAAATGCATAAAGGTTTTAAATTTATGGCTTTAAAAACTGTTACAATGAATGACGTCTGTTTGATAACAAAGCAAAATCATGCATGAAAGAACCAGCACGCAGGGCTGTGGGAAACCAGAGAAAATCTGTAAGCACACAATAGCTGTATCTTCTTGTAAGAAAATTGTCAAACCTCACTGTTCACTTCAGAAAACATTCAACATGTATCTTGGCTCATTGCTGAGAGGATAAAAACAGTGAAACTTCCTCTTTCAGTATCTTCAAAGTCACGTCTGCTAAAGATAGTGAACCCTAATGCACTGAATTTGTGAAAGCCCAAGGTCATGCCCTTATGACTGCACATTCTGAGGGGAATAAAACTTGCACCTAAATTGTACATGTGGCTGTTAACAGATACACTTAAAACAATGTATTTGCTCTGCAGCACATGTGCTCCTCCAGCTGACTCTTAAGAAGCCAAGAAACAATTTGGGGTCTTTGAAAAACGCCATAATTCTTTGTGCAAGGCACAGAAGACACTCAGCTGTGTTATACTGCTGTTAAAAAAAAAGGTTGCAATAGCAGCAGTGCCCAAATGCAGTAAGAGGATGGGGATTGTTAGGCTTTGTGGAGGATGTACTTGTATTGAAGCTGTTCAAGCTGTAGTGTAAAAGCTGTGGAGATGACTGAATGTGTGGTGACCCAGAGACAAGCTGCTGTAGAAGGCAGGAAGCAAAATGGATGGGGGCAACTGGAGGCTTCGCTGGAGTCAGCTGGTCTGCTCCTGGATTTTCCCATGTCCAGTCCAAAACTAGGCCACTAGTCATACAGGGGAGGAGGGCTGAACCTGGGGGAAGGAGAGCTCCATTTTCTTAAGCAGCAAAGTGCATTGCACTGTGTTCTGAAGGAAAACTGAAAAACTTAATTGCTCTTGAGTTATTTAGTGTTCTTTTCCATCCTGAGAGTTTGTACAGTTTATTCCATAGAGCAGGTGCCTTGTGGCAGCTGTCAAAGAGCAGGGTGGAGAGACCTTTTGGCTGGGGAGATGGGGTCAGATAACCTCTGTCCTTCAGCAGGTGCAACTCAGCTTTCTGCTGCTGGAGGGAGCACAGTTGGTCCAGTTAGCATCAGCTGAGGATCCAGCCCATGATGTTTTCCCAGGAAGCATGAACTCGTGATGTGTGTGCCAGGAGGGAACTGAGTATGGTGTTACCTACAGCGTATTTGTTAGGTCTGTGTACAATCAGAAAGGAAAAAGAGCAAGCATATGAATCCCTTCATGAAGTAGCGTAGAGAATACCAAACTGCAGTATTAATAACCTCCTGTTATTGAATCCTCCATCTGTTCATCATGCCAACTTATCCTCACTTAGAGCACTCCCCTTGTCATAATATTTTGCGCCACACTCCCCTCCCTCCCCGAAGCAGCAGTTCCAGTTTAGATCTAAACATTTGCCCAGTCATGTAACCCCACTGAGGACGTGGTCTCAGTGCCTGGATCTGTTTATGTTTCTCTATTAAAATATGTAACTGAACTCTTAATTTCATTTCTGACTTTTTCGTTTTCCACTAGTAATTTTTTTTTTTTCTGGAGATACTTTCATATCCATATTGGTATTCAAAGATATTTCTCTTGTGGTTTAAGCGTGTTTGACCCCCTAATGCTCATTCCTGATACTTTGCCACATGGCAACTGAAGCAGTGAGGGAGAAAAAACTAATTATTTTCTCCTTAGAGCTTTGATATGTATATGTTTTTATATTTGCTAACATCTATAAATGGCAATAAAGTGGTTAGCCACTTTAAAGTGATTAAACCCAAATTTATTTATACAAACCCCACATGAGGCGCTTGGCTAGATGCTGCCCTAGTGATGCACAGTGAGAATTTACGGAAGCTGTTCCTTGAGGGATGTCTGAGACGTCTGTGCTGAGCCACGAAAGGCTTTCCCAGGAATACAGGAGGAAAATGAAGATAAGTCAGAGGCTGCATAAATTTGTCCTGGGAGTTACCTCCCAATCCTAGGGGATGATCTCATGAAAGGGACACACTACCTGGGAAATGATGGGGAAAAACAAGTTATTAGGGAGCTGGAGCCAAGCTGCCCAAGGCTGCCTGTGTGCTCAGATCCTTGACTTGTGCCCTGAACGGATTCCTGAAATCCACACAACTCGAAGTGAAACCACCCTTTGTAGCCTCTGGGTTCAAATATTCCCCTCACAGACAGACCAACTCCCAAAAAAGCCCGGGGGGAAATGTACAGCGCTGTCCGTTCTCCCAGTGAATTGCTCGTTTGCTACCCAGGAGTCCCTGTCTTTGTCCGAGGGGTCCGGGTCCCTGAGGGACTGCTGGGGCCGTTTGCTGACAGGAAACGATCGTTTTATTTCTGGAAAAACCCAAAGAACTGATGTTCGCCGCCGGGCTGGGCTGTGGGTGGGGACGGACGAGCGAACGGCCGCGGCTCCCCTTCCCGCTGGCGGCTGTGGCAGCAGAATGAAAGTTTCTAGGAGGGCTGGAGCTGCGGGCGCTGAGGAGAGCAGAGCAGAGCCGCGGGGCAGAGGCGGCGGGGCCATGGCGGCCGCCGCTCCCTCACCGCGCCCGGGCGGGGCCGCCGTCAGCCGCCCCAGCGGCCGTGGGGGCGCCGCCGCCACTTTGGTTCGCGTCGGCCGCCGCCGCCGCTGTTGGGCGGGGAGGCGCATGGCGGGCGCGGGGTGACCCCGAGGGAGCGCGGGCGCGTGGGCGCGACGGGAGCGTTCCGGGGGGACAAACCGGCCTCGGATTGAGGGAATTCGGGCGATTCGCTGCTCTTTCTCCAAGAGATGCCCCCGCTCGGCGGTGCCGACCCTGCGGAGACCGCGGGGCTAGTTCTGGGGCTCTTCAGGGCGGATCAGAGAAGATGCAGGAGACACTGACCCTTACCGGGGGCAAAATTAGAGCGTTATGGCTTTATTTGTTTTCATTCTAGTTAAATCGTGAGGGAAAAGTGTTAGCCGAAACACAAATCCAGGGAAACACCAGCAGCGGTGATATTATGGGATGCCAGGAACGGGCAGAAAGTGATGGGCAGAAGTTCCACCTGAACATGAGGAACTGCTTTAGTGCTTTACATGCAGACATGGAATAGACTGCCCAGAGAGGGTGCGGAGTCTCCCTCCCTGGAAATATTGCCGACCCGTCCGGACATAATCCTGAGCCATGCGCTCTGGGATAACTCTGCTCGAGCAGGAAGGTTGGACCCGATGGGCCGCTGTGGTGCCTTCCAACCTGACCCGTTCCGTGATTCGGTGAGCGCAGTCGGCGTTAACTTTGCCCAAGTTCAAACAAAACAAAACAAAGCAAAGCAGTGGCGACATCGCGTCCCGGGGCAGCTCCCGGTTTCGCTGCGCGCGGCCAAGCCAGCCTCGCCCGCCCCGCTGTCTCGTTCGCCTCGGCGCCCGCCTAGAACCAGGAGATCGAGCCCGGGGGGCGCGGCGGCGGCGGCCGCTCCCCCCAACTCCCCCCCACCGCCGCCCCACCCCGCCCCTCCCTCCGCGGGGGCGGGCGGGCGCGCGTGCGCGCGGCGGCGGCGGGGGCGCGCCCGGCGGCGGGGGCGCGCACCGAGGCGCCGCTCAGTTCGGGGGCGCCCACGGAGCGGCCGCCATATGCCGCGGCTGCCGCGGCGGCTCCGAGCGGCGCTGCCCCCCGGCATCCTCCTCGTCCTCCTCGTCCTCCTCCTCCCCGCGGCGGGCGCGGACGGAGCGCGGCGCCTCCATGGGAAGTTCGCACCTCCTGAACAAGGGCTTGCCTCTAGGTAACCATCCGGCCTGCTCGCCGCGGTGCGGTGCGGTGCGGTGCGGTGCGGTGCGGGGCGGGCGGGGAGCGGGGCGGAGCGGGGGGACACACACGAGCGGCCGCCGCCGCCGCGCTTTGTGTGCCGAGTGCCCGTCACCGCCGCTCCGGGCCCCGCCGGGGCTGCCCTGCCTGCCGGCCGCGGCGCCGGCGCAACTTTGCCCGGCGGCTGCTGTTTGAGCTCGGCTGAAAACATAAAGGGAAATAAAAACGAGAGGCGGGGGTGCGGGGGGTGCGAGTCGTCCCGAAGTACCAAACTCAAAGGGCGCTGAAGCTGCGCCCGGGAGGGGTTTGGGGTGCTGGGTCCCTAGGAGGGGTTTGGGGTGTTGGGTCCCTAGGAGGGGTTTGGGGTGTTGGGTGCCCCAGGAGGGGTTTGGGGTGTTGGGTGCCCCAGGAGGGATTTGGGGTGTTGGGTGCCCCAGGAGGGATTTGGGGTGTTCGGTTCCCCAGGAGGGATTTGGGGTGTTGTGTCCCTAGGAGGGATTTGGGGTGTTGGGTTCCTAGGAGGGATTTGGGGTGCTGGGTTCCCCAGGAGGGGTTTGGGGTGCTGGGTTCCCCAGGAGGGGTTTGGGGTGCTGGGTGCCCCAGGAGGGGTTTGGGGTCTTGTGTTCCTCAGGAGGGGTTTGGGGTGTTGTGTTCCTCAGGAAGGGTTTGGGGTGTTCGGTTCTCCAAGAGGGGTTTGGGGTGTTGTGTTCCCCAGGAGGGGTTTGGGGTGTTGGGTCCCTAGGAGGGGTTTGGGGTGCTCGGTTTCCCCGCTCCGTGGGCTGAGCAGTGCTGCTCCGAGCTGCGGGAAAGCTGGGCCGGTGTTTGGATAAACAGGAAGTTTAAAAGCGGCGTTTTATTGCTGTAAAAAAGTGCTTAAGGCCTGGCTGGTGGGATGGTTTTGGCAGAGCTGCGGACGGGTTGTGTATGAGAGGTAAGGCTCTTCACCCTAAATCTCAATTTTTCTGTTTTTGTTTTTTTTTTCTTTTAATTTTTTTTAAACCGTGCATTTATGGTGCTGTTTTTTAAGGTAACCTGAATAATATGTGCAGGGTGATGTTACAGATATGCCTCCAGAATTGCCTGCCGTAAATTGTCATGTTAATCTGAAGGTGATTTTTTTCCTGCCCCCAGACATAAGGAGCCAGAATGTCGATTTTGTTTATAAACATTATCATTTTGTAAGCAAATGATACCAAAAGAAGGCTACAAAGCATGGAATAAGCCTGCTTACAGTGTAGATATGAGTCAGTCTGCTATGCTGCTTTGTTTTCTTCCCAAAAATTAAATTCAAAAGTCAGGATTTAAGTCATAGTGCAGAGCTGGACAGAATAATGGTAGAAAATACCGATACCGGTTCTGGTTTTTAAAATTTCACCTGTTGTAACTTAAATTGAACAATTTATCGTTGCCTTATATTTTACTAAGTGTTGTCCTTATCAGGAGGAATGTTTGCTTTTAGGCCACGATGGAGCAGCTAAAGATAATCATCCCTTTAGCCTCATTGAAAATAATGAGGCCTAATAAACTGAAGTGAATGTGTATTTTCTTTCCCAGTGAATTAAAATTAACTGTCATATTTGCAATGTGTGTACGTGTTTCGAGTGCATTGCACTGATTCCTCCTCCAGGGTCTTAAAAGATGTAAATATTCTTATTTAGTATTCGAGCCCCTTGGCAAGTAGCCTGATGCCCTTATTAAAATGTTTTAAATCTCATTATTCTGTCCCACTAGGAAGGAAGCAAGAAAATACTATGGAAAATAAAACATCCTTATATAATTTCAATTTGAGATCCCATTGAGCAACACTTTCAAAATCCTGTTTCTTTAAAAATAAGGGTTAAAAAGCTGAGTATAAATTAGACTGCCAGCAGAAAGATAATTGTCCAGTGCATCTCTTTGTTCTGTGCTCTTATCTGTTTTATCTATTTTTAGCTGTGCCTTGGTGAAGCAGGCATGTAAAATTAGCAGCCCAAACTGCTAACTTCAGTGTATTTTATAATATCGCTCTTTATTGACCCCCAAAGGCAGCAAGATTTCAATATTGGAATTCCTTAATGTTTGACAGATAACATCCTCTTCAGTTTATTATTATGTCAGCCATCCCCAGAGTGAGGTAGTGACAAAATATTTTGCCCGTTTGCAATTCACTGGTGTATTTCAAACCAAAAAGGAAACAAGCAGCCCTCTGCCCCCAACCTGCTTCTTTTCCAGCCTGAACAAGAAATGGGTGTTTATGAGGTGGCTGCAGTTAATAAACAGATGAGAAAAAGTGGAGAGTTAAATTATACCCTCATTTTTGTCACTGTTAATGAAAAATAATACTTGGGATGTGAATTGAGTTTCTGTGTTTGTTTGATGGCATTGAGGCTGTAAATCGGTGCAGAGTCAGTGGTGTGTTCTCTGTCCTTCTCGTAAACACACCCCCGGACCCCCCCTAAATAACACAAATTCAGTAGTTCTCCATTAGAGAATGTATTATTTCATTACTGATTCGGCAAATAAAATAGTAATAATCCTAAGAACCGCTGTAGTCATGCTCAGTAGAAGAGTTTAGTCAATGAAACTGCTGTTTTGATTGAAACTATTCCAGTCACCTTTGTGAATTTTGCAGTTGAGTGTTGTCTTATGTAGTTAAGGGGTAGCTGGAGCGTGCAGCTTCCGAGCACACAGCACACTACGTGTAAAAAGCTCCTCATCGTAAATATTGTATATGCTGTGATACTTTGTCATCGTGTTGAGTTCTAGATAGCATGATAAAACAAATTACAAGTGCCCTTATGCTTGTCAGTTTGGTTACCTCTTGACTTGTCCTTCTGCATCATAAAGATAAATAGTGTCTGCCCTTTGTTAAAAATGGGTGACCCTTCAATTTATTAATCTCTCAGTTTCTGAGGGCTATTGTTTTATTTGCAGAGTAAACAGAGTGGGTTGCAGCATTTAGCCAAAAGTGTGATCCGAGAGATTAGGATTGGGCTGGATACTGGGAAGTGTTATCATACAGATACAGTAGTGCACTTGCCAACGTTTTGAAACATAAAGTCAATCTCTCATTATCAACCAAGAACATCTACTGTAGGTCAGTGACTAGGCTGGGTCATCCCTTTTGGGGAAAAAACTGACATTCTCCCGAAGTACTTTTTTTTTCCATGAATATTGTAAGTGCGGGAAAAAAAAAGAAGTAAAAAAGCTTATTTTACCAGAAAATAGTTTGAACAGCAGTAAGTGTGTGGAAAGGCATAGATTTTAATGTCTTTTAAGCAAAGATGCTGAGAAGCAGCATGATCTTTAATTTGCTTGTGTGAAATACAGCACTAAACTCAAAACCGTGCTGATGTTTTGGGCTAAAAGTGCTTGTTGCCATTTTGTTTTGCCTTACGTTAAATGCATTTGTAATAACTATATTTCTTGAAGCTTATCTGGACCACTTGGCTGCTCGTGTGTGAAGGACCCGCCTTTAAGAGTAGTAGTCAGGTTTTTGCCTCCCAAGCCAGCTGGGAACATTGATGAGGTGATACTCCAGCATGTGTCAAGCTTTCAAATCCCAGAGCAGTTGGCGGTGCAGCAGCCTAGCAGCCTCCTCTGAGGCTCCCTCACCTCCTGGCCCCATAATTATTTATTTAGTGTGAGAGTAGAGATGAAGTTACGCTTTTAATACATGTCCTAAAATTTAAGGTGAAGATAAAAGTTGTAGTACAGAGACCTTTAGCCTTAGTTCTTCAGCTGCACATGCTTTTTCACTCCCAGACAGCGGAGCAATGGATTTACAGTTTAGGAAAACAAGTTCCCAGCTGTAGTTCTGGGTCTCTTTCTCCCCTACTGCCTTGAGAGCAAATATGATGATTCATTTTAATCTGTGAATTGATCAGGGAAACATGCATTGCAGATAAATCTAAAATTAACATTTCCTGCTGAAATGTATCCCTTTGCTCCCTCGCCAGTATTCCTCTGGGAGAACCGGAGAAGTGCGGCAGCGCTTCCAGTTGTGGCGGCTGGTTTAGGATCTCTGAGCTGTGATTACGACAGGATCTTTTTCAGTGCACAGTAATCCTCAGCCCAGCTCCCCCAATGATTAACGTGATCAGAAGTGTTTTGGGAATCTGGCAGCATCCAAGTGTTGGCTGGCTGAAACTGGTGTGTGGCCTCATGTGGTGACGCTGTGGGGAAGGGAAACACAGTAAGTGTCCCAGATTGTTGATGCAGAAAAGGTGCTGAGGGTCCCTGGATTAGACTTTTGACACTTTTGGGGCCCTTTGATGTTCAGCTTTGGTTTGGTGGTTGAAGTGGGTAAAAACTTGAGTTTGTTATTGAACATGACCAGACACCTATCAGGTTCCTGGAGGAATAGGGACAGTCCCAGGGCTCCTCTAATTTGTGCCACCCGATCTGTGGCATGTTGGGATGGGAGGATGGTGTTCCCCAGCTCCACCTGCAGGCTCTGCCCACCAGAGATGGCCCAGGGAGGGATGCTTGCCCAATCCTGGGTCTTTACCCCTATGGGTGCTCCAACAGTAATGAAATAATAATTTTAAAAAAACTTCACAAGGTAAAATTAAACACCAAGAAACCTCTCCCAAAAACACCTGTGCATGAGATGAATAGGTTAATTGTTTTTTGATGTGCAAAACATAATGTGTTTATGTTTGCTATAGCAGAACGAGAAATTAATTTTTGAGGAAGATTATGAATTAGCTTGTTCTCTCTTATGAAATATTTTTGTCATTTCATTTCAGACATGTCATACTTCCTATATTATTATTCCATTTACTAATTATCCAGTTTATGTCTAATCAACATAATTAATAATTGACATTGTTTGATTTCTATTTTTTTTTTCCTTTGAGCTAAGTGTAGCTAATACAATAGCATGTTTTGTGTTGGGATTTATTTTGGGCAGCTGTTGCTCATCCTTGCATTTTCATCGTTTTTTATACCTGCCTTTTCCAAGGGGCTTTTAGAGGAACTGTCTTACTGTATACCTGCCAGGGTAGTTAGCCAGAAGGGATTCTATGCAGAAAGCAGAAAAAGCTGGCCCTGGGCAGTGGGGACAATTGTTCAGCTAATTCCAAAGTCGAGGTATTAATAGAAAGCTTTTGTTGCTGTTGCATATGAAACCTTTGTTGTTTTGGTATTAAAGCACAAGGTAATGTGATTACATAATTTTGCTTTACATGAGGAATTTTAAGGCATATTTTACCAGTTCTATTTACAGGTCAGTGGATGTCCCTTATCTTTGCCCAAGCCACTTTCAGCGAGTTGTGTCACCACCGGCATAAGTTACATAAGTCTGCAGTGAAAGTTGTTCACGCTTTCTGCCTGTGCGTGTGCCAGAGCTCACCACGTTACCCCTCCTCTCCTTTTGGTCTATTTAGAGGAGCTCTGATGCCAACTCACAAAAAAAAAAAGGAAGGAAGCAGGGAAACATTTCTTACTTGGCTTGAGTCACAGTTCCAGATTGCTGTGTGCAGTCCAAACTCTGTATTGTTGGATGTGCAGTAATGGTCTTCCTGAACAGCCCCAGTATTTTTTGATAGATTCCATCTTCTGCTGTCGGACACAGGCACACCCTGTGATGAGGGGGCTGGGAGTTCTGTCCCAGCAGGATGTGCTGAAAGCTTTAATAACAATGAATTCTCACACCACTGTGCGGAAAATGACAAGAGCATAACTTTTGCTGCCTTCCAAAGCAGGTGATGCTTTGGCACCTCCTGTGCTTGGTTCACGCATGACCTTCTGAAGTGAGAAATGTCTGTAGCTGGGGAGAGCACAAAGGGCAGCCCAGTCTTGTGCACATTTACCTGAGTGTGTCTGGCCTTGTGCAGAAGGGATGTAGCCCTCAGCCATGGTGGACAGTCAGCTCAGGGTCTAATCACAGCAGATAGTGATTTAGGAAAGCTGAGCTCTAGGGGCAGTGGAAGAGAGTGGTCCTGCTTTCAGTTTTGCTCATGTCAGAGCCTCTGAAAGCTGAGCTCGTTGCTGTTGCTGCTGTTGCCAGAGTGCTCTTCTCTCCCACCCTCCAAACATGATCAATAGGAATTAGCCTGTGGCTGCCATGTGATGACAGCAGGAATGGCAAATGGGACTCTCCAAGGCTGTCCCTGCTGCATTCCCACCAAGCTGAATTCCTGTCCTATGGCAGGAGCATGCCCTGTTTGCCATCAAGCCCTGTGTGCCTGGCCCAGCAGAGGAATGGCCAGTGGGCTGTCCTGCAGCGTGCTCAGACAGTGCACTGGCCAGGCAGAGCTCAGGAAGAGCCAGGAGAGAAGCAGCACTGCAGGGGATTTTCATCATCTTCTACCACACATAGATTTTTTTCATTCTGCAGAATGTCATCGTAGCCCTTGGGTGAGTCAGAAGTTGGGAGAATGAGCCAGAAAGGAGCTGTACCAGGATGTGTGCTCTCCAGTTGGATTGGGCTGATGTGCAGGAGGGTTTGTAGGAAGAGAGAGCTGCCCCAGGCAGCTCTTAGTCAGACTTGCAGTCAGCAAGAGGTGCTGCTGCTGGGGGCTGACAGACGATAATGATTGTGCCGTTGGTGCAGATCCCTGTATTTTTAATTTATAATTGCAAAGTTTCCATCGGCTTCTGTGGTATTTTTACCTGAATATGGGTTTTCAGAATTAACATTCTATTTTAAGCCAAACAGTTCCAAATTGATGTTGCCTTTTGCATATTTGCAGCACTCTCAATCCTGTATGGAAAATGTATGGCTTAGCAGAAACAGTGGTGTGGAGCACTTCATCAAAAGTTCCAGATGAGTCAAATTTCATTAGATGGCTGCAGCCAGTTTGTCTCTTGCTGAGTGCATAGCTTCAGTCTTTGCAGAGTCATGCAGGACAAAAGTGTTTAGCAGAGATAACCACAAGCCAGTCTTCAAACTCTTAAACTGATACTTAAATATTTTTTTCACTTTAATGTGTTGTACCAGATATGTTAAACTGTTTATTTTCAACCGGGTAATGAGCGTTTTCACATTTGTGGTCTACCAACCATCTTAATGTGTGTCTGGTGCTTCAGTGAGCAGTATTAATGTGTATCACAGCCTTTCTCATGTCGTTGATTTTCCCATTCATATAAGCAGGGTTACTGAGAAGTGATCTTCAGTAATTCAGTGTTGTGTGCGTTCCCATGCTGACTGGAACTGCCCAGCTAATTCTGTCTTAACGCATTTTTTTTTGACTAAGAAAGGCCATTAAGGTACTGATCAAAGCCACTGCAACATTTTAGGTTTTATTTTAAATTCTCTCTTGCATGCTGAAAGTCTGTCTGTGCTGGTTGTGCTTTTTTCCCAGTCTGTCCTGTGCCAGCATTACTGTCTTTCATTTCTGCTGCCAGCAGAAAGTCTTGCTTGTTTTAGTTGGTTTGCATTCGCTTTCAGGATCCTTTAAAATAAAAAATATGCAATATCAATTTTTAGTACCTCTGTAAACTAGTTACTTGCACCTAAAGGACTTAATACCTTCACCCTCAATCAAGATTTGCAGTGAATACTGCAGTTGCTTTGTCCCATGAATTCTGTCAAATTTTCATTCACTTTTTTTTCAGCTCCTCTGAGACTTCCAAAGCTGATTTGAATTGTGTTGAATTTGCAGGTAGTTCTCAATGTGGCATCTTCTCTTGTTACCCTAAAACTAAACTGACTTCCTTCATCTGCCCTGCCTGAGATCCTTGGTCACACTGCTCCGCCACAGCACTGCTCCTTTGTAAACTTTAAACTCAGCACCACCAGGCAGAACATTTTTATTTTTTATTTTTTATTTTTGTGAGCAAAAACAGCGTCTAAAATGATCTTTTATCTGTGGAGAGCTGGATGTATTTTAGCCACGCCAGTCTAGATAAAAAGAATGTCTTGCATTTTTTAAAAGCTTGTGGGAGGAGGCCCACAATAGAGGCTCCATTGTGCTGTTAGTACTGAGCGTACAGGAAATCACAAATTAGCTATGACGAGAGTATTGCAGGGGAGTTTCAAGTTTACTTAATTCCTATAGTATTGTATGGTTTTGAAAGGTTTCACAATTTACTGCCTTTTGGGTCTGGTTATGTATGTTGTTTGTATTTGACAGACTTCGGTTCAAGGCTTTCTCTTACCACATCTTTGTTCAAAAGGTCTCATGGTTTGAATTCTTGAATCCAGATGACTTTTCCTTTTTACTGTAAATACAGAGGTGTGCAAATACACGTGGTATTTATCTCATGACAACCTTGCAGCCATCTAACATCTAAAACTGGCATTGTGTATTCAGCAGTGAGAAGTATCTCACAGAAAAGGTTTTTAAGTAGGAATTTGGAGAACAGGAAGCTGCAGGCACAACTTTTCCTTTCTTAGCTGATCTAGATCCTACAGGACGTTGAATTATTCAGCTTCTGGTGGATATTGATGGGAGCCAGAGTGGGCTCACAAATCTAAAGGATCTGGCTTCATCCTGCACACCAAACCTAAGTTATTACAGGATAACACTTCTGTTAAAATTTTGTTCAAAGATTGGTTTGTTTCATTACTTGCAGTTGAGGAACAAGTTCTGCCACTCAGTTGAAAGACCTAGGATTATGGGAACTCTCCAAAATCACAAGTCTTATTTTCTTAGTCCCGTGAATAAAGACAGTACAAAAGAGTGTCTTGCATGGAGCTGTTAATTGAGAACTTGAAGTACTATGAATATTGCAGTTTTGCATTGATTTTCATAATTTTTCTCGCATCTTCCCTCTGGACTGTTTTTTAAGTCTGTTAAATTCTGTGGGTGATTTTCTGAGCTTTGTGGCTTTGGTTTTTGGGTTTTTTTTTTAACACATTAAAAATCTGTTAACAAATACATAAATAGAAACTATTTTCCTAGACCCACAGTCAAGGGGAAAAAAAAATTCCCAAGAAATGGAAAATGAAGTTTGGGGTTTTTTGCTGTCCTGGGGATACTCTCTCATAGAAATGATGAATATTTCAAAGTGTGGTTTGCACAATTCCAGCAGCTATTGAAGTGCCCTAAAGATTTTTGGCAGGAGGGGATTTTTCTCTTTTTGTACAGGAAAAAAAGATGTCCAAAATAATATAATTCTCTCTCAGATTTTTCAAAGAGAATAAGTAAAAATTAGTTTCCTAATTCTAAAAAGAAGATAAAACAGTGGTTGTTTTTATAAATAGTAAATAACCTCACCTGTTACATCTAAGATGTCTTTGATCACAGAAGTGCATAGTGAAAGAAGCAGCCCATGAATAAGCCATATAATACCTGGGAAACTGCTTTCATTTACTTAAGTATGATTTTAAATCGTCAGTTAAAGTAGTGCAAGCCTGTTTGAATTCTTTTTAAAGTAAGTAAAGTGGGACTAAGTGCACTAAGCTTATTTCACATTTGCATTAAGATATTTAGGAATCAGGAAAACCAAATTACTTTGTACTTTGCAGTGACATTGTTAGGCATGTGTGTTCTAGTTTTGAAGCACACTTGAGCATAAATACAGCTGCTTTGTGTGGGATTTGTCCCTCTATAAAAGGAACATCACTGAAGGACCTATGTTAGGAATTTAATGTCCTATGTGAGAACTGAATCACCTTACTGAAGTTTTTTTTTGTGTGTGTGTGTGTGTGTGTGTATTTGGTTGATTGGTTTGGGTTTTTGTTTGGTTGGTTTTTTTGTTTATTTGTTCTTTGGTTTGGTTTGGTTTATTTTGTTTTCTGTGGTTGTTGAAGAAGTTTCTGGTTACTAAAAGTCTTAGGTGAGTACTGAAGTCAAGTTAAGTGCAGGGTGCTGACTTTAAGGGCAAATTTTATCTAATTATTGCCAGGAGACTTGGAAGAGGGAGGGGACAGAGATGGCAGTGGTAGCAGATGTCCCAAGTGGCTGTGGAAGAGCCCAAATGGTCATGGTGGTCCTGTCACATTTGTGAGAAGCCTCAGAAGTGACCTAGGATAGTTCACTTAATTTTTCTGTGCCCAGTCCCACCCTGCATTCTGTGCAGTAATGATGGTGAGCTTACCTGGGAAAGCACTTTGGGATCTGCTGGAAATGGCACCAGATTAGAGCAGCACTCTTTAGTTAATGATGCTCTGAGTAGGTGCTTGGTTGGTCTTGTTTGTATCTTGTTTTATCACACGGAAACAGTTTTGGGAGGCAGTGAGCTTTCATTTTTGAACTGGCTTAAGGTAAATGCACTTATTAAAAGGACAACCTGTGGCTTGACTGAGCACAACGCCGTGCAAAGCATTCCGCAGTGATTGAAGGGCTTGCTTTTTCCAAATTAAAAATGCAATCTCCAACCATAAAAGCTCTTCCTCTTTAAACAGCAAAAACCCCTCCTGTATGTTTGAATCGGGAAGTTGTATTTCACAAATTAGCTCGACAGGACATGCATGCAAATGAAGCAGCAGAGTGCTGGTGAGTGAGGAGGCTGCAGCTCCATGTGCTGTGCACTGGAATATGGGGATGGTGTGTCAGTACTGAATACCCTTGCTCCTGCTGAGATGCAAAGGCTTGGAGCAGAGACATGATTGCAAGCTATTTTTACTTAACAGTTGAACTTTGGAAGAGAAGAAGTAAGGGATAATTTCTTTCAGTTTGAGTTTGCACATTGTACGACTTATTAAAAACTTCAGGATGACTGTTAAGTAAAGACAGCTACTTGAAGTGCCAGATGGAAAAGAGCAAGAAAAATGCCTTCTGTTTAAAACTGGGGATTTTTGCTCATTTTGTGTTGGGGTCTTCTCAAGTCCACAGTTAACCGTGCTTGGCTCTCTCCAGTTCTGTTTAATATCCTTATTGGTGACCTGGGTGAGAGGACTGAGGGCACTCTCCACAGGTCCTCAGATGACACTGATTTGGGTGTGAGTATTGATCTGCTGGAGTGCAGGAGGGCTCTCCAGACGGATCTGGGCAGGATGGATCAGTGAATCTGAGGTTCAGCAAGGCCAAGTGCTGGGTCTTGCCCTTGGGTCACAACCACCCCTGCAGCTCCAGGCTGAGGGAAGAGAGGCCAGAAAGTGCCTGTCAGGAAAGGACTTGGGGGTGATGGTCAACAGCAGCTGAACATGAGCCAGAATGTGCCCAGGTGGCCAAGAAGGCCAGTGGCATCCTGGGCTGTACCAGAAGTAGTGTGTACCAGGGCCGTGATTGCCTCTCTGTGCTCAGCCCTGGTCAAGCCACACCTCAAATCCTCTATTCCTGTGAGCCCCTCACTACGAAACAGACACTGAGTTGCTGAAGTGTGTCCAGTTGTTTAGCCTGGAGAAAAAGAGGCTGAGGCAAGACCTTACTTACCTTTACACTGATGTGTTAAGAGGTTGTAGGCAGGTGTGGGTCAGAGGCTTCTCCCAGGTAGCAAGCGGTAGGACAAGAGGAAATGCATTCAGGTTGCACCATAGAGGTTTGGGCTTGATATTAAGGAAAAATTTCTTCGCAGAAGGGGTTGTCAGGCATTGCAACAGGCTCCCCAGGGCAGTGGTGGAGTCACTGTCCTTGGAGATATTCAAAATATGTATAGGTGTGGCACTTGGGGACATGGTTTCGTGGTGGACTTGGCACTGTTAGATTAATATTTGGACTTGATGATCTTGGCGGTCTTTTCCAGTCTAAACAATTCTATGATTCTTCTGTGTTGCAGTTTCTGTTGTGGGTCCCATGCAGATATTAAATGCCCAGCAAGTTGCATTTCTCTCTTGTTAACCGTATGACAGAATGCAGCCTTCAAATGGCATGTTGGTCACACGTGGCCAGCTCAGCATCACAGCACTGGGCTGCATTCCTTAAATTGGGATGGCACTTTTAGTTCCTACTCTAATTATCTGGCAAGTGCACTTAGGACATTGCAAACGTTTCTGCTATTCTAGAAATGTGCCTGCTTTCAGCAAAGCTGCTGTGGTTTGAGAAATACTGTACTGGCTGTTTAGTTTGGATGTAAGACCCCTTGATTCATTCTTTTGCAGAGCAGTCCATCATCTTATTATGACAATTTCATATGGATTTAGTTCAAGGCCTATGTTAGTTTATGCATAACTGGGAATAATTGTAAAATGTGAAAAACGTCAAGTATTTTTCAGTTGACTAAAATTTTAAAAGGGCGTTTTTTCCTGCCAGCATCTGGAAGTTAGCCAGGTGAAAGCTAACATTCCCACAATGCCTTTTCTGTGGGATAATGGGCAAGTTCAGGGCAGCATTCTTTCTTTCATTTATATAAACAGACAGTGCTGGCCAAGGCTAAGAAGTGTTGCCGAACATGAAATTGTTGCTCTTTGCCCTTCCAGTTGTTGCTCTGTTGAAAATTATTTATTTTCTCTTTATTTCATTATTGTACTCCTCTTCATATTTAAATAACATGGAGTCTTCTGCTCTGTTGCCTTTTAAGATCTTGCCCAAGGCAGTGCTGTGTGAGAAATCCATGCACTCTGTGGATGGTTTAATCCATAGTAGTGAAATGATGTCACCAGTATAAAACTGACTTTCAGAAGCTTCCAAAAAATAGAAAGGTGTTTGTAGAACAGAAGAGGTTCTTTGACAGTAGATAAAAAGAGGTGAAGGTGTGAGAAGCTGAACTGACCTTTCATCTTACTCAGCTTTGCCACTCCTGGTCCTTCCAAACCATAGCAGGATTTAATTGTGAGGGAAGCATAGAGCCAGGAGTGCAGATACTGTCAGCCAGCCACAGCACAGGCACCTTTCAGTTGCTGCTGCTGTTTTGTAACTTTTAGAATATTAAAGATTGATAGGGATTTATTAAAATACATTTTTCCCTGTTGGAATTCATGTCTTCGTACTTCAGGAGTTTCTGAAGAGTTTAGACGCCACAAAGGTTATTGTGAAGTACATGATTTTATATGCAGAGTTTTATCAGTTGGGAATAGTCAGTGTGTCTTGAGTGTATATGTAGGTTTTCTTTTTATATTAGCTTGGTGGGTTTTTTTAGGATCTCACACAGTTTAGTGTGTATTGCCTAAAAGCAATAGTTTATAATGAAGAAAGATGCAGAAATCTGGCCTCTCCACACAGCTAAATTATTATTTTTCAGCTTCTACAAGAGCTGCAGAAATGCAGTCACTTGGCTGTGGCCAACCTTAGGAAAAGGCTGGGGAAATGAAGTGAGGCCTAAAAAATTTTTGGGATGCTGAATGCTTACTGTGGAGTTCTCTGGGCTCTGATGTAAGCATGGGTTTTATAAAAAAAAAAAAAAAAGCAAGCATCTTGGTGACTTAAAAACTTTTCATCTTAGATTTTTTCTACTAGAATATATATACTTTTTGCCCTTATATGGCAAAACCTTTCCTAGAAAAATCAATACATGTTTAAAAGGGCAGCAAGCAACTGTCACATCTAAAAATTCAGTTCTTAGTAAATTCTGAATAGACAGAGGAAGAAAGTCTGAAACCCTTAATCTTTCACGCTATCTGGATAAGCTGGAACATAGTTGTGTAATTATTTTCTTTCATCCACTGATGTCACTGAGGTCCCTATGCAGTCTGAGGCATGTAAATGAAACTGAAGATTATTTTCTGTGAGCTTTGCATTTTTCCGTGCAGTGTTTAGGTCCATTGTCATGTAATCTGTGTTCACATAAATAGGAATTCAGTAGGGTGGGTAGAAGCACTTGTAATTTTCTATTCTCTACTCATCCAGAAAGCGACAAAACAGTAAAATTCAAATGGACTGAAATGCATTAGTGGTGGAGTTTCCACCTTGCAGTTCTGTGACCATAATTTTTTATCACTTTTAAACCTCTATAATGACTTTTAATATGTCTTTAGGAACTAAATAGGAAGAAAAGCACTGCTGCTTGATAAAAAGACATATTAAGAAACGGAAATTTGTTGTCCTGTCTTCCGTTTGTATTCGTTTAGAACACAGGGTTTATGGACCTTTTAGTTGGGGTTATTTATTTCTCGAGGTTTAAAGAACATACACTCAGACTGCTGGTTTTATTGTATGTAAATGTCAGTATCTTGGAACCAGCTATATTTACATCTGGAGCATTCTTGTATCTTCAATATTTCTAAGCTTCCTTGTTTAAATTAAGTCTGGTTTGTCCATATAGAAATGGGCATGTGTAGACTGTATATCCCATGATCTTATTTATGAACTTTTAGCTTATTTGTTTGCTGTAGCATTGTTAGTGGTAGCACGGTTTTATCAGCTGGGAAGTTGAATTTTGCTCATATGCACAGAAAATTTTAATTACATCAGATAAATATGTGCACATGGCCGTGTGAGCTGCTAGTGTGCAGATCCATATCTGCTCATTCCTAATGTGCCTGGTTTTGCAATGAACACTCAGGTAGCAACAGCCTCACTCTGCAGCCAGCTGTGCTGACTGATTGCAGGACCCCTGAACAGCTCTGAGTGAGGAACGAAGCAAGACCTTAAGGACAAAAAAATAAAATCCTAATGAAAGATGTGCACTGAATAGTAACTTGGTGCTCTCAAGTCCACCAACTGTGAAACCTCTGTAAGAATTGTACAAATGTTCCCTTCCTTCTTAATAGAAGTGTTCTGTATCCTGTTTTTCTTGAGTAGAGACTGACAGCTTTTAGAAGTATTGTAATGATGAAGTGCCATTAGCTGCACACCGTTCACGTCTTAAACTGCCATTTAATTGTTGTGTTCTTTGCTATTCTTGTAAAATAGTTAGGTATGGTCCGGATCTTGATTTCTAGCACTTCTGCTTGCTCTTTATTTTCTTGTTTGGTAGGTTATGTATTTTTTGTTGAATTATATGTGTTTCTGTGATCAGTTGGCATGGAAACATGGCTCCGTTATAGACCAGTTGCTTTTAGCATTAATTTGCAGGTACTTATTTTTGAATGTGAAAATGGAAACCATTTATGTTCTTCATCATTCCCCATCATTAATACTTGCATGCTTTCCAATGCAATGTACATTATTTTTCCCTCTGTCTTACAGGGAAAAATGTACTCTTAAAGGAAGAAAAAAGTAGTTACTGCATCATGTGCACTCTCTTATGAAGACAGTACTTCATATAAAGATTATTTTTATATGTACGACTTGGCCAAATCATTGAAACAAAGACTAATACTAAAACTTAGATTAAGCTTAGAAAGTGCCTAACACTTCTCAATAATGTGAAATGACGCCACCCAGTTTCTGTTTTATTAATGTATTTATTGACATTGCTCTTTTTTATTATTATAGAAAGAGTGCCCTGTTTTCTTTTAGGAGTTTGCTGCATTTCATTTGGAAAAAGGTTAGCAATTTGCTTTGATCAATACTGACAAAAGTAAGGGAATAATTTGATTGATATTTTGTGATTTTTAATTAGTGGAGTTTGAAGTTCCTGAAATACCTTGATACTGGCAAAAGTCAACTTCTGGGCTTCTTTTATAATCATTGGAGCAGTATTCATGGTGCTGTGATGGTGTGCTGCAGCAACTGCTGCTTGGAGAAGAACAAGTAGTACTATCATACATCTTCATGAAAAATAGTTAGACTATTAGTGTTTGCTCACATTTATAGCAATTTGGAACTCTTTGAGTAAATACTATTTTAACTGTCAATAACTATCTAAGACCTGCTGTATGCAGGTGCAGAATTTCTGTTTGCAGTGTAGTTGCTTTCAAGTTCTTTAGCATGAGATTTAATCTCATTCCTAACAGCTCCAGTCCCTTGTCTGAAGAGCTTTGTACAGATTTGATATACAGAACAAAAATAAGATTTGAATTCATGTACTTTGGCTCATACTTCTCCATCCTGTTCCAGGCTTCAGACACTTTGTTTCACTAACCATTTATTAGGGAGCATGCAAAACAAACAAATTCAATTGGTACTGCTCATAACTCCATTTTACATGTTTAATAAACAGTCAGTTCATCTGGCCTGTTTGGGTATAGTACTGAACTGCTTTTTCTTTATACCCTAAGTTAAAGTACACACAGTTCAATTTCAAATCCATGAGTCTATGCAGCATTTAACAAATTTCAGTGAAAGCACTACAGACCTGCAGGTTAGAAATACTCTGTTCATGCCATTTGTCCTATGTTAGGAATGTGGTATTACTCAGCCACCATATTTCTCATTCCCTCTGGACAGTTAAAAAAAAACAAAAACCATAAAAAAAACCAAACCAATCCCTTTTGGTGTAGCCCCCATATTTTGCATTTAATATTTTCTTGAAATAACTTTGGTGGAAAATAAATATTTTGGTTCATGCCAAACCCTTCTAGCAAAACTGTTCAGAGCTTTTGTGTAATTACTTGCAAGTAGTCTTCTTGGAGGTTGAGAGAGTTTAGTACAGTAGATGAGAGCTTTTTACAGCAGTTTACAGGCCAGATTTTCAATAACCATGATGCAGCTGTGAAGAGAAGTTGGGCCTTGACATTTCCTGTGTGCCAGTATCTCATCATGCAGAGTAAAACCATTCCTCCCTTCTACCCCCAACCTCATTCTCTCAACATAACATGTCTGTTGAAAAATAAATGGGTCCCACTCCAGTCTTAGTGCAGAGTAACTGGTGATAGGATGCATTAAACTTAGCTTTTTCCCTTCCTGTCTTTCCCTGTATTGCCTGATGGCACTCCTGGCCCAGGAACGGCTGCAGAACCTTACTGAGGGTAAAATTCCCACTATTAATTCACTTAATCCCCATACTGAATTCTAATATCTGGTGTAGATAGAGATAGATAGATAGATAGATAGATAGATAGATAGATAGAGATCTGGTGTAGATAGAGAGCTCTTCTTTCATATTCTCTCTGGAACTAAATTTTCAGTAACCAGCACAGCCTCTTCCTACATATTTTTCATTCTTTAACCAGATGTTGAGTGTGGTTGGTGTCCTTTCTCAAATTCATTTATGCAGAGGTGAGTAGACTACTCACTGAAATCAAAGGCTTCCCTTATTGTGGGAAGCTCTCCCATATTCTGCTGTGGGTCCTTGTCAGACCTCCCAGAGAATTAAGCTACTAGTCATGTTGTCCTTTAAATAATTTTTTACATAAAAGTTTAATTATCTTTATAAAAGTGTTTAACATAAGCTTTAAGGGGTATGTAGCTCTTACTAAATTGAGTATTTTATTGCAGCCCCTGAGGGTCACATTTTGCAATCTATTGTGATGATGCAGACTTCATAAGGAAATAATCCTAATTAATTATTAAAAAAAAAAAGAGCACAGGTGGAGTTTTTTCTTAAAGCATTTAGTTCATTGACCAGCACCTGCTTAATCACTGTTTGAATGAACCCTGTTTTAGTCTGGTTTATAGTGCAGATATAATAAATGACTGTCATCTGGGCTACTCATGGGTGTACAATTTTCATCACAAAAGGTTCTTTTTTCAGATTTCATTTGTTATTCTCAGCACTTGTTTTTCATCTTGCTTTTGTAAGTGGGATAACAGTCCTGACCCAGAGGGACAGAAAGAATGAAAAGATTGACAAAAAGATTTTAAAAGCTACAGTTTCTTCTGAAATAATTATTGTGCAGTCAAAATACCTAATAAGCAGTAACCAAAGTTAGGGAGCAGAAGTAATAACTTCTGGTTTTTTACTTTTGCAGTGATATACCTGCAAGAATTTGCTTTGCTTTATATCCAGAAAATAGGAAAAATAATGTGTTGTGAAGACCTGTAACTCTGTCTCAATCCCAAGTTCAAGGATTCAAGCTTCATGTTCTTCTGTGATGTTCTAGCAAATAGTCATAATGGTTTCTTGCTTTCTGGGAGTTATCTGAGAGCTGTTGTATTGCACTGGGCAAGCTCTCAGCTGTCATTTTCTCCCAATTTTTCAGAAATCACAGTCAGTAGGAAGCAGTTAAACTCGTTTTCCAGCATCTTTCCCTATGCCGTGTCCATTTTCTGAACAACAGACTGAGTTTCAAGTTTACTTTGCATGAAATCAGTGATGGTTTGATTATCTCTGAATGATAAAATTCCAAGTAATGTGTTTCCTGTCTGCTTGCAGAAATACAGTGTTCCTCCAGCCTTTCAGCACGCTGCTGTTTATCCTGCTACTGACATCCCTCCTGTTTCTGGTTTCAAAAATGTAGAAAAATCATAGAGTAAGGTTTCTTATTTTGGGATTTTTTTTTACTACATCCAATCAAATGGAAAGCAGACCAGTGTAATTGCTTCTCAGACTGTTGTCAGTCTGTATTTTGTTTCAGAAGGGGTCCATTTTTTGTAATTGTCTGTTTTTCACAAAGTGTGTCACTGCAGAAGTCTAAGGCTGTCGCTGTGAGAGGGGGAGATGACATTTGTGTGACGCACAGATGTGCCGTGGGCAGATTTTGTAAATGTCTTTGCCTGCGCATTGGAGCCACACGAGCTGAAGCAAGTTTGTTTTTATGCTAAACCACACAGGCTAGAATAAAACTATGAACTGTCATGTTAACTGTATTTACAGAGAAATGTAATCGTGAATGCGTTTTCCAAAATACGAGTGCTTGATCACACCAAAAATACGCAGTCGAGAGAGAGAACGTGGCTAGAAATCTGTGTGGAGAATGATGGGTACCCTTTTGCCTTAAGATTCTGTTAACTCTTAATAATGGATTCAATAATTTCTTTTATAATGCTTCCCCTGTAACTGATGTTTTTTAGCACTGATAAATGTTTTATGCAATTTACAGAGACAGAACATGATTTGTGCCCTGAAAAATTTATAATTATCTGCAAAGCATTTTAATGCATGGGAACAGACCCTTTTCAAGTTGAGAATGGTTAAACTGCAGAGACTAAAAGAAACTATGAAGCCTAGTAAAAAATGCAAATATAGGTCATTTTTAAACATTTCTGGCTTTTCACCATCAGGAAGATCTTAAAACATTCAAAAACCATCCCTAAACCCCTTCAGCATGTGGTATGTGTGGGAAGAAATATTTTGCTTCTCTCAAGTCATGGAAATAACTCCCAATTTTAACTGTTTTTCAGTGCAGCTTTAACTGTGTTGTTGAGACCAGAGCCTTTGTAATTGAAACTCAAATTTCTACTTCAAGAAAAGCTCAGTAGAGCTGCTCTCTTACATCATACGCTTTGGTTATATTATGATTAAATGTAACATGATAACATAAACCCAGCTTTTGCCTTAAACTGCCTGTTTTATTTGGCACTTGGACTGTTGTTACTGGCTGGTTCTCAGTGAGCTTGTCATTTTTTATGCATCCTGTTTGCTTACCTTCAAAATGAGTATCTTTTCAGAAAAAGCTATTTATTTAAGCTTGATTTGGCTGCAGGGGACCCTGGATGGGAGGTGCAGGATTTTGATTTCACTGTGCTCCACATTTTCTCAGTTTTACAACACTGTGTTCTCTAGTTTGTAATCATCATCAGCCATTTTCTTAATATTGTCAGAGAACAGCAGAGGTCAGGGGCTGTGGGAGGAGCCAGAAAGGGAGAGAGAAAAAAGCTTTAAGGAGCCTTTTGGAGAGATTCAGGGTTTGTCAGAGTTGCTTTGGTTTTCAGAAGAATATGATGTGTAACATGAGGGATTTTATTATCCTCATTTACCAGAATCCTTACTACTGTATTGAATTGACCTGTTTTAATAATGCACATCTTAGAAGTCTGGACTATGTATATGTGTGTACATTTGTATATTTGGTTTTTTAAGTTTTTAGCTGCCTCTCTTAAAGTTTCCAGCTCTCCAGTCACAGAATTTTGTTGTTGTTGTTGTTGTTTCATTGTAAGGATTGCTGACACAAGCAGCATCATGGTGTTCAGCTGAGGGGAATGTGCATCACATTTTGTGCTTTCCCAAAATAAAAAAAAGTTAAGGAGTTAGAAAGAAATTGGAGAGGTCAGTGTTCAATACGTAAAATATTTCCGTACTGTTATTTTTAGTGACATCTGAGTGTGTTCTACTGACCTCGAGAAAAAAAGATTAAACCTTGGGAAAATAATTTGGTTATCCAAGGCCCCACACTTGCTTATCTTCAGACTTTTTGATAAGGAAAATAAGGAGTGTCCCAGGTAATAGTTTAACGTTCTTGGGTCAAAGTACAGGTGTGCTGTTAGAGAAATTGCTTTCGGTGTTTGGGATCAGAATAAAGGAAGCCTTTGATGTTGGCTCCACTTGGATTATTTGGTTTCTTTCTCAGATCCAGCATCTTGTACAACATCTAAAACACAAGAAAAGAAGCACAGAGAGAGTAGCCATTAGCACAGGCTACATTCAGAAATTTTATGTTGCAATAAATTCTTGGCAGTGCCTTAAAAACATAATGTGAAATTAATACTCTGAAAGCAGTTGTACTGACAAAGCTAAAAAGTGGTGTTTTCTCCCAGAGCATGTTTCCAGCTCAGGCAGTGGTTTAAAACAAAACAAACAAAAACCCTCAAACCTGCTGGAATAAAATAACTTGCTATAAGAGTAGCATTTTTGGGTGAGAGGAAAAGAATTAGTTTTCTTCTTTATTCCTTCGTAGTTCAGATACATATGTTACAGGCACATCCAGACTCATTCTTTGAGGGAATTCCATTTTAAATTAACACCGTGTGGTTGTTTAACTTTTGTCAAAATCACAGCCAAAATGCTAATTCTGATAACTTGATTTAAAATGGAAAGGCAATGGTTGCATGATTTCTATTGAATACATGGGTGAGGATAAGGGGCACTGATGCACTTTGTGTGCAGCTTAGCCTTCTTTTGCCAACCTGTTCTAGTCTGATGTTATTTATTCTCAGCATTGCCCTGAAAATCTCCAGTACTGCTTCTTCCGTGGAAAGTGTTTTAGTAAGTCTTGGCATGATCTCTGTTGTTACTGGAATGGCTCAGGGAGTTAATCATTCTGCTCCTAGTGCAATTGTTGAAACAGATTGTTTTTCCAGTTCCTGCCAGCAGGAATTTTCTGCCTTTTTTTTTTTTTTTTTAAAGTCACACCCACCCACCAATAAAGTTTATGGTCTGAAATATAAGCTCAGTTGTATTTTAAACTAGGGTTTGGGAGCTTGTTAGGGTGGGTTACCCCCCAGATGCCACAATCAACCAGCTCCATGGTTGCTGTCCCAGGGGACGAGGAAAGTGGAGGTGTATTTTGATACATACCCAGCATATGGTGCGTTGTGGGAACATCTGTGATGCAGGCTTGATTCATGCCTTCAGCTCTGTATTTTTGAGAAGCTGCCCCATCAGTAACTGGGAGATTGATGTCCATAGCTGTGGGCAGACGTGGTTGCTGAGAGTCATAATTCTCGAGTTTGTTGGTCCCTAATTTGTAGGTACTGTCCCCAACTTCTCTGCAGTGATTCCTGTAAGTGACCAAGTAGTTTTTTGTGGGTTTTGCCACAGTGTGTGTGGGCAGGGGCATTCCAGCGTCACTGTAAAACCTGTGGAATAAGTAACAGGAGTTGGCAGCCTTAGCCAGAATTTCTCAGAAGCTGGGATTGATGGGAGTGAACTCAACTAAGACAGCTCCACTGTTGCCAATTTATTTATTTCCCCCCCCCCTTCCTTCACTTAATAAAGCTAAAAATATTTGAAACAGGGAAATACTTGCCATGCATGGGCACTGGTATGTTGCACATCCAAGGAGTGCTCAGTCCTTCAGAATGTTTTGCCTTTCTCTGGAGTTCACTTTCATGTATCTGTTACTTGAAAATGATGCTTCTGCAGTGTTGATTTTTATGTATGTTTTATTGCTGATACTTAGACTTTCTGGTTTTGGTACTTGATATAGTAATTACAGAATATTGTAATTTGTTTTGCTTTTTAAATGATTATAGAAAATGAAAACATTTTACCATAGTGCATGATGCTGTTTCTGTTTGTTTATTTTACATTAAATAGGTGTGAGTCATACTGTTCTCAGTCTTATTTTGAAAAGTATTAGTTAAGATTAGGTATATCTTTACAGCATTCTCCAAATATGTAATTTGAGTAATTTTTTGACAGATGTGAAATACTTACAGTTTTCACATGGATGTTTGAAGTACATATGTAGTAATAGAAAATGTTGCCAGAATATTTTGTTTCTCCTTAATGGAATTTTATTTCTGATCAAAGGGTTTCAAGATGTGCCTTATGGGATGTTTGGGTTTTTTTGTACCCTGACAGGCACTTAGGATTTTGTGTGCACACTGACAGATGTTAGACAAATAAGAGCAAAATTACTGGATTTAAAAAAAAAAAAGACTGGTTAAAGATCACTCTTTAAAAACACAGCTAAACCCCATATCATTGTGGTTGTCAGAATAATGTCTGAGAACTGCAGGTTCACTTGCTGTGTGAGTTTGGACAAGTAATGAGGAATGGTGGTTCAGGTTCTAGTAACAGCAGGGAAATGCACCATTTCTAAACAGAAGTCGTTGGCTTATTTTGTTTTGATTGTACCAAAAGATAAAATCAAGCCAAGAGGGTTGTCTCAAATACTTTGTGCTGAGGCCATTTTGTTGTCTGCTGTAGTAATTGCTTGGGTGCCTGGGCTGGTTTCTCCCAGCTCGTGAAATAATGATGTGATGTGTGCCGAAATCTTACAGCCATGGAGCCCTGTGGACCGGGCTGGGAATTACACAGTAGTGGTGTTGGGTTTACATTCTGTGCAAGGGAATGAGCTGTGAATGTCCTGCAGAGCTCTGGGTGCATTTCAGCCTCACAATTCTCAGGAGAATACAGCCGGGTGTGACTGCTCTGTGCATCAGCAGCTCAGCACAGCGCAGGAAACCATTTGTATTTTTCTTGGTCTCCTGCAAATTAAAAAGAAAAGAAGGAAGATGGCTTGTTTTTACTGAGTTCAGGTAAACAAATAGCCTAGATACCAACAGTATTCATCCACTGTGTGCTTCCAGTGAAGTCCTGGTGTGCTCAGTGTTAACCTCTGAGCCCTGGGGACTTCCATAGGGGCTGCACATGTGCTTTAAGTTCAGTTTATGCTCAGTTTGCTTTTGCATGTGTACTGTAAAGTCCAGATCTTGTTACTTTGAAAATCAGTTTGGGATTGTTCCTATAAATTTTAATAAGCCTTGCAGCAGGTTCCTAAAATCTTAGGAAATACAGTTAGAAGCATTAAATGAGATGAGCAAAGGAGGAAATTAAATTTAATCTGCTAAGTAATTCAGTCTTCTGAGGGTGGCTGTCACTTTTTTGTCCCTTGTTGGTGTTCTTTATTTAAAAGTATTCTCCTCTGTGTCTCCCTCCAATCCTGCATCCCAAATCATGGAAAATGGCATCCTGCTCATCTTGAAGGCAGCAGCAAAAAGTGTTGGCTCAGATTCTGGTGGAATCATGAGATTTTTGTGTTGCATATTCAGCATCTAAATATGCTGAATATCAAAGAACTGAAGGATGAGAAATGCTCTTTTTTTTTCTTCTTGCATCCATTTTACTGATCCTTGTACCTGAGTTGTATTTTAAACTTTATTTTCCAATTGACTGCTCTTAGAGTTTTGCTCTGCCCTGAATCTCAGTGTCAGTTGAGTTCATGGTGCACAAAACAATGAGTCTACCAAGACAGCCCAATATATAAAAAATGCATGATAGGTCAGGAACCTTAAAATACGTTTTTGAAGTATGGGGCTTCTAGGAATTTTAATAGTGTATATTGGCAAATCTAATTCCTAACAGCTTCTGTGTTTGTGTTATGAGGAGGATATTTTTTGTTTTGACAACTCGTTCTTTCCTTGAATTAGTATTAGCATTTATTTTTGAAAATCATGCACATTTTCTGAGGGTTTATGGTGAATAAGTGACAGTTCTCACTGAATTTACACCTCGGTAAGAATACAAAGTAAAGGTAAATGCCAAAGGGGTTAGTCTCATGTTACATGTGCAAGACTATAAATTAGTTGAATGTCCAACCTGTCATTTTCAGATCTTGTTTTTGTAAATATTGATGAGATTTTTCAGTAGTTTGCATTTTGTTAAAAACGTAAATCACTTTGATGCTTTACAGTGTATAAAGGAAATTTTATATCACCAATTCTTTGAAAAGGACATTGTCAAGGGATTTTTCTTCCTTATTTCATCTTTGCACTTGTAAGAATCCCCAGTGACAGGAAAACTCTCCTGCCAGGCTGCTCTCCTCCATTTCATGTGCCTGTTGGTTTGTGATTATAGGGTTACTGATAAGTGTTGTGCTTTTTGGCATTGATGTATTTTTCAGAAAAAAGAATTGAAGCATTTGTTTTGAAAAAAGAAAAACACATTTAAAGAATTACATGGACTTTGCAAACAGATTTAAGAACATGAAAGGTAGGTCAAGTTTTGGGCCTACAAACCTGACAATGTCCTTTACTTTTAACATGTATGCCTTACATGAGACACTCCCCAGCCTAACGATGTTATGTTAATTAGCAGCAGATAAAGGTGAAAATTAAATTGTTCATCATTAATCTTAATAGCTTTCCTTGTTGCATTTTAGTGCATTTTCTAATGTCAGCAAATGGTGGCAGCCTACTTTGAGATCTCTGTTATTTGGGCAAAGTGATTGCTTCAATTACTGTCAGTTTGTACCATAAAAGGTTGTTTTACAAAAGGTTTAAAATACATTCTAAGAGCCTGGAATATGTCAGGGAGAGTTTCCTTACCCTCCAGTCCTGAGTATTCCTGATGGCATTGCCTTCAATTCTTCCCCCTTGGAGTGTAGCACAAGCAATGCACCTTTGTTTCAGGAGCAGCAGGAGATGCAGGTTGGATTTGGGAGGGAGGACACTGCCCTGCTTAGGGAGCTTCTTTCCAGTTCAAAAAAATACATCTTGTGCTCAGGTTTGTCTTAGCACTTGTAAGTCCTCATGCTGTCAGAGGTGTGCAGGCAGAATAATTCATGGCCCTTCCACTCCTGTTTTGGTGGCAAAGCTGGATGATGAGTTCATTAATCCCTTGTTTGTGGGATCCACAGTCAGTTATGCACAGGGCTGGCCTCCTCTCAGGTTCTGCAGCTGAAAACTGATTTTTTTAAATTCCAAGTTTGTTTTCATAAGGGCTGGACTAGAATAAGGTTTTGATAGGTTTTTTTTGTTTCCAGGAGATCTAGTCCACACTGCAGCTGTGCAAAGGCACTGTGCTGTGAGCCACATGGTGAATAGCTGCTGCCTACAGACAGCTGCTCTGTCTATCTCTGCACCTTCTACCTGGTATTAATTTAGAAAAATTCCAGCAGCCACTGGCACAGTAGCTGTTACTGGGATAAGAGCTTCCCCACCAGATTATTTCCATATGGGGGCAGAGCAAAAACTCAGACTAACAGCTGGATTAGAACTGTTGGGAAAGCATTGGGCTTTTTCCTTTAATACATTTAGATAACCTTAAGGGCCTGACTTACACCCAGCAAAACCATCAAGTTCAGAGTTAAGGCTTCTCACTCCATCTCTGGTACCCACTGGAGCGCTTGGCCCTCCAGCACGGGGATTTTGGAGATCACACACTATCCCTGGATCTCTGCTCACCCAGGCAAAGCCTGGGCCACGTGAGAGGTGCCAACTGTTCAGGTAGGTGTGTTTACAATACACCTGCTGTCCTGAGCAAGGTGCCGTGTGTGTCTTAACACTCCACTGGTTTCCCTGGAATGTTAATGGCCAGTGGCAGCACAGCAGGTGTGGTGGAGAGCCAGCAGCCATAGGGGGAAGGGTAGAGATGCAGTGAGAAGCTTTAACTTTGAGTTTCCTGCCTTCTGTGAGCACCAGTCAGACCCTTAACGTTGTTTTAATGTATTGTTTGTGTTTAATTTTTAGTAAAAATTTGAACGCCATCCAGGCTACAGAGGTTGCAGTGGATAAGAAGTTAAAAAGCTTTGGTTCAAGATTACAGGAGGCTGCAAGAAAAATTAAAGACATGGAAATGAGGATGGAATGACAGGCTGCTATTTTGCCTC
This sequence comes from Lichenostomus cassidix, assembly GCF_008360975.1. NCBI lineage: Eukaryota > Metazoa > Chordata > Aves > Passeriformes > Meliphagidae > Lichenostomus > Lichenostomus cassidix. Next base: position 62,973,611 of record NC_139484.1, on the reverse strand, counting down.
AGAATACTGAAGATTGTAAAGATTGAGAAATCGAATTCATGACCCTGGAAATCAAGCTCAGATTAAGAAATGTCAGGTTGGTAGGGGTTCCTGAAAGTCTTGAGTTAGGATAAACTGAGATTGTTCTCCCATAACAAAGATTATAGGATGTGGGGGTGGATGGTGTAATTTGTGTTATCTGTGTAATGTGAAATGATATACCATATAGTTAAATAAGCCAGCTAAGTGAAATTATTTTTTTTAATTAGTTTCACATTTGTGGTGTTGAATGTCACTTTAGACTGCTTTACAGTTACTTCTCTCTGGCACAGAGTTGCATGATTCACTGTAAATTCAGGCATGGAAAATACTGCTCCTAAATACACTTTGCTTTCTGCTGCCTCTCCAAGGTTCTGCTGCAAAGCCAAAGGCACAGTGCAGTGTGACATTTCTAGATTAAAAATGGGCAGAACGTATTTAAATGGTGGAAGAGGAAGCTTTTTATTCAAAAGGTTCTGATTCATAGTGAAGCCATGTCTTCTCAAATGTGAACTTTAAATAGTGACTGCCACTGTGATGAAGTTCCTGTAAATTAACTCAAGTGGGGAGTTACTGCCTGCGATGCATTGGCAGGATATTTAGGCAGAAAGATTGTGCAACAGGAAGTCTGTGCTGAAGTTCAGAAAGGATTTTGGCAAGCAAAGGTTTGTAGGGTTTTCAGGGTCAAGGTCACTGGATGTGTTTGAGTTCTGGGGATTCTTAACAAAGTCTTACATTCTCTCAGGGAGGGTTTGTCCTTCTGGTTGTTTTTTGACTTCTGTTCCTATGCTTTGGGGTTGGTCTGGCATTCCCCTTAGCGCCAATGTTACACAAGTAACTTGGTTGAAATCTTAGATACACTGGCTTGAGGGGAAAACCAGACCACACCTTGATATATTTTAGAGAAATCATTATCTTAAAGGGCTCTGTTTAGTGCTGGTACATTTCATGATTTTCTGAGATAGCTCTAGTCAGAATAGTGTTTCTTAGAAGTAAGAGTTTTTAATCTCATCTACCTTTTTTAGTTTGGACTGTGTGCTCTGCTGTTGACAGAGGTGCTTTAGTTGTGGGTCTGAGGGAATCACCTGTGCCATATTTTTCCTCATTCATCTGCAATGACTTCAGTATCAAAGTTCTGGGGTTTTGTAGATTTTATTTTAGCTAGCATTCAAACTTGTTATTGAAGTTCTGGCTTTGCTGTACTGACAAGACCATGATCGTAACATATAGGTTGTTGAGTGAGTACAGTTACTCTAAGGAAAATGAATAGGTCTTGTAATGTCATTTTTACATTTGTTTCTGGACATAATTGAATTTTATTAATGCTGTTACATGTAGTGTTTTTAAAGAAATGTGATCAAGTCTTTAACATGTTTTATCCTAGTTTTTAAGTAAATTTAATGTGTAGTTTTGTAATTAAATTCCCATTAAAGGATAGAATTGTTTCCTGGGTAAACTAAGTATTTTTATGTTGTGTATTGCAGTGTTTGTGTCCTGTAGCACATTAATAGTACGTAGTTTATTTACTAAAAATGTCTGTGTGAGGGTTATGTGGCCATTTTTGAATCAAACAGGTATCCATAGTAAGTCATCAAGATGCACAGTTTTCAAAAATGACATTTTAAAGTCTCTTATTTAGTTTTGGTAGTTGAACATGTGTACCAGAAGCATTTCTAAGCTTGTCTGTCAGAGTAGAGGTTAGGAGTGGGTGTTTTTACAATAGAGCATAATTTCCATGCAAAACTTCACTGGTTGGTACTTTTCCCATCTGATTGCCTCTCTGTTATGGTGAGAGTCCTGCAGAGTCCATTGGCATCATCTGGTATTGGGAGATGCTGCAACTAGAACAGAAAAGAACCAAATGGAGTGACTCTTGTTCTGTTGTCTTCAGGTATTAAAACTGTTTAAATAGGTAGGAAATTTAAATGCCAGATTGTAGTGGGACTGGGCTATCCTGAGTTGGTTAGGAGTGTACATGGACTTTCTGGGTTCAGGCTAGGCCATTAAGAGGGACTGTGAGAGCTCTCTGGAGCTGTCCTACTTCAGCCCCAGACCTGAGGCTGCTCCCAGGGGGATGTAATATGCTGCTTCTGTTGCGTTGTGAAAATCTCTCTTCCCAGCAGCTGTTTTTCTTCACCAGATACCTTGTGCAGCTGGGATTTTACTGATTTTCCATCCACTTAAAATGCAGATACCAGTCTTTCAGGACTTGCCTTCTGACACAGGCTGGGATTTAAGATGCAGTGATTGCTTGTAGAAGTTAACTGGGGCACCTGTCATTTGCATTAATGTTGGACTAATTTAGATTATCAAACAAATAAGCAATGTTTTAAAATGCACACTGCAACAAAAATATGTGTTGAACTTTGTATACAAGAAATACCTAGCCTGATTCACTTTGCAGTGCTTAAAACTTCTTATTTTAGAAGATCATGTACTTTTCGTTTCGCTTTTCATTATCTCCTCAGGAAGTCCCTTTTTTCCCACCCATGCTTAGATACTTGTAAATGCAGTGGTTTAATATTATTCCCTTGAGTACTTCTGTGTATTTATAGCATCTGTATTGTTAAAAAGATGCTCTCTAAATATCTTAAGGATTACTTTTTATTTCCAGACTCTGTAAAGAGGATGTAAATGAAGTATTCAGTTTGGACTGATTTTCCTTCTCCCAGTATTTGACGTGAATTTCTTTGTCACTCCACAGTGTTCCAAGTGTGGTGTTTATTTAGGGAGGGACTTTCTTTTTCATGTTTTGTAAGAGTTTTTAGTGGTGGATTAAGTATGATGTGTTTGACTAAGCTATATAGAACTGTTTTGTAAAACTTTTTAAGTCTAAGCAGACCTACATAGATCAGCAGTTTGCCTGTAAACTTGGACACTGGATTCTCAGTAAATGAAAAATTTTGCTGTTGTAGGCTTTTTAAAGTTAAATTTTAGTCTCAGCAGAATCGTCATTATATATGTAAATTGAATACTCAAATCCTCACTGAGTTGCTTATGATATTCCATAAGCTACACTCTTGCAAGCCTGGGCAAGATATTTCTCACTCTGTCTAGATCTCACAAAGGTGTGGAATCCAATCAAAACCTAAAGGTTGGATAAGGTTGCACAGACACTTCTTTCTAGTGCAGTAAGGATGTATCTGTGAAAAATAAGTAGGTTATTTTCCCCCAGTGGTTTTATCCATCTTTCATAGTTCAGCCTTCTGAACCTCCGTGGAATTCTTTCTAAGGTCTTCTGGGTTTGGTTGACAGCTGAGTGTAAACTTGTTCCTCTTTTATTAGCTTCAGTCCTTGAAATCTTTTTCTGCCATCAGAATGAACAAGACTAGCTATAACCTATTTTTAACCACATTTGCACGGCCTGAATAACAACTCTTCTCTCTTTTTTTGTAGGCATTCGACCTCCGATCATGAATGGGCCCATGCACCCGCGCCCTTTGGTAGCATTGCTGGATGGCAGGGATTGTACAGTAGAAATGCCTATTCTGAAGGATGTAGCCACAGTGGCATTTTGTGATGCTCAGTCTACACAAGAAATTCACGAAAAGGTAATATTGAGATGAATACAGTTGAGATGTTTTAGGAAATGCAGATATTTTAATGATTCGGACAGTGTTGTGTCAGCTGTGATGTTGCTGAGATGTCTGTGGTGAGCCATGCTTTTGTGGCTGGGTGTTATCCTTATCCTTGGCTGGGTGTTGTCCATCTGCTCACCTATTGAATTAGATTCATGGAGAGAGTCACTTCTGGGCAAAATACTGTTACATGGTATCTTGAAATGCTTCTTGGAAACTTGCCTCTCGCTCAGCCTTTGCCTGGAATGACAAATCTCAGCATTGGATTGTCTGTGTGGGGAACTTGCTGATTTCTTTGTTTGGCCAAGGAATTGTGCAGATTGGGTTAGGCTGCATTGTGCACTAAGAATTGTCATTACAGAAGAGTTTCAAAACAAATGCCAACCCAAAATTTACATGGAAAATGTGGCGAATGTCAACTTAACTTGAGAGCACGTGCAAGGAATTGAAAACTCCATCTTCATTGATAATGGATCTGCAGAGATATTGTTTGTTGAAGGTTTTTAATAAATAAAGCTTAATATATAAGGTTCAAAGACAATATGTTTTTTTTTTTATTTAGAGGAAACACAAGCTTTTTTTCTCAATTCCTTTTTATTTTGTTCTGTATCAAGAATTAAAATGATAGAATGCTTTATTTCTGTGTATTTCTTTTTAATCATGTTGAGAAGTTGCTTTGCATTTACAAGGACTAAATGGCACATGGAGAATAAGTAATATAAATGCTGTTCTGCTTTTATGAGTAGATAAGAGCAGTCTGCTCTTTGGGTGAACACTAGCATTGCACCACCTGTATAGTTTTATGATTTGCTGACTAAAATCAACATCATTTACTTCTGGTGCATCAGGACTGTGTGCCATGGATGCCTTACATAAAAACAGTGGATATTTTCTGTTAGCAGTGGTGTGTAATAAATGAACTTTTCAGATCCTGAGATTGACAGTCAGTGTGTGTCTCTCAAATTGTAAGTTTGGAAAACTATTCGAATAGCTAATGAGTGACACAGGTAATCTGTTGCTGATCTTCACAACAGTGTTACATCGAGAGGATTATACTAAAGCTTGCAAATTTTGCTTTTTATTATACAAAAAATAATTAATTCTTAGCAAGCTTAGTAATACGTCAGGAAAATAGATTTTCACTACCTAGTATAATGCCATAATACAGACTTTCACTTGTCTAAAGGATGAGGCAGTCCCAAAATGTTTGGGTTTGCAAGGTAATAAATTCTGGGAACAAAAATCACAAACCTTAATTTGTTGTCATATGGTTATATTCCTTTAACATAGACTGGGAGATCTGTTTTATGAAGTAGTAAGCATCGTTCACTTCTGTGTGAAAAGTGTTCACTGTTCATCTGCAATGAAAAATGACTATTTTTCACTTATACAGATATTCCTCTACTATAAACATATTAGTACAGCTTTATAATACCTTATTTGGGAATGTTACTTGATTAATATAAAATTGTTTTTACAAAAGGTTTTGAAATTAAGAGTTGCATATTTAAAGCAGAATCTGAAATATTCATGTATGTATGAATGCACATTTGTGGCCATACTAAATGATGTCCTATCAATGAAAATATAGATTTTGATAATAGATATTAAGAGTTACTGAATTAGTATGCTAACAGATACAGGTCTGAAGTTGCAGGGGCAGGCCAGAAGTTTAGGTTGAGGTTTGAAAGAGGTGGTTGACATTGTTTGATACTCTCAGATGGGTGACTGTAGAGGACTGTAATTGGGGGGGAAAAAAAGACATGAACCAAGAATCAGATGGGAAGGAAAGGAGTGGAAGACTGCAGAATAATGTCTAGGGAACCCGTATTAACTCAGCTTGTACAGTTGTGGAGCCTTGATCAGAGGGGTGGGAGCAGTTACAGTTTGAGGAATGAACATTCTGGAACCTGGACAAGGGATTTATGGTGCTCATGAGAAGTTTTGAGGGACAAGACACTGGTTTAAAATATTGCCTTTTCAGTATTTTAAGAAAACAGAGTGGAAAGGATAGTTTATTGTAGATTTTAGGACAGCAAAGCACAAGCTAGGGAGCTTTTCATAGAGGATCAAGCAGGCTGAGAAATTTTAACACATACAGAAGGAGGAAAAGAAGTGAGGATTTGATTGCCATTTATGTGCTGGGTGAAAAGCAGGATGTTAGCAAATACCTCACTAGGTGTGCTCATTAAAGAAAGTTTTCTCTAAACTGGGTAATGCCCCAGTTGCAGTTCTGTAGCAATTCCCTTATGCCAAGAGTTCATTTTTTAATCGCTTTTTATGGCTGAGGAGATTAAAGAATGGAAAATAAGTAACAAGTCGCAAATACATAATAACCTATTAGAACTCTGCTTCGTCTCAGGTCGAAGCGGTCATTCTTCGTTCCACTACTTTGGAAGGCAGCTGGGATGGTGAAGATACATTTTCTTCCTTCTGAAAAATCAGGCTGCTAGTGCTTAAGTGAATATTGGCATTTACTGAGAGTGACCCAAGGTTTTGAAATAACTTTGTCGTTAGAGGACACTTACACTTCTTCAAAAATTACTCATGTGTAAACTTCTGCTTGTTTTTGGTTTGTCTCTTTGTTTCCCATTCTCCCTAGAAAAAGCAGTTTATTTTCAAGCCAGTCTGCAAGGCTGTTTATCCCTTAACCCCTAAGTTCTGTTTTGTTGTAGATGTTGCATATGGCTGTGTGAAGTTGAGCTTTACGTTTGTCAAACTGTTATCATGAGATAGCTGGGAGTTCGGGTCATTGCATCCTATCAGGAAGCTTCTCATTTAGGGTAAAATTATTTTAAGATTTCAGTGTTTAAATTTCTTTCTTATTAGAGATTGCATTACTGTCTATAAAAGTTCCTCACTGTGCTTAAATTGGCTTTTATTTTACAATTAATGATGTGTAAATAAGTTCTCTCAGTAACTGTCTAAGATTGCTTCCAAGTGTACACAGTGTTTTGGTTTGTTCTGCCAAAAATACAGTTGTTCATCCAAAAAAATTATTTAAAAACACTTAGCTTGCTTCCATCCTCATTCCAGGTCAACTTTCTTTTTTCACTATCTGATGCTCTCTTGTCTGTTCTCCTTTTTTTCCCAATCCCTCTCCGTTTCAGTGCCATTCACAGTTTGCTGCTTTTCCTGGCTCCTTGGCAACCTACCCAGCACTCTGATTCCTGCAATATTGCTGCTCTTTTCCACTTCTGTACCTTTGAAGGCATGACACACTCGAGCACACCCTTGAGGTCTTTGTGTTGGCCAAGATTTTTTTGAGTTTGTGTTCTTTGCTTTTTGGACTTCCTGGCCTTTGCTGTATGTTCTGTAACATGCAAGTGCTGTGTAGATCCAGAGGGATAAATGTAAACATAACATGCAAGAACTGGTAATGGACATCTCGACCAAGCAGAGAAAAAATAGGGATTCTTGCAAACCCAGAGGATGAGACAGGAAGCACAACTGATTAGGAATGGTTTCTAAAACAAAATTTGTAGGCTGGAAAGAAGTCAAGAGTCTATTTGAAGCCGAGTATGTTTTCTCGTTCTCTTTTTTCTGTAATTATGTGCTTTCTTACACCATCAAAGGTAGAAGAAAATTGCAAATCAAGTAGAAGGAAAAAAAGTGTGTGTGGTTGACTGGATTTACAGCTTCAAGCATTTACCAAGTTCACCAGAGCATTGAAGAGAGCAGTGAGTAGTCCTTGGGTAGAAGTGGCAACAGAGTCTGTGTGGTAAACCTGTGCCCCAGCCTTAGCAGTGATTGATGAAGAATTTGTCACATCCTTTGACTCCTGTTTTCTGAACACAAGATATAATAACTTTCAAAAGGATACTACATTTCCATATTTGTTGTTTTAAGTTAAAAAAAAATTTAAAGCTGATCTTCCTGTTCAACGGGATTTGAAATTTTTCAGTCACACTTTTCATAGGAATTAAATGTAGAAACAGTTCCAGTGATGGCAGTTTTATCAAAGAGCATGTCAAGAGCTGAAAAGCCACAAATGTTTTGAAACCGTTACAAACAAATTCAGAATGGTACTGTTGTTCATCTCTTTGATTTGTCCCTGTTACAGCAATGGTTAAGTGAGATAATTTTCCCAGATTCCAATTCTTTGTTTAGCAGTAAAGCTGCAATCTTGTGTTTACACCATTAGTGCTGTTTATATTCGTGATGCAGTTGAAGCATTTTAGTTTTCCATCAGATTTAAATTCTCAAAGACCATAGATTGAAAGGAAGCAGCCTTGTTCTAAATGGTAACATCTATTTGGGTATAAGGTGTCACCTCGGAGCTGATCCAAAACCTTGTAAATGGACTGAAGCCAGATGAGCTTTGGATCAGATTCCTTATTAAATACTTTGGGGGAAAAAATGGGTTGATGTGTTGTCACCAGTGACTTCCATGACTCCATGATGATCTTTTGGTATAGATGTTCAATCCATTGTAGTGTCTGATAGGCTTGACCTGAACTGGAACACAATTCAGCCTTATTAATAGACAAACGAACACTCAAAACTCCTATTAAAGATTTTTCATGAAAGCCTTTTATTTAGAAAAAAACAGTTTTGTAGTCTTTATTCTCAAATTGACTTCTATCATTCTTCATCTGTTAAAACTCCATGTAAGGGTCAGCAAATCCTGGCTTGAATATAGTATTTAAAAGGAAGTTTGGTATAGATTGTACAGGTTATGTAGTTATGTGTCTATTTGTATGTATATATTTTTTGATATTAACTTTTAGAAGAGTAGAAATGCACTATCATATATATATATGTCACATGTAAATGTATGTAGTTTATATAGTGTGTGAATATATAGGCTTTTTTAGAAAGTGTGTTTTCAGGAGCCTGCAAGTAAGTTTTGTTTATGTTTGTGGAAAATATTTATACTTGTATTTATGGACAGTATAAACTTAAGCATTAATGTTTAGGGTCCTCACTAGAGAGTATCCTGGCTGAATGAAGTTTATATGAAATGTGTGGGTTACTGACAGTACCATGGATCATGGCAGCCTAACAGGGAGCTGAGAGCTTGTAAAGAGAAGCAAGAACTTGTAAAAAGCAGCACAATCTAGCTGAGCCTAGAGAGCCACTAAATACCACTTGAGCACACTTGCATTTCTTTTTAGCATTACTGGTGTTGGTTTTACATGGACCCTTTGCAGTGTTGTAGTGAGGCTTTGAGAGCAGCTCTGCAGCCTTCTTCATGTGACAGACTATTGGTGACAAACCCAATGTGCAGCTGCGTTTTGCAAGTTAAATAAGGCAAGGCCTACTCCGTTTTGGTAAAGTACATTTGTTCCACCCAAATGTGCAAAATATCTCAAGTCTGTTGGTGACACTGGAACATATTTTTTTAGAGATGACACATCAAACTTCAAGTCCAAGAAATGCAGTACTTTGTAGTTTGTGAACAGCACTTTCTAGTGATGGTTTTTGTTTATAAAATTAATACCTTGTCATATTCAACATGTAATTTATAATTTTTTTTTTTTGTCTCTGCATTGCCATACTTTGGCATTTTATGTACTGTGTTAATGTTTCTATGCCCTGGATTTGATCCATGAGTGTCTGGGATCAGCCTCTCATAGTAAAGTCTAGAAGTGTCTTGTGATGCTCCAAGAGAGGGGGCCTTGCTGTTTGGTTCTTAGCATGTTGTGATATGTTTATGTGTTTTTTGTAAAAGTAAGCAAGATGCTCAGGGCTCTTCCCCAGATTGTGAGATGTGTGTGTCACAGCGGTGATTCGTGATGTTTGGCATGGTGGCTAAAATAGCATGGTGCTGAAAGAAGGGAAAAAGTGCAGATGGGAAAATGCTGAAGAAGGAACTCAACCTTTGGTAATCAGTACTCAGGATTTGTTAAATTCTTGGAAATAGAAATGTCTCCTACTACTGTGTCATCTGTTCCCGAAGAGCCTTGGTGACCTGGCATGTTGAGAAAGCAGAGTAGTCTTTTTGAGGCTGAAGAGCAGCAGAAAGTCTTGTCCAAGCTGATTGGAAAAGCTGTCAGCTCCTAGTATAGGGTATAAAAAAGGCTTTCCACAGTGAGCTGTAGCTCCACCTGGAAGGAAGTCTGAAGGCATAGAAGTTAGGCAGATGAGGTACATAATCATTTGGTAACAGAAGGAAGCAGCTCATATCTGTGGTTCAGCTTTGACTTGGATCCTTTCTCCCCAGAGAGCACAGTTGCAGCGTGATGAAAGCAGGAATGGCTGTTGGAGGAACGCAGCTGACTCTGCTCATTTTCTATCAATTTTCCATTGCCTTTCCTCACAAGAAATCATCAAAGAGCATGGTCTGACTGCCACATACTCAGGCTGGTCTGGAATTTCTGCCTTGCCTGTTATCTCACAAGTTTGATCTCTTTGTAATGAAACTGTACTTGGGTTTGGTAAAAATTCTATCAAGTTCATTATGGAAAATGGTGGGGAGAAAACACGTATTCTCCCTGATTTTCTCAGTGCACCCATCACTTCTGTTAAGTCATTAGTAAATTGCTCCTATGCAGTTACTTTTTTCTAAAGATAATTTCATTTTCTGGCATAGTTGGTATTTATGCTGGATGTCAGTTTCATGTGTTGTATTCAGATTTAGGTTAAGTTTTGATTTTACTCACTGACAAATTTGTCAAACTTCCTTGTGTGCATTTAATATATGTAATGACCTTCCTTGTGTTCATTTAATATATGTAATCACTGCAAGTATAATTCATGCAAATAATTTCAAAATACAGGAACTTCAACTATTTTTTAATCTAAGTGGCATTATTAACATTCATCAATGCTGAATGTTTCTAACTTAGGATTTTCTTCTGTTATTTTCTGCCTTTTTGAGTATATTTTGGTCACATGTCCAGTTGCAAAAAGCAGTAAGATAATTAAATTATCAAATTAATGTGATAAAACACACTTGCAGGGTATTATATTTTTAGCAGTGGATTTCCTTGCTAACTAGCCCATAATCCTAGGAGAGGCTCAGTCACTAAATAGAAATTCTAAAAGATTTGTCACTTGCATCTGCTTGTTCATATCCCATATGATGGTAAGTAACTGCCTGTGGAAATGGCTAGTGTCAGCATTAAGCTGTAGCTAGGAAATACATTTTCTTTTATTGAACACATTCCCAAGCTTTCCAGTACTTTTCTGTGTCCTCCTAGTGCCAAGCCATAACCTAGATGGACCCAAAAATGTGTTGTAATGGGTCCAGACCAGCACTCTTAGAGTCCAAATGACAGCCTTGACTGGCTGAGTTGATAAAATATGCATGATTATGAAATGAAAATCTGCTTCCCAAAGTGAAACACTCTGATTTTAAAACACAAATGTCTGAGCCAGCTCAGCTGTCCTTCAGCCCCTGCTGGATGCAGTCTTTAATGCTATGGCAGCTCTGCACCCCAAAACACACACACCAGTGGCCTTTTCCAGGCTGGGAGAGGAGGCTCTGGCTGTCAGAGAGCCTTAGGGGTGTTTCCTCTTTAGTTCAAGTTTCTTCAGTTTTTGCTCATGTGACAGCTACACAGATGATGGTTTCTCCTGCAGCACAGCCATCCAGGGCAACCCTGGGAGGGGCAGGGGAAAATAAATGTGATACAGCACGGAATAGGGGACATGGCTTGTTGGAGACAACCAGGACACTGTAAAGAACTTGACCTTGAGGCTTAAAGCACCGAGTGCTGCAGCTGAATTTGAAGAAATTTCCATATCATTGAGACTGGGAGACTGTTGAACAATTTTATTTGAGGCTGTAGTGGGAGCAGAAATAACCTAAGGGCATTTTGGGTGGGCTCTCTGGTTCTAAGAGGGACTGTTTCTCGTGTTGGGTACCTCAGGCTTGGTCCATGCCAGCTGTAATGTCACTGGAGAAGCAAACCCAATAAACTGTTTTGGGTTTTTATTTACCCTGTGTAACAGCTCAAGGTAACACTTTCTGGTGAGTGCAGTCTTTCTGATGGAACTGCTGGATGTAATCTCCAAAGGACTTGTTTGCACCATTAAAATCAAGGAGTTTTTTGTGTGTGTAATGATTTTATAAGATCAGAGCCTACAGCTGGTCTTTGAATTATGTTGTAGCTGCATTCTTCAAGGATGTATAATTTGTTGGTTTTTTGCAGCTCTTACTAGTAAATGCAAATTCTGCTCAAAGGAATCTGGTCTTTATCTGACTTAAAATTGAGGTTCTCAGTCCCAAAACACATGTTGAAATAGCATAAATAATTTCATGAAGTATTCAGTAATTAGTGCTTTTCTTTCAATTTTATGGAGTTTAGTTTGGTTTTATTTTCTTTTAAATTTTTTTTCTTCATATATTTTAGTATCAAAACTGCTGCATAGCCTGGCTTCTAGCAATTGTAAACCTGTGCGCAAGACTCTGCTGCAATAGTTTTTTTTCTTAAAATTATATATGTTGATTATTTTTACTGACCTGCAGTACACTAGGAGATGCTCATACAAGCAGAAATAATTCAGATGACAGAATCTGTTCGTGTACCAGACCCAAAAGTCTGTTGAACAAGAAATTCAGAGCCTCTGCAGAACTTTTATGTGAAGTGTGTCATAGGAATCTCCTGAAGTCATTACAGCTGGCTTAGCTACTGAAATGATTTGTGCATATTTTGTGTCTTGTAGAACAATTAGGATATTAGCTAGTGCATTGAAGATACAAGCACAGGGACGTGGTTTGAAGAAATAAAATCATGCACTTGGCATATAAAGAGGAAAATACTGTCTGAAAAATGAACTTTTGTCAGCTTTTTGAGGTGCAGTGTTGCTGTTTGGTAGCAGAGTCCCAAACTGCTGGGCATGTCTGGCTCCCTTCTCCACACCCCTTCTTCCTCTCCCTACTCCACACCCTTTCCTCTTAAGTGCTCTTGAGGAGGTTGGATGCACTCTAATGTAATTTAATTTGTCGGGGGCTGAATATCTTATTTTTGCTTTTCTGGTGCTCTCTCACAACTTTGGGGTGTTTTTCTACAGCATTTTTGCTTTGACGCAGTTTCTTATTTCTCAGAGGTTTTGTATTTTCCTGGGTAATGTCAAGTTTGGCATTTCAGTTAATACCAATTTATGTGACATCCAGTTCTCCATCAGTGAGAGCTTATTTGCAGTGTCAGTAAACTGTGGGGCAAACTCTTTTGTTCTTGTGTGTGAATTGACCGATTTCACTGTCTGCTGTCAAAGGGGTTTATGATCACTGAATGTTTTCTATTCAGGTATCAAGTGCTTTAATAGGGTGGTGAATGCCTGTACCACTGTGTGTGCTGAAGAGATACTGGTGTGTAACTCCATTCAAAGCTGAATGGCAGCTGCCTAAGCATAAAATACTCGCTGTTTGTGGGGAGTGTTTGCTCCTGTGTTGTGCTGCTGCTGCATGTGCAGATGCAGTCCAGTGGCACTTGTACTTAGGGTCAGCATTGCACAGCATTTCCTGTGGAATGAGAGGAGTTTTCCCTCTTATTAAGAACATAAATACAGGTCACTTAGTTCTTTTAAAGCTGATCCCATCATGCTAGAATGGAGACTTCAGATGAAAAAGACTTACTAAGAGGCTGGAAGATCTTAGAGAAATAACCTTTAAAAAAAAACCCTGAATGTGTATTTAATGCTTTTACAGTCTTTTTATAGTTGAAAATATGTATATGAGATTAGCTGTGATTCTGTGAAAGACAAATACAAAATAAGTGGGTTTTTATCTTCCATTTTATTTCTAGGTACTAAATGAAGCAGTGGGTGCACTGATGTATCACACTATAACTTTAACTCGAGAAGACCTGGAGAAATTTAAAGCACTTCGAATAATTGTCCGAATTGGCAGTGGTTTTGATAATATTGACATCAAATCTGCTGGAGATTTAGGTATGGCTATTACAGACTGTTTTTTGCATCTTATACTTGCCTTCAGAAATCTGATAGCATCTAAATCTTTGCATTAATGTTTTCTGTGTATTTTGTACTAACATCATATGTAAGTGGTATAATTTTCTCATCAGAGTATAAAACTCATTATGGAGATACTAGCATTAGTTAATTAAGTGATAATATTAACAGCTTTGTGGCAGGATGACAATCTGCCTGCTCTATATAAACCCAAGGAGTAAGGCCATAATTTTTCATCTCTTTCTTTTTTACCCCAATCGTATATTTTAACTACTACTGCTTTAATCCAATTACAAAATACAATTCCATCACCATGGCATACTACTTCTGTTTGAATAAAAAATGAGATCATTATCAACTGTCTGAGACTTATTTATGATGCATGAGATTTAGTACTAAACCACTCCATAAAACAGAAATACTGATTTTATAGGAGAATCAGTTGTTGCTGTTTCAGAATAAATTCAGCTACTGGAACTGTGAAGAGATGGCGCTTAATGTTTGACTGTAAAAAATGCAACAATCTGATTTGTACTTTTCTTACTTTAGGTTAAAGTATCTCCTACCTGTAATCTAAAGGTCGACCTACCACTCAGAATAAAAATTTTCTTCATTTCTTTTTCGAGACTGAGGTGACCAAGTATTTTTCCCATTATGCTCTGTGACAATCTTGGAAACATTTATTTCAATGTGTCAGTGCTTAGTCCTAGCAATAACCTCACTGATCTCGTGAGGAGCTGTAGTGTGGTCTGTTCATCAACTAATCATCATAAAATACTCACCTGTTGTAATGGTGGCAGAGCCTTAATCACTCCTTGGTGAGTTTTGTAAAGAACAGGTCAGGGCCTAAAGTGTGCAAGGCTGTGTTCTGCCTGCTTTAATTAGTGCCACAGTCAGGCACATGTGTTGTGAGCCTCAGAAAACCTGGGTGTGGGGAGAGATTGGCCTGGGGTAAAAGCCTAGATCAAAAGCCAAAATGCAGGTGCAGATCAAAGGCACTGACCAGTCAGGAGTCCAATTTGTGGAGAAAATCCCTGATAAGAGGAAGATCTTTGCAGTTTTGCTGGCTGTTTCTTCTGCAGGTCTCTCTGCTGGATTGTAACCCAAGTTTGTAACTTCAATGCAGCTATGTAATTCTTCAAGCCTCAGAGTACAGCAGATTTGGGATATTCTTGTTCAAATGAAATGCTAAATGGCCACATTCCTCATCATTCAGTTCCTATTTTGTGATCAGACTGAGCTATAAAGTTAGGGTCTAACCTGTATATGTATCCCTTGATTTACAAAATATGATTGCCCACTCTGTCAAAAGCTTCCATTTGTTGAACTAGTGCAAATAATACAAATTTTAAAGAGGGCAATGTGAGAGTGATCTACTCTTTATAAAAAGCTTTGATTTGCTTTTGAAATGTAGATTCAAACCAGAGTCCAATTTATTCCTGAACCTCCATAGTAACTTCTTGTTGCTTTTCACAGAGCTGGCGCATGGGGTTGTTACCAGCTTTTCCTATTAAGCATTATTTTATATTAGCACTTTTAATCTTCTTAGAAAGCATGAAAATATGTGTTTCTTGGATAAAACCTGCTTTTTCTCCACTTCATTCATTGTTGACTAGAAGAAAAGTACAAGTCGTGAGTGTATCTGGATGCAGGTGAAGTGGGAGCCAAGGTAATGCTTGTTGACTCCTGCATTTTTCAGCTCTGAACCTGTGCACAAAATCACTGAAAGCTATGGAAAAAGGGGAAAGGGAAGGGAGCATAGATCGATGGAAATGAGATGAGAGTGTGCTGTCTTTTCCCATGTGAAATGTCTCTTCATTTCCTTGCCTCTCTCTTGCTGTTTTTTGTGGTTCACTATGTCTCTGCCTTTCAAAAATGAGCTGCTTTTAAAGTTGAAGGAAAATAGGGAAAAATAAATTCCTGCCATTCAGGAGAGAAATTATCTGACTTGTTCCCTCAGTTTCCTAAGGAAACCCATTAAGGCAGAAGGTATATTATTTCTCTTCCCAAATACCTAGTATAACTCTTTAAGATCCTTTTAAAGTATAATTTTGTTGATGGCAGCTATTAGGAGACACATTTATTAAATTTACTTTGCCATCTAAAACCTGCATTGTTGCTCCATGAATAAGACTTCTTTTGTATAAACAAATGCAGGTGTTTAATGTGAGGTACTTAGAAGGATGTTATTTTTCAGTCTTTCACCTCTCCCCCCAGTCAAGCTTTTTTCCCCATTTTTAAAAATGGTGAGTTTCCTGCTAGCATTGATGTTAGCAGGATGCCAAGATTAATATTGCAGAAAATGATGCTCGTATATCTTCTTGTAAGTCTTAAGGGCAGTGACTCAGCAGACAGGCTTATCTCTGTAGCAGAAGGAAGAAAAATAGTTCTGTAAGTTCCTTGTGTTGGTTTTTAGTGATGTAGAGAAAGCTGTAAAAAAAAATACCGGCCAGCAGAATAAAGGCATTTGAATGTAAAACATATATAAATATAGTATGAGCGTATTATTTGTCATATTATTATTGTTGCTGGTTTTGAAGATGTTTCTTCTTCTTTGCTTCATAAGATATGCTAGCATTAGCTGAGGACTTATTGAATATTTAGTTATGTAAAAACCTAAACAGTGGAAACTGTTTTCGGATGTTTTTAGGATACAAGACAGTTTTTTTTCCCTCCACCATGAAATTATACTGTGTGCTGTTTGTTGTCTCAGTCAGCAGAACTGAGACACAAACATTTGTGGGAGCTGGTAATTACAGAGAGAACATGCAGTACATGGAAAGACTGAAAAGAGACAAGTCTAAAAGGGCACAAACTTTCTCAAGCAAACATTATGCTTAACTGCTGCTTATTGAGTACTAGAAGGTAAAAAGCAGAATAGGATAACTTGCATGCAATTACAATCACTTGTTGCCTCATCTGTTTTTTTTAAGTAAAATAGGCTTATTGTAAGTCTTGAATCAATCCACCTTCCACAGTTTTCTGTGGAAATCTGTAACACTTTAAGCTGCTTGATGTTATGCTTGTTTCAGCTGGTAACTTTTCAGCTGTTAGGAACATGGACTTAATTTGGCATTACCTTTGCTTGCCACACAGAAGCAGATTTTGCAGATTGACAATTGGAATGAGATCTCTTAAATTTGGGGGACCAGGAAGTGACTGGGATTTTGTTTGTTGTAATTCTTAAAACCCCTGTGCAACGTAACAGATTGTGCAACACGTAACATTGTCCTTCCCTGCATCATCCCTGTACCTATACATGATTTGGAATTACTGACAAGCCATCCTGTGAGGGCTTTATAGGAGTTGCTGTCATTATAAATTACTTTATCCTTTCTGTAAATTGCATAGATAGCTTTTGGGAAGGTATCTGTCTGCTCAGTGGGGGAAAGCTAACTCACACAATGAAACCTAAACTATGATCATTAACCACACCATTGAGAGCAAAGCAGATTTCACTTCGCTATTCAAAACAACAAGCTCAGTGGAAATGTAAAATGCTAACCAAGACTCATGTTCTAAACTATCAGACATCTTCAGTGCTTTCCTTTTGTGACTTCAGTGGTCTTTTTACTGCCTCAGTTTGCAGTAAATAAAAACACAGTAAGTAACAATAAAAAATCAGAGAAATAAGTTCGCACGTATTTATCAGGTATTCTGTCTGCCATTACAATCAGAAACTTGATATTTGTGCAAGACACGTCAAAATACCTGTAACTTCAAACACATACTCCTGTATTGCTGTGAAATGGGAAAAAGTAAGCATTGTTTGGCAACTGGCATCCTGTCCCCCTTGCTTGCAGGGATCGCCGTGTGTAATGTGCCAGCTGCCTCCGTAGAAGAAACTGCAGATTCCACCATGTGCCACATCCTGAACCTGTACAGGAGAACCACCTGGCTGCACCAGGCCCTGCGGGAAGGCACGAGGGTACAGAGCGTTGAACAGATTCGGGAAGTGGCCTCTGGAGCTGCCCGGATCAGAGGGGAGACCTTGGGCATTATTGGATTAGGTATGTTGGCTTTGCAGGTGGTTTCGTGCTTGTTGCTGTCCAGTGCTTGAAAAAATGGTGAAGATCTGAGCTGTAAAAATGGAACACTTGGTTTATTCCATGTCAGGCACTGCTTATAATCCCACTTCATTCCTGATGTTTATGTAACTCAAGTGTTTTCCCTTTGGACATAATAATTTTCCTCAGAAAATTGGCTTTATTTTTTGGAATTCTCTCAATTCTTTGAGTTTCTGTATGTCTTTCTGTTGCCATATTGCCTGCTGTCAGGCACACTGCTTATAAGAGAAGGAGACACCATCACTTCTCCCTCTTCTAGGACGAGGATCCTGCTACTTCAACCCAGTTACATGTTTGTTTTATTCCTTAGCCATTGTCGTAGCTGGTCTTGTTTGGACTTTATTCCTTTTACTGTTTTTTACATAACTAAAAAGGTTTTTCTGCAGTAACATCCTGCAGAGCAGTTATTTTGTGCATTTGATTGAGCTGGATCTGAAATTGTATTTCAATTCTAATGAGAGGAAAAATATATGCAAGAAAGTTTGAACTGTTTCCAGACCTATTAAAATCACCTACTTACCTCTCTGAGTGACCCTAAATGTTTTTCAGCATCCAACAGATGGGCAGGCTTACTTGAGATGAATTAATTACTGTCTGTTACAGAAGTAGAGAAGAAAAACAAGCAAGTCAGTTTCTGTACAAAAGTTATTCAGTCATGTGCTTGTCTTACATGGATCTGATAGACTGTGGATGTAATTGCTGTGCTATTCATCCACAGGAATTAATAATATGATTTTGACAACAAAGCATCATACTTAAATGACTGCTCCAGTTACACATTGCTGTCAAATAACTCAAGCCACGAACTCTTACTTTCAGAAGCTGAAAATAGCCTAGTGTTACATAATAGCACTCATTTAAATGAGCGTGCAATACACCAGAACCATCTTCACAATCAAAGAATTGCCTTTAAAATATGACTTTCTAGAAGTTAGTCATGGAGCTGCTTTCTCAAGTTTATACTCATGTAATTATGCATCTCATTTAAACACACAGTGATTATTGTGCTCACAGTCACAGCACCTGTACATAATAATAGACAGTTGCCTGCAGTGTTTCAAAATGGAAATGCATACCTGGTTTTTGAAACTTAAGCTTTTGAAACTTTGCTGCTTTTTAACTATCCAGTGTGCATATTTACTGGAAATACGTGTACTGTTGTCATTCAGTTTGGGTATTTTTACTGAACAACTTGAGATTAGAAAGAAAAAGCCTTTCATCACTGACTTCCTTAAGTGAGTTTTGTTGGTTTTGGTCTTGATGTCTGAAAAGCATAGAGGAACAAATGATAATCAGGTTGCCAGTGTGTGTATAAAGCTTTACAAAATGCTAGGTTTTGGTTTTAGTTTTAAAAAGCAAGCCAGTTGTGTGCATGGTATACTAAAAAAGCTGGTAAAATCTGATTCTTAAGGGCACACATCTGTTGCCATTATTGACCAGTCATTATCTCTAGCCTTTTGTTGTTCCTTTATATTTCCTATAATAGAATATTCACAATTTCAAGGAATATTAAATTGTAAAGTCACTTTTGCAAACTTCCACTCTTCCTTTCCGTGTATGCATGTGCATAGGCACAGTACTGTGATTCTGACCTCTTCTAACAAACTGCTATGAATCCATGTATTAATGAAGAGTAAAAATGTTGACTTAGAAGATTTACCAGAATTTCTGTGTGAGCACTTCTGGCACTTAGGCTGTGATGTGCACCCTGTTCTAGTACAGATCACTGCAAGAGGTTATCTGTCTTGAGTTTCAGACTCAAACTTGTATTTACAACCAAAAGGTTGTTGTCCCTAGGGTTGTGTTTCTTCACTAGTTGCCCCTCCCCATGTCTGGAGTTTTGCCTCAGTTTATTATTTAGACATGCCAGTGTCAGAAGTGATGATCCACCCAGATGCTGTGAAGTGAGTGTATTACACACAAAATAAACAGTTCTCATCATCTGTTGCTGAGCCTTTTCCACTGTTTCTGTGTAGTGTCTCAGTTTTTGTCCTTTGTCATTAATGTGTGTCTGTGATCATCTCCTCTCAACCACAACTGTGTTTCTCTATTCTTGTCTTAAACTTGTGGTCTCTTCAGCAGTGGGTTGCTTAAATTAATCACTTAGCTGCTGCAACAGCTAACTGCAGACCTTCTTAACATCTGTTCCTGGGCTTTTCTCTTGTTCTGCCAAAGAGAAACACCCTAGCTCTTGCCTATCTCTGTGCTAGGGAATAACTGTTTCTCCAAAGTTTCAGCTACTCACTTCCTTATCCACTGATCTAGCCAAGTTTCGTGACTCACTTGCCTTCTTTCCATCACCCACTCTCTTCTCTTTGCCTCCTCTCATGCATATTCCTGCTTTGACACTTGGTCTGTCCTGCTTAATCCTATTACTCTGTGTTCTTCCTTTAAAGTTAACCCCATCTCTCATCCTCTGCTTGTATTGAGCTTCAAGATAAGCAGAGACTCAACAGCATAATGCCTCCTTCACGTGCTTGTTGGATCCATCCGTCATTGTTGTGTTGTTTGGTTAGCCCCTGAGCTCCTTAGGGCACAGCCCGTGCCCCTTTCTGTCTTTGTGAAGTGCTTGATTCTTTGAGCCTTACATAAATAATAATATCACATCATTAAACAGCTGTCTTTGTCACTTTTAATCTTTATTACTATCTGGTGTCCTATATTTCAAGTGATGCATCACAAGTGTGGGTAAAAAGCCCTGCATTTAAAAAAAAAGCTATCTTTTCCCCTTATATCTAGAAATGTAGGGATTTTTATTTTTTTTAAAGAAGAAATTTATGAGCAGCAGCACATAAGTACTTGGATGAATAGGCATCTGGCCCTGGTTCTGCTCTAATGATGATTTTACAGCAGTGAAGGCAGTGAAGTCACACTCCTTCCCTTCCTTCTCAGCGAGAAATGCTAATGACTAATGCATTTCTTCACCCAAGAAAGGTGAAATTCTTCCAAATAAATTTGTCTCCACGTCACACTAAATGTCATCACTCAATTTGTCTTTCCTCACCTGCTCTATTCTCTCAACAGTCCTGCAGCCCTACCTAGATATTGGCCAAATTACTAACCTGTATTATAAGACAATAAGGCTTAAGAGTTGGGTGGTATTACTCTGCAATAAATTATCTACTCTTAGCAGTCCTACAGACTCTCTTAATGTGCTCAGCAGGAAATGTAACAAAACAGCACTCTCCACATTTCAGAGTTCTCCAAGAAGGAGGAAAGATTACCCATATTCTCCATTGCTGTTGCACAGGCAGGGAAGAGCTGCTAAGTGAAAGCACTTTTTCTTTCCATGGAAGTCTTTAGGCAGGTCATCATCATTCCCATGGTGTCAAGGTCATTTTATAAAACTTTGTGATGCCAGCATGGGATGAGTGTTCATTGCCCAGGGGCTTAGCAGGGTCCTTGACCTGCAGCTGCTGTGCTGTCGCACTCAGATCAGGTCATTGGCAGGGTCAAGGTTAGAGACTCCTGTAAATTGGGACACTTGGGTTGGGGGGAGTTGGGAGACTTGTGGGGGAGTGATTGGATGAGGCTGTAACAGGAAACTTGGGTGTTTGAGTCTCTCTTTTGAAATGATGAATGGACCTTGCTAGAACTTTGATTTCTAAAATGCACTTTTGCTGCTTTCTGCATTTTACAATTGTATGCAACATACATTTTCTGCATTCTTCTCACACTACAGACAAGCAGTTAATTTAAGGTTTTGAACTTAAGATTTTGCGCTCCCTGGAAGCAGCCCTGAATATTCATAACCATGTGATATGCTCTTAACATAGAGTTGTCCCAAAGGTGGGATGCTTTGTGTGCTGTGTTGTCCTCAGTGTGCTGAGGTAGGTTTTGAACCACCCCTCATGCTCAGGAGAGTCTTATATAATAGAAGTTTTTCAGGAAAGGAAGAAAAGGTCATAGGTTTGTGGTTGTTCTGTATTGTCAGATGGTAGTTTAAAAAGAAATGGGTAAATTCCGTGTGTTGAGCTGTGTATTTGTTTAACAACCAAGACTAAATATGAATTGTCAATTGCAGAACAGTTTGATCCTATAAAGTACTTGTAATAGGATAATTCTGGTTAGAAATACTGATGGGATTCCCAGGTGTTTCTGAAGGAAACTTTTGTGCCCATTGAAGAAGGCTTCAGTTTATTTAGCATGGTTGGAGTGAATGAAGAGTGTAGCTTTAACTGGAGAGGCTGTTGTAAGAGATTTTGCTGTCGTGAATCCCCTCAGGTATTAGTGTTATAAAGAGTGTAAAAAAAGAACAGATGACAGAATGTTGTATATGAAAATGAATGGAGCTGGAGTAACAGTTACATGCTTTGTTAAAAAAAATAAAAAATGTTTACAGTTGTGTGACTGATTCCTTGAGCTGTGAACATGCCAGAATTTGGAAATAATACAGTGTTTGTGCTGAAAATTTTTAAATCAAATTTATAAAAACAGCTTGGAAAGCAAACAAATAACATATGTGCAAGTATTGAAAGATTTTGAGGAGTATTCTAACCTGGTGTCCCCAAAGAAAAGCAGACAGCCCCTGTCAGATTGATATACTGTTTGATATTCCAAGCACATCTGTCACTAAGCACTGCAGAATTGCTATGTTCACATTAAATGATCAACAGAAAACCTTTCTTCCTGTGGCTTCTGAAGTTTATTCAAAGAGAAACTGAAAAGCAGAGGGAAATCCCTTCAAGCACAATTGGAAAGAGATGGGATTTCCCTGCGTTAATTTGATGCTTTTTTGAGCAAACTTAGATCTCACAAAGGAAAACTTGTTGACTTTTTTTTTTCAAATGAGGCACTGTTATTACAGTGTGTCAAGTGATGCTTTTGAAACATCTTTATCCAACATTTGTAGTACTCTAACGTGAACATCTACTGTGTAGGCTTCTAACTTGAAAAGTGTGTTAGGTCTCACTCTTCAAAATGCCTGTAACTCATTAGATGTACTCAGGTTTTTTTTTTTTCCTCTGTGTTTTACCGGTAATGTGTCAAAGGGAAATACACACCTCCTGATACATGTGGTATGGAGTTTCTCCCATACAGCAGTTTTGGGCACAGCTCTGAAATACGACAGTGAGGAAAGTGGAACAGAAAAGCTAAATTCAGTGTGAATTCCAAGTGGGACTGCACTCTTCTTAACTAGGTGCTATGTGATGTACTGTGTTTATTTATCATTCAGGTAGCTGAATAAAATTATTTTAAAGCCTTAGATGACAGGATTCTTGTAGGCATTTTAATGCTGGAAGAGTGTTACTCAAAATGAAACAAAATACCAGTTCAGAAAGGAGATTCCATGTATTGAGAATGGTTGTGCTTCAGATTAAACAAATTATCTGTCATTGCATCCATTTTCGAGGATTAATTTTACAGCTTTTTATTAAAACCAGCTGGTTTGACATGGGTAAGGATAAGCCCTTGGCAGGATGTGTTCACAGGCAGTGGTGTTTTGCCATAAACAGGCCCAGCAGGCAAAGCCTTGTGCTACACAGATTATTGCAGATTACGTGACATCTTCTGGCATTTCAGCTATCTGGTTACAAAAGGTGCAAACCTCCTGCCCTGTTTCAAGGCAGTGTGAAACAGTCCAGATGCAGCATTTCTGATCTCAGTGCTGATTCCCAGTGGGATGGGAGATGACTCTGTTTTCTTCCCCTCCACTTGCTGTACAAAGTGGTACAATTTGATCCAAGCGTTCCCATTAGGAAGGAGGAGGCTACCTTACCCCAGCTGCTTCACATCTGTTCTCATGGCCTGTTTCTCTTGTTCTAGGGCGTGTTGGGCAAGCAGTAGCACTACGTGCCAAAGCCTTTGGCTTCAGTGTGATTTTCTATGACCCATACCTCTCGGATGGCATGGAGCGTGCTCTGGGACTGCAGCGGGTGAGCACTTTGCAGGACCTGCTGTTCCACAGTGACTGTGTTACCCTGCACTGCAACTTGAATGAACACAATCATCATCTTATTAATGACTTCACCATAAAGCAGGTAATAATCTCTGTGGGCACCCTCCACACCAGTGCTGGTTGCCAACTCTCTATAGCGTTTATTTCTATAAATAGGCAGATTCACATTTAATAGAAATCTCTTTCTCTTTTGCTGCTCTAAGATCAAACAGGTCTATAATTGATTAGGAACTAGCTGGTTGCTTATGTATTGTTGCTTTTATTGTCTTTTTGGCTCAGTAACATTGCATTTGTGGAAATAATTTGCTCTTCTTAATACTGCTCAGATTTAATGAAGTGGCGTTGATGTGAAAGCACTTTCTCCATGTCTTCTAGTAGCTACTTCCTTTATGTGTGTATTTTCAGGTGGCAATTCTGCCTTTCACTGTTGTCCCTCAGTTTGAGTTCCTTCGATGCAATTTAAGGATTATGACTAAATGGCTCCCCCCTGTGCTCAGTCCCGATGCTCACAGAGCATTTCAAGGATGGAGTTCATTTACAGCATTGCATTATTGGGAAAAATAATGGTTTTTGGAATTAGTACTAACCTCTCTTTAAAGTTGTGGGTAATATTACAATAATTTCAAAGTCTAGGTGTAGGAACTGCTCCATTATTGACTAATTTGATAATAGAAGCCAGACACTTAATGAAAAAGTTGGACTGCAACTTCAGTGTAGGTAACAGCTAGAGTAAAACACTGAGACATAAGAATGGAGACAGTGTACAGGAAAGAAACTCTAAGATAGAATAGTTGATTTGTCTCTTCTATGTGTGTTTGTGTATATATATATATACACACACAGTGTGTTTATGTGTTGTAACAATGATAGTAGCACTCTTTTGCAGTAAAATCATTGCTTGCCTTTTGAGAAATTGTTTGCACCTGCTACTCTTGAACTTCAGAACTGAAGAATTTACTGAATGTGTTCCACGGTCATGTGGGATTGTGTCAGAAAACTGACAATGTAACACACTTTTTGGTCTGAGACTTTAGGGATTTTGCAAATCCATCGCAACATAAAATCAGGATTTGGGATTTAAAACTCTAAAAAATTAAGAAGCTTAAAATGAAACCTCGAAGAGAACAGAGCTCTGTCACCCTGCCCTGAACATTGTCTTTTGTTGTGTGGCTAGGTACATTCAGTGGTTATTACATGGTGAGATGTCTTTGCAAGCAGACATCCAGACCCAAAAAGCATCACAGTGAATTCAGTGGGATGTCTGAGCAGTACTCACTTCATTATACAGCAGATGTGAAGCTGGAGCCAGTTTATCACAGGAAGTTTTTGAGTGGAGGCTGAGAAATGTGTTGAGCTTTGGAGAAGGCATAGTGCATTGATCAGAGAAAAAAACAAAGGAAAACATGTTAAAACTGAGTAATGCCATCTGAAATTAAATGCCTGCATTAAAGTCTGCAGTGGAAAGTATCTTGTAAGCATTTATCTTGCTATTTGGTATCCTTCATGATCAAAGCAAGGATTAATTGAAGTGTTAGACGATAGTTTTTGTTTTGGATAAGAGTTGGGGTGAAGCAGTCTGTATAGTAAAGCTGATATGAAACCCATGAAATTGTAACCCCTCTCACTGCATAGTTTGTGTAGAGCATCTTCTGACTCTGATTTAGGCTGACAGATGTTGAGTTGGCCTAAAATTTCTATAGAGCATTGCATGCCATTTTTCTCCAATATTGCATGCTCATGTAATAACCAGTTTTTAAACAAAGTACAGAGAAACATGGTGCATTTCATTTCATTGAAGTCTCACCCTGAGTTTTGTGGAGTCTGAAATGACATAAACTTAAAATGTCTTTGAAATTTTGGTGTCTGTCTTTTCTTTAAGTAGCATTTCTAGTGCCTTAATCATTATTCTGTATAGCCATCCTTCTTGTCCTCGTAGTCCCAGAGTAGCTCAGAGAAGTCTTTCAATGAACCTGTGGTATTCAGGTGCTCTTAAGAGACTGAGGTCATCTTTAGTTGTACAGATTTGAGAAAAAGACACTGCAGTATAAACACAATACTTGTATAAAGCAGCTCTGCAGGTTTAGTGTAGGTGAATTTGACAGACGTCAGCAGTTCCAGCTGGGAAGCTCTCTCAAGCTTCCACCCATTGTTAGGATCATCTCCAGCTGCATCCACCCTGACAGTTTATCATGAGTCATATAATTCATTCCCTCTAGAATGCATTTATGCAGACGTGTTCTGTTTGATAGAAACTTATCTTAGTGCTCGTTCTGGACTTCTGTAAATAGTCCTAAAATGAAAACTCAAGCAAGGTTGTTGGAGAGATTGGACAGAATATTTTAGCAGGATTCTCTTTAATTGAAATTTTCAAGTCCTTCAGAGGGCATGTAAATACTCCAAGCTGTACTTAAAACTCACATTAGCTATTTGCAGAGAAATAGGAAAGGTATATGAGCTCCCATGAGCTTTGTGGTGTGTCTGTGCAGGTGTGATTGGCTCTTGGGTGGCTCTTGGTCCTAAAACCAGCACCACCTGGGCTGGTTTTAGTACAGTTCTCACAGCTGGAGATGCAGTGGTTGTTCCCATAAGGAATGTCTTGTTACCAGACCAGCTTAAGATCCTGCCCCTGTTTCTTTGCTGTTCTGATTGCCAAGTTAATTACAGAAAGCTGAGAGAAGCATCCTTGAGTTCTGCTCCTGTAAGTGGAGTTAGGTTTTGCTGTACAGACCAATGGATGGTTCTTCTGTAGGCCCAGGAGTCTGCAGATGGAGAGGGGCAGGGTCACACTAAACCTAGAGAGTTGGCCAGTAAAATCTGGTGGGTTTCTCCTTTATAAAACTGCATGCATGTGCATATTATTATTCTCTATGACCTCGTTAAAAAAACAAAAACAACCTGACTTTTATTCAAAGCTCCTTGTTGTTCATGGATTTGGTATTTTGAGTGACTCTTTCAGCATAAGGATCCATTTACCTAAGGTTTAGTTTGATGTGTAGGTTTCATATAGTTGAGTTGGTGTCCAAATGTTGGGGTTTTCTTATTTTTATGGTGAGAGACGGAGTGAGTACAAAATGAGATTTTCATTATTCATCTTCACCATGGTTCCTGCTCTTCATGTGCTTTCCTTCATGCACAGAGGTGTTTGAGACATCTGTTAAAGATGAAATACCAGGGTGGCTAGAAGCAGGATGTTGTAACTTATGTTTTTTTCAGTGCCATTTCTCTTATTTAAACTGCCACTTTGTTTTCAAGTTGTGGATATATTGTGGTGTAAATTCTTGTAGTTCTCCCCACACAGTGTCATCTACAATGCTAATCTGCACAATGCACAGCACAGCTTCTCTCCTGGGCACACAGCGTTCTCAACCAAATTCATTTTCATGCCTTTTAATTGAATAATAGAAGAATTCTTTAGACCTTTATTTGAAAAATCTCACAGGGGAGGAGGAAGCTGAAGTAACAAAAATAAATAATACATACATCTACTGTGTTTTGGCAACTAAAGGGAAAAGTGTTTGAAAATCCAAAAGCATTGATTTTTCTGAAAAATTCATGTAGGCTTTTATTTGTGTGAAAGTTGAAAGCCACAAAATATGAATTTGTTTAAGAATGTGCTGTAGTTTCTGTCTCATGCAATTTCACAGTGAAATAAAAAGGCATAAAATGATCTGTCACTTTCATATGCACAGTTGTATCTTTTGATCATGTTACTGCACAATATCTGAAACAACGCTTCATTAAAAGACACTACTTACAAGAAACAAAAGGTTATTAAGTGCTGTGAAATAGCATTTTATGTTAGAAGCATCACATTTGGTGGTACTTTCCAATGGAAAGGGAAGACAACTGTTACAGTTTAAACCAACTGAATAGCCTTTGTTGTAATGGATGCTTCTTTTGAGTAAAAAATAATGCCACAACGATTTTATTTCATTTATTTTTATTTCATCATTCTTGTTTTTAACTTTCCCTAGATGAGACAAGGGGCTTTCCTGGTCAACACAGCTCGAGGTGGGTTAGTAGACGAAAAAGCACTTGCACAGGCCCTGAAGGAAGGAAGGATACGAGGGGCAGCCTTAGATGTACATGAGTCAGAACCATTCAGGTGCTTTTCCTTTTCTTTTCTTTTTATTTTGTTCACTTTCTTATTTTTAAGTCTTAGTGCATGATACAATCAACAGCAACAAGTAAATTGAGTTTTCCGTTCATTCGGTAGCTAAATACTCCTTAGCAAAGCAACATGAATCTGTGCAGCACTGGACTAATGCAAATGTAGATGGAGCTTGTTTGTGTGATTAGAAGTGAAAAAAGTGACATCCATGATTCCTTTAAAAAATAAATGAAATTCCAGTGAGTTTATTTAGGAGAAATAGCAGGGACCTGGATTTAAATCCTGGGCGTGGCTTTGGCCATGGCTTTGAGTGGAGTGCACCTTTGCCATTGATGCAGCTCTGGAGGCAGCTGATGTCTGAACAGAGTCTTTCAAAGGCAAAGAATTGAGATGTGGTGTGAGAAGTAACTGCTTTATGACACCTTTCTGAAGGAAATAACATACTTCTGTCCAGATTGCCTCTGCAGGAAAGCCATAAATATAAGAGTTTGCAAAAAAAAAAAGTTCAGGAAGGCTGTCAGAGTGCAGGTTTGGTTTTGTTTTACCCTCTATCAGGCAGGGCTGGTAGCACAAGCCTGAATTTTTAAATGACTGACAAGTCCAGTGTGTTAGGCAGAGATGTACCATTCCCCTAAGTGCCATTGGCATAGAGATACTAGCACTCCTAATCAAAATTAGCCTATTTCGTATGTCCTTGAGTCTTGAGAACAGACTGCTGTAGCTAGTCCTTGCATGTGACAAGCCTTTTTCAGGCTGGGCAGGGGAAAAAGTTATTTTTAACTGGAACAATCCACACAAGTTTTTGAAGAAGAACAGATTCAGGGCAGGTTGTAAAGACTGGAGAGAGGACATTTATCTCTCATCCCAGCTTGAGGGGGAAATAGAACCTTTGTAAAAATAGAATAGTATCCTTTTAGCCAGAATTTTTATATCTACTGAGGCTTGATGCCACATCACAAATATTTAATTTTATTTATGCATACCTTGCATTCATTTACTCCTAAATGTAGTCATTACAGTGCAGCAGTGCTGTGCAAAGCCAGAGTGTAGCAGCTCAGGGGACTTCCAGCTCCATACATTCTTCCCAACTCCGATCTCAGCTGTGCACAAGCAGCTCGTTGCACCTCTAGGAAGCCCCATTTGCTGCATGGAGATGCCATCTGCAGAGATTCAGTTGCAGGATTACAGCCACAATTTCCTTTGGCTTCAGTGCTGCATGTCTATCTGATGGCAGCATGCAACTCTTTATTCAAGAGTTTTGCCAGATATTTTGATGTTTATTGAAGTACAGATGAAATCTATCATTTTATGAATTATGACCAACTCTGAAAGCACACTTTTGTCTTAAAGTATTTGTTCTCCTGTTGTTACAGTTGACTGCAAGATTATTAAAACTGGAAATAAATAGGAGGAGCGAGTTTCCATTATTTTCAGTTTCTTTACTCTGTATCTGTGATAACACTTTTACACAGATTCATTGCTTTCCCTGAAAAACAATCTGTAAAGTAAATTTCCTTCTTTCTGTGGAATTTCTATAAAGGGATGGGAAGGAAAAAACCAGTTAAAAATAATAGGAAAAAATGCCCTGAATTACCAAAAAGCCATTGAGGCTGCTGATGGACACACTTCTGATTTGGAAAAGAATTGTACAGTTTACTTTCTTTAAATGATTAAATGTCATATTGACAGAAAGAGAAGAGCTTTGTTGGTTAATGCAATAAAAGTAAAATTGTGCTGAACTGGACAAATGGAATGGCATCCTAAATTAATTTGTGTTTTACTTCATGCATTTCTGCCCCAGAACTGGAGTGGCAGTGGCTGTAGTTACAATAAGTGCATTGGACAGAAGCTAATGTTGCTGCTATACTTAAGTTCTAGCCTTTGAGTCTATAAAAAGTGATTGTTGCTTATTTATACCATGAAAAGTACATTAAATTAATGGACAGAATTATAAACAAACTCAATAAAGCATAGAAATGCAATTCTTTTCTGTTGTAGAAATTAATCTGTATATGTACAAATCCATCTGGATCCCTCCCCCCCCTTTCTTTCCCCTTGCCCCCCCCAGTATTGTTTTTGTCATTTGATCTTGTTTTAAATTCTCATCTAGCTTTAGTCAGGGCCCCTTGAAGGATGCACCAAACCTGATCTGTACCCCACATGCAGCCTGGTATAGTGAGCAAGCCTCGATTGAGATGCGGGAGGAAGCAGCGCGGGAGATCCGAAGGGCGATCACAGGTACTGACTCACTTTATCATCAGCTCCTTCACTGGGTCGTGCTTTTTAAGAAACCTATTTCTTTAGTCTGGAAAGGTGCTGAAAAGGAGCAGCCTTGGGTTTTGTTTCTAATATTTGGAACACAGAAATGAGCCAATGCCCTTTAAGTGTGCTCTCAGAACTGGAACAAGTCCTTTTGAAGGTTCTTTGCAATTACAGAGGAAGGCAGGCACTTCAGAATAAGTACTTTTTTCATGTAAGATAAACTGTATTTATATGTGAAAGATCTGCTTTTTTTCCTTTGTTGCATATAACTGTTACCCATTTGATAGGTTTGACTGCAAGTCCTCCTGGTATTGCTGGTATCTTCCTTAGCTTTTCCTAGATGTCCCCTTATATTTGTCATGAGCAGTTCTCTACATTAAGTTCTCAGTATTTTGTTGGGAGGTTATTCTATTTTAGATGTTCCCCTCTTCAAAGCCTTGCTAAAGAAGTCTGGCATTTTAAAGGGCAGAGTGTCTTTGTTATATAACTGCCATGTAATTGTAAACTGCTCACATAAGAGAAAACAGTTACGTCTCGAACATGCACTGCTAATAAATAAAATGAGAGGACTGAGCCATTTGGCATGGATTTGAATCCCTTGTAGCCTAAAATAAAAGGCAGGATTTTCCTACTGGAAAATGATTCATTAAGCACTAATGTTTTCTCTTTAGTTGGACTTTGCTGTGTCCCCCTTGGCGATACAGTCTGAATGCTCTGCAGACATGCAGGGCCATCTGTGTCACCTTGAGAGCAGTTCAGTGCCAACACATTGCTCTGTTACACAAAAAGCACTGGCAGTAGCCTTCCCTCTGGCTTGTGCCTAGAGAGGCCAGGCAATTTAGTTTCATTTACAGGCTCTGCAGAAAGAAGATTCTCCTCTGGATGCTAATTAAAGGCACCTCTTAAACTCCTGATCTGAATTGTCCTTTACTGGACAATTTCACTCTGATTTAGAGGTGACCTGAAGAGCCTGACCATCCCTTTGCTGGAATTGGTCCTTGTGGCTGCACTCCAGAGCTCCAGTAGTACATTTGTTTGTTAGGTGTTCAATAACTGTTGCCTGCTCCCAGATAGCTCTGGGAGAGATTGCATCTGAAACCTGCTTGGGGGAGGATTGATGTGCAAATAAGCATTAATAGGTCTGAAAACTAAATAAGAACCAGCTATCCAGAGCTAGTTTTATGTTGAATTTGTGCAGTAGCCCAAGCATATGTGCCTGGGAAGGCAGACCTACAGTTCCTTGAAGTGTGTGAGGGTGCTCTCAGCAATCTGTATCATTGATTTGTATCGAAGCTGTCAGCACTTCAGTGTTTGCATATGGTTTTTAGTAAGATCAAACTGAGACCAGCGTTAAGGAGGTGAGAATGACATTGAATTGCAGTGAAACAAATGTAGGAAAGATACAGGAAATGTGGGATAAAGCTGGATATATGAAAACCATAGGGGAGCACAAAGAAGAGAGGGTGTAGAGAGGGAGAATAATTGGAAAAAGGTGTGAAGTGGGGGAATGAAGGCTATGACTACCATCTGACAATAAAAATGTTAAGTGTTTCTGCTGTTGCTTAAAAGTCAATGATGTTGTGATGTGTAAAGTAGAAATAATCAGCAGAGATTAAATGTCTTGAAATATATTTTTAAACTTGGAAGCACTCCAAGTATGAAATAAAGAGGACCATGGGAATGGAAGTAAGAGGAAGGCAAGCATGGCAAGTGAAAAGATCGTTATGAGTTTAAAATAAAAAAAGAAATACTGGCTATTGAGGGGAGAACATGCTTATAGAAGTTAGCAAAATGAAGAAGGAGGGGGGCAAAGAGGAAGACAGGATTGAGAAGGATAAACATCAGAATAAGAAAGATACTGTTTTAATTTGTGGACAGTTCTGGCAGAAGTTTAGTGGATGTATATTTCAGCTGCATATAGAAGATGATTTCTAGATGGTTGGAATTCACCCATAATGGGACATGTACCTCACCTTGTCCAATATTGAGCTAAAAGCCCTTTCAGTTTCTCACAGGAGACGTGAGAAGTTCAGGGACATCAGCTCAAGTCATGGAGTAACACCTATTTGATGGTATCCACTGCATGAAAAAACAATTCCGTGAAAAGGCTTTTTTTATAGCCCTGTTGTGGCCAGGCAGATGGATAGAAAGAACAGGCAGACAGTGAAGTTCTTAATCAAATTTCCAGTAGGAAGCTGGGGACAAAGGGCTGAATTCTTTCATGATGGAGCATGGTCAGTTTTTGAAAGGGTTTCTGGATTACCATTGCCAGCGGCAGCAGGGGTGGACTCAGAATTACCTCTTTGTACTGCTGTTTGTGCAAATGCACTGTAAGATTGAACTTTACTAGAGACACATTAAAACAGATGTCAGAAAAAACGTATGCTCCAATTGATCTCTCTGCTGTTAAAATAGGTGGAAATATTCCTGTTGCCATGAGGAAAATGTGTTGGATCTGCTCATGTCATTTGTTGCAGGGCTGGAGATAGTTCTGCAGAGGAAAGTCACAGGCTTGTCCAGTGTGTGCTGAATCAGGGTGACTGATTTTCCAGTCTTAAAACTTCAGTTGTATTTCAGAGGTTAAGGACAAGTTTTGAAGAAATGAAGAAGGGAAATTCTGTTGTATTTTTGTTTTATGTAGGAATGAAAGACTGAGGATTAATAATACATTTTAGTAAATAAACATGAGCAATTTCGATAAAGAAGGGAAAAATCAGGAGGACAGGGAATAAGTGTTGGTCATATTCAGGTTTATGGCATAATTCCATTCAGAATTCCATATTTTTCATTAAGTGTTTTTAATTGCTGCTACATGTGGAGGGAAAAGGAGGAAAGTGATGTTGAGGACAGAAAGCAGGAGGCTATATTACTGAATTTGATTGGTGCTTATGCTCTATATTCAATTTACATCTTCTTGGAAAGATGAATCTTATTTTTTGATTTTGGTTTTACTGAGACCTGTATACAAGCTACAAAGAGAGACAGGAAAATCAAAACTAAACAGAGCATTGTAGCCGTTATTACCTAAGTCCCAGGCAGAAGGGTTACAGCAAGGATCAAAAACAAGCTCTTAGTGTAATTTTATATATGGATTTAAATATGCAAATATTCATAAGTATTTTCAAAATAGACACAGTAAGAGTATATGGCACATGATTTTTATACATTTTTATTTCCTTTTCCTCACTTCATCTTAGGTCGTATTCCAGACAGTCTGAAAAACTGTGTTAACAAAGATCACTTGACTGCAGCTACACATTGGGCCAGCATGGACCCTGGAGTTGTTCATCCGGAGCTTAATGGTGCTGCATACAGGTAAGTGTGCTGAAGAGGTAAAAGAAACACCTCCATAATTCAGTGTAGGTTTTGAAGAACAGATTAAAGACCTTCCTATTAATGAATGAAGTGCTTTTGGATTACACACCAGCAATATTGTTTTTGTAATTGTTGTGTTCAGGAGAATAATCTTGTTTTGCTAATTGATGTCAGTCATGCTGTGTCTAACTATGAATCCTCTTACAGTGTTTTTTTGTTGGGTTAGTATGTGAGCAATATGCATTTGTTTGTATATTCAAGTAAATTCTGGTCATCTCTGGTGTTGCAGTGGAAGTTTTATGTTCCTTTGCTGAAGGTAATGATGCAGCTGCAGGTTACAGAAAGACTTCCAATAATAAACTTACGTTGCTTTGTGGCCTCCAGACACAAGAGAGAACAAGTAACTCAGTATTGAAAGCAGTGGAACAGCCTGTGGTGATTATAAAAATATGTTTAAAATAGCTTTTACTAAATTATATGTTTAATTTTTAAGCAGAAGCGTTTGAGAGGCTTGATCTATGTATTCTCAGTCAACTGTGAAAGCAGGTCTTAATAATTAATAGAAAGGGGCAATTTTTTACATTTAATATGCACATTCCTTAGTTATTTTGTTTGCTTGAGAGTCTTTCTCTGTCCCTTTATCCCTAGCAGCAGATTCTTCCTAGTAGCCAGCTTCAGACAATTTTTATTCACGAAAGACATTTGCAGTTTTTTTATTTTCCAGTATGGTGTTTACACGTAAGTAGGATGAAAGTGGCAGAAAGTTACAAATGCCTGCTTCCCTCAAGGCCTTGAGGAAAAGGACAGTGCAGTCCTCTCACTATTTTGTCATACCTCTTTATCCTAATCTTTCCTTCAAAAATCTGCCTTACCTTTGTCCTTCTTTTTGAAGACTCCCCATACTTTTAAAAGAAGGGGGATTCCTGGTTTTGTGTTACTCCACATGGGAACCCAGCTGTGCCCTGCTGAGAAGTGAAGCAAAGTTTTCCTGTCCCAGTGACTTGGAACAGTTTCTCATCAGAAAGTGATGGAGAGGTGTCAGGGACGAGAGTCACCATCCTCTGCCACAACCTCTTTATCAGGAGCCATAAATGCACTGAGGGAAAAGAATAACTTGGATTTGGTGAACAACTGTTTATGTCACATCACTTGAAGATCTTTATTTCTGGAAGTACAGCCATAGGCCTAAATATCTAAGAAGGGTGTTTTTATTTGCTTAAATGAGAAGCTGAAGCACACATGTTCTCCTCCACACAGCATCTGGTTTCATGGACTTCAGCTTGGAGTAGTGAGGGTATGGCTGAGTGTAATTGGGGCTTAAAGGCAGGTGTTGCTGGACAGGAGGTAATAACTCCAGCCCTGCCATGGAAGTTGAGAACAGGGGTGTCCATGCCCAAATAAAATGCAGGTTTTTGTTCTCGTTTTGGGGGTCACAAGTCCAGCAGAAGCAGGCTTTGCAGCCAGAAATTAATTTTAACTTAGGAATGTTTGAGGAGTTAAAGATTTACAAGGTAAAGACCATGTGTATTCAATTTAAGCAGGATAAACACAGGACTGAGTGGCTTTTTAAGACATTGTTTCAGTCAGTTTTTTCAATTAAAAAAATAATCATAAAATTCTGATTTAATTATTTTCAAATGCAAAATAAAACTAATTTTGGGAATTTTGAAGCAGGAGTTAATAGTTATATAATGAATATTAAAAGCTTTTTGGAGGGGTAATAGAATAGTGTTTGAATTTGGGTGAAGGCAGTTACTATTATGTGAAGTGCAAAATATGCATCACTTGAAGCTCAGGTTTTATGAAGAAGTTGGTTTCAATAGCAGTGTTTGCTGATGCTTAATTCCCACCTGGAGTAAGTACAGCATTTGAATTGATTGTTCAAACCATATTTTTCCGTCTTTTCATTGCAATCCAAGATTATGTTGAGCTAAGTGAGTTCTGGAGTCTTTCACAGACTGTGTGATGTTTCAGATGTGTTAATAACTATATCATACTCATGTAATTGCATTAGAAGATAAGACTTGGGATAATAATTTATATGTTAAAAAATGCAAATATCTCTTTTGGTGAGCTAGAACTAACGAGCCTGTTTTATTCTGGATATATCATTTGCTTGTATTTTGATGTAGGATAGAAATCTCAAATTATCACATATTACCACAAGCCAAGAACGCTGAGCATTAGTCAGCAGAATGTAATCTAGATATCCTGAATACCCTCATATTATGGAGAAAACAAATCTATTTACTCTGTGAAATGCAAGACACCCAATCAACACTAAAGGTCATGCAAACAGGACCTATCCCATGAGTAAAGATCAACAGTTCTCCTGAGAAGGAATTATTTGTAGTGGTCTTGGTGAAGCAGCATAACATACACTGATCTTGTGTTATTATTGTGTATTTGTTACTGAGCTGCCTGTGAAATAACCTCTTGCTGTTTCCTGCGTCACAGAGCAGGAGGTTCACAGGCACAGTGAAATTCAACAGCCAGTGATTGTACCATTTATAGACATTTTCACACATCTTCTGCCTCCTAACAGGTAGAAGGTAAGGCTGGATATGGCTCTGAGCAGCCTGGTCTAGTGGAAGGTGTCCTTGCCCATGGCAGGGAGGTGGAACAAAATGACCTTTGAGGTCCCAAACCACACCATTCCATGATTCTATGTGTGTCTGGGTACTGAGAGGTACTTGGATGAGAGTGGCTGGATGTTGGTAGTTGAAGAGTTATTTCATGTTGAGGTACTTCAATGGTGATTCTCAGACTCAGTTCATGATAACAGCATGCTCTTCAAAATTTAACCTAGGACAGACTCAGTTTCTTGAACAGAGTTTTACATAGTGAATTCAAGGTGCTTCTGCAGTTTAAAAGAGGAGATGAATGTAGAAATTACAGTTGCCTATGTGTTGTAATTAAGGGGGCTACTGTATTTTTTCTCCTAAATTAAGACTATGTGGGGCAAGGGGATGGAAGAGTACGGATTAACAGAAATGAGAATGCTCACGTCTGCTTTCACAACAATTTGATTAAGTGGACATTTTACCTGGAAAACATTTCAACTTACTGCTGCCAGAGGAGGAAGATAGAAAGGGACTTTATGAAGTGCTGGAGGGCATGTATTTGCTGGTTAAAAACAGAAAAAAAAAAAAAGAATATAAAAGCAATAAATAGCAACAAAAGGGAAAGTTATATAGAATAGATATGCTCATGGGTAGAGACTCAAGTTTGTGTGCCCTCCTTTCAGAGACACACTGATGATTAAATTAAAAAGGGACAAAAATTTTAAGAAGAGGATTTTAAAGTAGGGTTAGGAGTTGTTAAGTAAAATACAATGTCTGTAGAACAACATGGTATCTGTATTTTGGCTGGTGCCACCACTGTGTTAGCTTTAGGACAAGAAAAACAATTGTAGGACCTCTGGGTGGTACTAAAAGTCTGTAGGGAACCTGTATCTGAGGAGAGGTACTGACAGGGAGAATCCTGCTGGTTATAACTTGGTGTCCAGGGGAGATGTCCTTATATACAGAAAGGATATTTGGAGTCAGAGTAGAATTACAGACCTGCAGTTGGAAATGTTTAATGTGCTTGTGAGGTGACTCCTGGTGCCCCTGATTCAGCACTCTCCATTTTCATGAGGGGAGGCTCTGACTCTTTTTTCCTGAAGAAAACAGTTGCAGAAGTTGCTCTCTCCTTGATTTTTTTCCAGCTCTGGTGTGTTGATACTCAGGGGATATGTTGTTAGAAAGTAGAGATTGTGTGTTGAGAACAGCTGCAGGGTTGGACTTTCAAATAGAAATTTGTGTCATGTTGTGTGTTTTGCAAAGCACCTAGAATAACAGATAAGCTGTTTCAAAATTAAATTTGAGTAAGTAAAACAATACTGTCTAACAGTTTCCATAGGAATTGAGGCAAATTTGATTAATAAGATTCAAATGGAGTTACTGAAACAAGTAACTAATTCCATTAGCAACTGCAAATTAATTCTAAGGAACCTCTGTGGAGAAGGAATTAGCATAGGAAGCCCTGTAAATAAATGTACGATTGGGAACAAAGTTATTTGGCCTACAGGTGGTGTGATCTGTCACATCCTTTGTTACCCATCAGATTACAGTCAGAGTTGTGGTGTGCAGGAGTCTTCCCCAGGATGACCAGACCAGTGAGTGGTGTTCTTGTTGTCCCTGTGCCATGTCAGCCACACTGAGCCCCTCTGGCTCCATGTTTGCAAAAAGCAAGTTCCCATGATGTTTCTGTGAAGGAAGCAAAAAGAACAAGTCAGTGTGCTTGCATCCAGCTTTTTTTCTCCTGAGTCTTGCATAAGTTCTGCACTAATTTTCTGTCAGTTTGAGGGAACTTAGGATAAGCAGCACAACCACATACATTACCATGGAAAAGATGGTGCAGAAATGGGGTGAAATTGCCTGGTGCATTGAACTCTGATGAGAAAATCAGCAGCAGAATAATGTGATACTTGAAAGAGCTTGACAAGACTATGAGTGCATTTTGTCCCATGTAGTTCTGAGTAAATACTTGGGTGGCAAAAGCTGCAGTGAGTGGTAGTTTGTGTATTTAGGCTTTCAAATGGATAATGCTCTCACCAGGATGCTTGGGTGAGCAGAGTACAGCAGGAGAGAACGAGAGAAATGAGGGGTGAGTGGGCAGCTTTATGATGAGGGGAGGCTAAGGGTCAGTGGTAAGTGGCCAGTGTGACATAACTTGCAAATGGATATTGAGGTATTTGACTAAAAAGAAAACATATTTTTATTAAATCCATGTGTGGCTGTTGTTCCGATACCGCACTGTGAAATACAAGAGTTCATCAGTTACATCTGAACTTTGGTATTGGAACTGTAGATCTGCAAGATTTTTTTAGCCTGATAACATCATAAAATTGAGCTGAATCAGAGGGTGATTCTTTTGTTGAATGCATAAAATATTTAGGCCTTGGTGTTTGTCCAACTGGAGTAAGAAATCTTTAAAATTATCCATAAATTTTGTGTTTGCATCTCTCTTTCTTGCAGTCTGCCTTAACCACTTGTCCTCTGTGTAACTGGGACTGGGTCTCTTTCAGTAAAGTGCAGAGGCAAGTTTGATGCTGAAAAAGTTACTCAGATGCAATAGGCTTGAGTTTGTCATCTTACGAGTGTGTAGGTGTATTGGCTTTTTAGGAAGCTGTCAGAAGCTAAGGCTGCAGAAATAGTTTAAAGAAATATATTTTCAAACCACAACAATGAAAATGTAAAATTTCTACGTGAGAGTGAAAGAGGAAGAAAAATCCCTAAAGGTCAACTTGAGGAAAAGTCATAGAGAACAGATACTGCACGGAATTACTTCTTGTTGAGGTTATACTTTGAGAGGAGCAATAGTTTCAAGTTCTTTCCTTTGCAGTGCTGTTACTCATG
Organism: Lichenostomus cassidix; assembly: GCF_008360975.1. Lineage (NCBI taxonomy): Eukaryota > Metazoa > Chordata > Aves > Passeriformes > Meliphagidae > Lichenostomus > Lichenostomus cassidix. The sequence continues at coordinate 62,935,098 of NC_139484.1, read as the reverse complement.
CTATTAAATCTGAAGAAATAATCTGACAAACTTTCATATAATTTGATTAAAACATAGCATCCTTTGCTTTATTTAGTCACATCTGCAAACGGCATCTCATCTGGAGCTTAACCCGCTGTGTTTCTAACTGCTCTGACAACAAAATAATCAACTCAATAGCTCTAGGAGGAGGCGGGGTGGGCTCTCTGCTCAGTCCCTCCTGGTTTTTAACGCCTGCTCTCTTTCTCTCCTCCCAGCAGGTATCCCCCGGGCGTTGTCAGCGTGGCTTCCACCGGCATACCTGCGGCAGTAGAAGGAATAGTCCCCAACCCCATGTCTTTATCACACGGCCTCCCTGCTGTAGCTCACCCGCCCCACGCTCCTTCCCCTGGCCAAACTGTCAAACCAGAAGCTGATAGAGACCACCCGAGCGACCAATTGTAGCCTACAGCAGCATTCCCAGCATCGGAGACTCCAGCTTCAGCGCGTGGAAAACAAAACAACACAAAACAAAACCCTGGATTTTGATTTAAGGCAAAAAAACCATGAACTTACAGGAGGAGACGATTATTGGTTTAGAAACTGGTCCAATATACAGTATAAAAGGAAAAGGTGGGAGACAAAAAGAAGATTTGGAAACATTTTTTCCTCCGTATAAATTGTAGTTTGTCCCTGTCCAGTGGACTGATTCACTGTTTCTGTGTCCTATGGGTTCTTTGTTAAGCAAGAGAAGTTAGTAGTTAATTATATCATGAATGTACTTGTCTGTGTACAGTTTCTAGAACATTAAAAAGGGTTTGTTTGCTTAGCTGTCAACAAGGAAAAACATAAGGGAGGCATTCAACAAACCAGTTTTGAGATTAAAAATCCTTTCTTTTATATTTTCAAACATGCCCAAAAATGAGGCAGTTGGCAAACTTCTCAGGACAATGAATTTTTCCCATTTTTCTTTCTACGCCACACAGTGCATTGTTTTTTCTACCTGCTTGTCTTATTTTTTAGAATAATTTAGTAAACAAAAGAAAAACAGTTTCTCCTAATTTTGGCATGAATTCCCTTATTTCAAAATGAAGAAACCTTGCAAAGAGATTTTGAGGAAAAAAAAAAAGGTTTTGTATAAACGAGCATTGTGCTTTTTGTCACCAGTTAAAGTATATATTATTGGTGGTATCTGGAAAAGGCACTAGACTACTGAAAAGTAGCAGCATTTCATTGCCTACATTGATTCCTTCCTGGTAATGTGGTAGGCTAGCAATATTTTTGGTTAAAATCATGTTTGTGACTGTAACCATTTGTATGAATTATTTTAAAGAAATAAAAATCCCAGACAAATATCATATGTGTAAAAATTTTTATTTCTAGTAACTGTTTATTCAACTTTTATTAGGTTTCTTAGCTGTAATTTTTAAACAGATGCTGTCAAGTATTTCATTTCTAGCTTTACTTTGCTCTCTGTTGTTTGTAATACTGTCTTGGAAGCTTGAAAAATAAAAAAAAAAAATACTTCTTTCCATACCATTTTTCCCTTTACATTTCGTAAATGTTGATCTTTTTTCCTGTGTTTCTAATGGAGTTTGAAATTAAGATGGATTTTGATTTGTACACCGGCATCATCAGCTACAATGTGGTAACAGCATTTATGCCACCACTGTGGGCAGAGCAGAGGAGGTACAACAGCAACACAACAACAACAGTAATAATAATAATAAATGTCTTTTGCCGAAGTCCAACATGAGAAGTGTCCATTGTTTTATTTGCTTTTGTGATGATGGAAGAGTGCAGCCAGGATGTAATTGTATTTGCTATATTGAAAGAGTTTGTTTCTTTGAGCACAGGCAGAAGTGTGTTCAGGGCAGGTCAGATTTCAGCTGGATGCTGTTCCAGCCTTTCCTGTACTCCTGGGTAAGATGTCCTTCATCCCCACACCGTTTTAAAAAAAAGCCAAAAAAACGAGACAAAAGTTTAGCTGTTTCAGGAGGGAAATCCAATGTGGACAAAAGTGAGCCTGGACATGAACATCCTTGGTGGTTTCTTGTCTCTTTTTTCACTATTGGACAAACAGTGCACCCACCTAACGTTGGTGAGCTGGTTTTGTGGCATCTGTGAAAAGTTCTGTCCCTATCCTTGCAAGTCTACAGAGTAATCTCCACCTCAGGGAAGTGGTAAGAGGCTGCAAATCACAGAAGTTTGAAATTTGTGGATGTGTATGCAGGGAGCACTATGTAAAGTGAAATTTTGTCTCCATGGAAGAGAGGAAGTTTTTTGCCTTGAACATTTAGAGCTAAAAATACCATCCATTAGAATTTATTTGATGGCAAAACTACTTCTTTTGCCTCCATGAAATAAAACAGAAACAGCCCTAAAGCTGTGAGTTACCCCAGCAAAGACACTTCTAAGAGCTTTGAGGCCAAAAACTTGCAGAAAACCAAATGCAGTCTCCTGCTGTTGAAGTGGGATTTCATATTTCTTGGGTAATTCATATTTTAAGATGCTGCTTTGTCAGGCTGAAGTTGCTTCTTTAACATATGTAAAACAAACATTTAACATCTGGCTGCAAAGAGTCACTGACAGCCACATTTGCAGCCCAATTTCCCAAGGAAAAACCAAGAGGGTTACATACATTGGTTTGGACATGGCTTATGTAAGTAAATTTTGTTTCTAGTGGGTTGCTAATTGATGAACTAGAAATGGTGTTTCTTGTGTTTACTTCTTGGGCTCAGTTCTGAAGCTTTTGAACTGTTGTCTGTGCTTGCTCAGGATTTTCAGGATTTCAACCTGAAATGCACTGTGTTCAATATTTTTATGGTGGTGTTAGAGATTATCTTACTGAAGCAGGGTAACCCAGTTTGCTGCTTCAGAAAGGAGAAGCCATCTGGGCAATGACAATACTGATGGATGCTGACTTTGGGCTGTGGTCTGTAAAGCTGAATTTCAAAAAAGGAATGAAAGCCAAACTTTGAGTAAATGACTGATTGGAGAAGGGGCCCATAATAAACAAAAGGCTGTTAAACCACAGTAGCCTTCTCTTCTATGACTGCTTTTGTTGGATAGTGGAAATGTGATGAGATCTTCCTCTATTTGGTAAAGGATGTGCTAAATAAAGTTTAGACAGAAGATGCAGTTAACGGGAAAATCCAGAGTGGTGAAGGGGATGGCATCGGAGGCCACAGGTGACCTGAAGCAATGTTAAAAGGTGAAAGAGGCGTTTGATCAAAGTGCCTGCCTTGAACAAGGTTTTCTTTTGGTGGCATTATTTGAATTGAGGGTCTTGGCCAAGAATGAGGCCAAACATGCCAAAAATGCTGCTGGCTCAAAGGCTGGAAGGATGCATCAGCAACAGCAGGATGGCAGGAGGCTCTGGGGCTGCACGAGAATTTGGTGCTGGCTAAGAAAGCTGCCAGTTGTGCAAATGCAAAGTCAGGTGGTTGCAAGTCAAACAAAAACTTGTCAGAAAAAGGACCCGTGAGTGCTTTCCCATGGCAGGGCTGATGGATTGCTGCTGTGGGAAGGAGCAGTGTGGTGTCAGATGCATCTGGCATGGTGGTTTTGGTAAGTCTGAGAATGGATCAGAGATGTTACACAGGACCTGTTACATTTGGTGAGTAATTTTGGTCTGGTATTTTTAAAAAATTGAGCTGAAGTCACAGCAGGGACAGGCTCTCAAAATCACTGATGGTGTGCAGGGCTCATAGGAGAGGAAATGGGAATAACTTGACGTTTTCAGCTCAAAAATGAAGGCTGAGTTGGGGAAACGGCTGTGAGTAGCAAATGCTATGGAGGAAGGAGAAATGTTAAAGAAATGGTGGTACATGACACCTTAAATGGGGTTAGGAAAAGTTCTCTGCCCAAAGGGAAGTCTTGGGACTCAATCCTGAGGTTGGGTTTTTGTTGTGTGTTTGGATCTTTTTTAAATAACACTTCATTTGCACAATCCAAAATGTGAGAACATTGGTTTAAGATCGTACTAGATTGCTACCAAAACAGCAACAATCAGCTTTTTCCATTTAAGATAAAACACTTCAGCTTCCTTTTTAACAAACCTCAAGGCTTTTTCCTCTAGTACAGGGTTGTTGGGTTTTTTTTGAGAAAAGGCTTTATTTTCTTGTTCAGTTTCCCTTGAATGATTAAGGCTGGCTTTGCAAATGACCCTGATTGCTCCAGTCCAGCTGTTCCCAGGTTGCTCCTTGCCTCAGTCTGAAGGGTTTTCTCCTCTTGTTTCAGTGGATACATAGTGTTGGTTGTTCTGTTTGAAGGATTGAAGGAGAAGGCAGCACTACCAAATTTCCTTTATTCAGTTCATTCCAACCTTACTATTTTGTAGATTAATTAAAAAAAAAAAGTAATTGGTTTTAAGGTCAGAGTGTAATATTAGATCATTTTGTCTGACCACTTAGTAAAGCTGTTAAGTGTGATATGTGATGTGAGTCTTCCTTAAACATGATAGCATGTTTTGAATTCAGTAAATCTTGCAGAAAGATTTCTAGTATTTATGTTAAATTGTCAAGTGATGGGGTTTTTTTGCAATTTCCTTTAATAGCTTGTTTAAATGGGATGACCGTCACTGTGATTTTTAAGTGGCTTTATTTAACTTGGCTTTCCCTGCCTCTAAATTCCAGTTATTGTTTCATGTTAAACATGAGGTCATGTAGGCTGGCCTGATTTTAGTGAGCATGTCACATTTTAGCCATTTTGCCTTTGTACTGAGGTCAGTGACACATTTTCCAGGAAGAACAAACTGTGTTATTCATCTGTTTTCTTTTCCACTTTCTCCCATTGCACTGCCCATCCTTTCTCTGTGGCTCTTTATTTTTGCCCTATGGAATGACATAGTCCATTCAAATAAGGTTATCTTCTGCAGATGGAATTTCAGGGTTTCTGATCCCAGACTTTCAGCTGTTGTCTTCTTACCTCCATCAGTTTTCCAGTTTCCTTGGTAATCTATTTTCCTGCAAAGTCATGAGTGCTTGAAGAAATTGATTAATCCTCTTCTTCATCCTTTGTCTCCATTTATCCACCACCTGCACACTTCCTGTGTTTGCTTCTTGCAGCGTGGACCTTACCTGGGTCTCACACTTCAGGTCAGCCCCTCAACATTTGCCTCCTTCCTTGTTTCTTTCCTGCCTTTTGGAGATCTGGAATGTTACTTCTAGAATTCTTCCCTTCTCTAGAAGAAATGGCCTGTGGTCAGTTCTGCTGTCCATCTGTGAGTTTCAGCTCGACACAGACAAGTTGCTATTCAGCTCTCCTTGGCTGACCTCCTTGCACAGCACCTCACTAAACCCATGTCCTACATTAACTACATTTTTTGTATCCGGTTTGGGGTTTGGGATCACCCAGCTGGTCTTCTTTTAATGCAGATCCTCATCTGGAGTTTCCTTCCTTCATTTTCTGTACCACAAAAGCAATTAAGGCTCTTCATATCTGGTCTCAGCACTTTCCTTTGCCTTTACACTTCTGCTCAGAACCATAATGGAGTGTTTTTTGAAGCGGCACTGTTTGTTTTGGGGAGGTCATGACAGTGTCAAGGCCACCATAAACAGATTAAAGTATGTCCTTGGGATGATTAGAGGCATTTGGGACATGCCCAAGATGACACAGATAATTCTCTGAGCATGCCAGTCCCTTGAAGATACTTGTTACTTGCACAGTCTTTAACTACAGATCTACCCCCCTTCTTTCATATGCTGCCTAGAAAGGATAAGGAGTTGCTGGCTGGAAGCATTAATGATCTGCTCAATAAATAAAGTCAGGAAGTTTGAAAAAAAAACCCCAAATTAAATACTTGAATATGTTTTGAGGGGCAAAGATTTAAAGTCATAAAAGGGAGCAAGATTGTAGCTTAAATTGCCACAATAACCTTTTGTTATGTGTCAAGCTGGATGTATTAGAAGCAGACAATTATGTGTCAGTGTGACAGTGCTATTTATTTGCCTGTGCTGTGTAAACAGAGACCTTGTAGAGTTTGGGAAAAGCTTATGGAGCTGCCTCCCTGGATAAACCCTAGGAGTTAGGGCAGCAAATCAACATCTAAAAATAAATCTCCCAAGGAGCTGACATTCCAGACTTGACATCCAGCCATTTTCAGTGTCCCACCCGATGCAATGGGTGGAATTCTCAAGCCAGTTGCCTCCAGCACAGCTGTCAGCTCCACAGCCTCTCCCCAGGAGCTTGGGAAGCAGCAGAGCTTCCTCCTCAGCACACCTAAAAGCACCAGAACAAATCCCATTTAAGTCCCTGCTGCTGTTCAGTAGGATTTTGGTTAAGCCCTCATGTAAAGTTAAGTCTGTGCTGTATTTTACTGCTCTTAAACCACAACAGAAAGGAAATCTGCTGGAGGTGTTTCCCAGTAACACATTTGTGGTTATCAACACCAGTGGTTTCCATGTGAAAATGGGGTCAGGGGATTTCCAGCTTCTTTCTGATATGAGTTCTTGTTCATTTTGCTGTTTGCTTACTCATGTTTTCACAAGGGCTAGTGTATGTGAAATGTGTTTATCATTTGATGAAATTCTGGTGATAGAGTTTTGTCTCTGCAGTTACAGCACTTGGTAATTAGCTCCAAGGCCATCACTTCCTATTCCCAGCATGGAGTGAGTGCCTGTCCTTTGAAATGGATGGCTGAAAAGAGGTTTTCAAGAATTCCTATTCTGAACAGCTGTGGTTTTCTTTTTCCTTTTCCTCCTGCAGACCAGCCTTTTTAAGTGCAGGACACAGCCCTCATATTGCAAGAAGCACAGGTAAGAGTGAAGAACCTCCACTATGACTCAAAGCTCAATTTAGAGGTTTTCAGCCTCCATAAATGTAAAGAATAAAGGTATGGTTTTGCATCATGTAACTAGTGGCTGAGTTCTGATCCTATTTCACAGAAAAATACAAGTCTTGAGTCTGTTCAGAGAGCAATGTTCAATTTTGCCCCCTTGGATTGTGGCACACATCCCACTTGGATTTTTAGATGCGTCCTGGAGCAAAATGTGTCATTGCAGTGAATGCCTTTCCAAATGACACAGCATCTGTACTGCACCTCATCATTTGGAGAACTCTTCCTGTGTTATATCCAACTTCGCTGGAAGTAGGATAAGGTTTCTGATGTTGCAGTGATCCCCAAAGCACTTCAGTTTTCATCTGCAATTAATTGTCAAGTGGAGCTGCAGTGGCTCCCAGTAATTTGGGATGTTTCTGTGACACAGCTGAGTTCAGAACTAAGGAGACACCACAGTTTCCCTTTGAAAAAGGCTGTTGAACCATTAGATGGTGGCTGTTCTCAAATCTAAATTAATCAGTCTGGGCTCTCTCTTCTGCATGTCTTTGTTGACCTAAGTGAAATCCTAAAAGGAATAGCTCCTCATGTATAGAGTTTTTCCAGTTAAGTGCTTGAGATTACAGTGGAGCAAAGCAGGGACAGTCTCTGCAGCTCTGAGTGTGTCCAGAGCAAACTTTTCATTGCAATGACTTTAGTTTTCTAGTTTCAAAGAGGATCCCCTACTTAGGAGATGCATACAGCATAAATAAATGTCATCCAGAAGAGGTACCTTATCCCCTCTCTCTCTCTCCAGATACATGCAGCCCACTGAAAATCTCTCCCCAGAGGACACAGAAGAATGAAACTTCTCCAACCTGCAGAGTTGTTCTTGAAAAACTGCTTTGATAATCCACATCTGATAATTCACCCCCAATATCTATTATTGTGAGGTTTCAAACTCCAGATGTTGGAAGCACTCCTAAACAGCTGCTTAGGCTCAGCTCCGTCAGCCTCTGAAATCCCTTCGGAGACGTCGATTCCTGGGTAGAAAGGGCAATGTTTTGTTGTTTGTGATATCCTGGGGGTTTTTTTAATGCTTTTTCAGTGTGTTCCTTCCAGAGGTTTGGTCTTTCAGAACGGCAGTGTCTGCCCAGCCTGCCGCAGCCTAGCCTTGACCTGGCTGAACGTGTCGGGGGATACATTCACAGATGTTTTTTGGTTTTTTTTTTTGGTTGTTTTTTTTTTTTTTAATTTCCACCGTCCCCTCCTGCTGTTTCCCTCCCGAGGGATGGTGACAAAGGACACCGCAGGTCCCCCCGCGGTAGCCACTAGGTGGCAAAACGCACTTTGCGCATGGAAAAGGCTTGTGGATCCCCCGGGAAAAGCGGGCTGGGCTTTCCCCGCCGCTGCTGTCAGACACCTCTGCCTGTGGTATGTTTTATGAGCCATTTTGGCATATTTAGATACTGCGCATGGAGCATCTTCCATTTGAAGGTCTGTAAATGCTCCTGGTCTTATTTGAGAGTTGGTTATTCAAGGCTGGCAGTAGATTTTGCCATCATATCCCAGGGCTGGGAGAGGATAAGGTATCAACCAACCTGGTGAGGCTGTTATAAACCTGTGCATGTGCTGGCTCCCCTTTAATCAAAAATTAATTAAAAATCAGGTGTCATTTGCCTTCTTAAATTACAGATGGGACCTGTTCAGGACAGAGGTTTGGTAAATGCTTTCTTCTACTTATAAACAAATAAGTGAATATTTGAAGGTAATTCCTTTTCCAAATATTTTAGAGGCACATATATGGAAAAAACCCAAACCAAAGGAAAACAGAGGCAAAAAACCCACAGCCTCCCTTGGCATTTTCCAAAACCTGGGCATAGATTATGCTGTTTGTTATCCTGACAATGAGATTTTCTCCTCTGTGGAATACATCCTTGTGCTTTTGCCCACTGGAGATGTCTCAAGTTACAGATTTCCATCAGGGTCTGGAAGTTTTTTTTGTTGTCTCAGTAGCTTTCAGGGGCCCTTGTGGGGAAGTTTCCTGCTCCCTCTCTGTGTGATGACAGCAGTGCTTTTGGCTCCCTTCAGTCAGCTCTCACACATCCAAGCCTGTCCTGCCCTTGTTTAATTCCATGACAGTGTGCTGGCAGCCATGCACCTCACTGCTCTGCTGCTCCTGCCTGGACTTGGGTAGTGGTACCTGTTCTTCAGAGATGCTGGGATGTGAAATTCATCCCCTGCCCACCTGGGTCCTGTGATGGCTTCAGTGGCATCTTCACTGCCTCTCCTTTGGAAACAGTTTTGCTTGGAAAAGCAGAGAATTGGTTTTGCCCCAAATGGAATGTGGTGGGAATCTCCTGTTCTGGCACTTTGGGCAGTATTTGATTTCTTTTGTTTTCCTGTGTCACTGGCAGATTGGACCTTAAAGCCCAAGTGTTAAAATTAGGCACAATAATAATGCTAGTAGATGGGGGCTAAGAAAAACAGTAGATCTGAGACAAGTTTTTGACCAGCCATTTATTACTTGGTACTCTGAATGGAAGGCTCTGCACAGCCTTCTGTACTGTCACTTCAGCATCATAATGTTCCCATGGCCACACTGAGCATTATGATGCTGAACATTATTTGTTTTTACAAAATACCCCAAGTCTGGATTTCACTAACTTTTGAATACTTGCCTTCAGAATCTTAGTGCTGATATCCTAAGATTTATATTCATAAATTCACCATTAGTTCTTGTGGCTTCAGAGAGTTCTGGCTGTTTTAATAGTGTGATTGATCAGGTGAGATGGCAATTTTCAGCTAACTTCTTGGGATGTCCTTCAGTTTGTAATAATTTCCTATGAGGCAAAAAAAAAAAAAAAAACCAACCAAAAACCTGCTAATGGAGTAACAACAGATTTTCCAAGAATGTTAAATATATCAAAAATGGTGCTGGAATTAAAATAGATTGGCAACATGCATTTGTGTTTGATGGACATGAGAAACATGAAGAGCCATGTAAAGAAACCTGGTGGTCCCAGTTTTACAGCAAGGGTAATGTATTTGTTATTTATTAAGGGTTAATCAATGATTAACAGGCACTGCAATCAATAGTTAATTGATTGTTGTAGGCTTGGTTCCCACATGGCTTGCAGCTATCTGTAGCATTGCCTTCACACTGTAATGTATTTATTAGTTATTAATCACACACTAGTGTTTTTTAAATGTTTGCATGTTATTAGGGGTAACTAAATTTTCAATAACACATCAGTGAACTTGAGTTCTGCCTTCACATCAGCAAAAAGAAATATATAAGAAAGCAGTTAATTTGGTCTTGCTTTCTTTAATTTGAGGAACCCATCAACTGCCTACACTGGAGGAACTATCACATTATAAAAGCAATTTTAAGTAAAACATGCCATTTATGGAAGAAGCACTCCTAAAGATTTTTGTAATTACAAATATTTGTACTGTTAAGTGAATTGCATTGAAGTATTTGTTGTTGTTGTTGTTGCTTTATTTCCCTGGAGGACTCTTCTGTAGTGGGAGCTTTGTTATGTTGATAAATGTGCCTGAAAGCTTTATAATGTACTGATGCATTGTAATGATAAATAGAGCTGGTTAAGTAGTAAAGATCAAACACACAATTAAACAGACTGTAATATACATCTTGCTGAGCAAGGGAAAACAATAGTGGAATCAGGAGAGATGAATACAAATGGTTTTATTGAACTAAGCAAAAAATAGATTCTTATGCCTACAAAATGAGGAAATTTGGCCTGATACTTGCATGAACAGACTTATAAAGTGCTTAATCAGTTATAAAATATCTTTAAGCTGTGCAGCATTTCTAATCAGCGGACAGGGCTTTCTGTGAGTAACAGAGATGTGCAAGAGCCCAGAGGTGGAGTGAATCAGCACGGTGTGGGACAGCAGGGAGAGCAGCCTGGCACAGCAGGCAGGGCTCACAGGTCTGCCCCAGCAGGAAAATTAACAAAAACACGCTGCACTTGACAAAAAGATTAGGAGAGAATATTGGCAGCGCCTGCTCCTATTGTCCAGAATGTCCTTTCCTAGAACCTTTCCCAGCAGGGAAGCTGGTTCACACTTGGCGAGGCCACAGAGGTTTCACACTTGTTATTGCTGTTTGCTCTCCCAAATGCCAGGAGGAAATGTGATTCAGGAGGAGGAGGGAAATATGGCCATGCGTTATTGGAGAGGCACAAAAAGGAAGCTTTAACATAAAAACATTGAAGGGGAATTTCATTCCCCGCTCAGAGCAGCACCCACACAACCTGCTTGCAGATTGTCCTTGTCCATCCCAACCTTGAATAACTCTGAAGGGAGTTCTGAGTGAATTTCCCTTGCAGGGTACCCATGGCCAAATCAGCACAATAGGAATTTCATAGCTCATTTTAGAGATGCTATGGTGAAGTAACTCCTTGAGGAGTTGGAATTAGGCAGGATAGAGCAGACAGAAGAAATACTAATTCTCCTGGATCGACTTTTTGTGAGCTCCTACCCTACTCAGTGCTTTGCCCACCTGGAATACCATAAGCTGTTTAGATTCCTTTGCATGTCTGGGTATTAGCAAGGCTCAGGGGAGCAGCCAAATCCTGCTTCACTGGTGCCAGCAGTCAAACCCCTAAGCCTTGTGCACACTGGCCAATTATTGTGTAAAATCCCCACCGCTGCTCACCAAGCTCTGCTCTACCTCCAGGAACCACCCAGCAGATGAAAATTATCCACTCCTGATGTGGTGAGGACTGCTGGAAACGTCTTTCCCAAGGATGTACAGTGTGAAATGTTCCAGCAAACCTGTTAGCTCTAATTTGCCATGTGCTGCTGACTGCTGAAAGCTCTGCATGGCCTCCAGGAAGCCGGGTTTATTTAATGAGAAGCAGGAGAGTAATAAATACTTCCAACTTCTGGAGCTTAAGAGAAAAAGGAGTGGCCAGGGAAGGCACTGTGGCCCCCCTGCCTCTGGCTGCTCACAACCTGAGCTACAGGTGTTGCTCAACCTGGAGCTGTGTGGGAGTTCCCAGGAATATACATGGGAATAGAGGTGGTTTCTCTGTTAAAAAAAATACATTTCCACCCCAAGAACTGCGTGTCACTCCACAGAGATATTTAGATGTCCAACAGTCACTTAAGTACCTTTCCAGAGCTGGGCTTTGGTCCTAATTGTGTTGCTGCATTCCGTGGTGTCGCTGGTTCTGCTCGGCAGGCAGCAGATCGGAATCGGCTGCGGAGAGAAGCACAGCCCGGCAGCCACAGGCTTTGATTTAATTGGGTTGGGCTGCTTCATGGTCCCTTGATAAACGTATTTTTTTTCCTCGTTGAAAAACAACGTGTCTGCCAAGGCCGGCAGGGAAGTGGGAGCTGTGTGGAGGTGAAATTGCAGAGTGACAGGGATAACCCTGCTCGATGGGAAGTCGACTCCGAAGGGTTTTGTGATGTCTGTCGGGTTTTGCCATCTCTTCGTCACCGAGTTTGCAGCCCAAAGATTATTTTGGATGCTTGCCTGTTCCCAGAAGCTCCATGTGCTCGGAGCAATTTCAGCTCTGCGTTAAGACAATAATTACAATCAAATCTCATGCTCTGCTGCCTCGGCCAGTCTCCTCCGTGGAGCAGATGGGAAGGGGTCTCCAATCAGCCAGGGGTTTCCCTCCCAGTGTACAACTGGCCTGACATCTTCAGAAAGGGCTTTTTTGTTTTTCCCTTTGGCTCCCCTCTGCTTCTCTCATGGCATCAGGGACAGGCTGCAGCTGGAAAATCGTGGGCAGGGCTGGAAGTGCAAGGAAGGAGAAAGTTATTTTGTCTACTGCCTGCCTGCTGCTCCTTGTTCACACCCCAGGCTGGGAGCAGGCAGGCAAAGGGAAATGGGTTTTGGTAGTCCCTCTGCATCTGCTGATCTTCTGGCTCAGGTCTGGGGCCTGCCCTGGGCTCAGCCTGGCTAGTCAGTCCAAGTCCTATGATCCCAAAAAGCAGAATCCCAGAATGGGTCAGGGTGGAAGGGCCACAGGGGGTCACCAGCTCCAAGCTCCCTGCTCAGGCAGGGGCAGTGGTTGAAGAAGAGCCATGGAGCTGCCCTGGGTGTTGTGCTGTCCTGCCGTGGCAGACACAGCCAGGGGCACACAGAGGTTGCTGCTGGTGTTGGCAGTGCCATGCTGAACTGATTAATGACCTCAAAGAGCAAAAACACAGGGGCAGACAGTCTGAGTTGGCTTTGGAAGGTTTTCCCCCAACACATCCACCCCTCCAGCTTCCTCGGCAGGGCAGGTCAGATGTGAGCAAGCCTGTTTTGCAGGATGGTCTCTCTGTGCTGTGTCACCTCAGTCACAAAAGCAGGAGGGTGCCTGCTCAGCTGTAGTGCCATTTTGACCCCCAAATGATGTGTCAAGTCTTCAGAAAGTTATAAATGGAAGAAAAAGGTGTCTTTGGGAAAATTTTCCCAGAAAGGGGACAAATCTGCTGAATTGACTGGGTGCTTGTTTTAAAACCAACACCTCCTCTGTCTCCTGGGGGGCTTTCCTTGACAGCCCAGCCTGTGTTGGATCACTGGTGGCTGAGATGCTGCAGATGGAACAGCACTTTGCAATCCCCTTGTGTTTTATTTCCCCACAGAGCTAAAACAGGCTGGGAGTGAGGACCTCCTGGTTGCCAGTGCTGGCTGGACTCAAACTGGGTAATTAGAACTCATTTGCCTGGAGCTGATGGTGTGAGATGGAGAGGTGCTTTCAGGAAAGTTGTGACACAGCTGTAGGACTGGCATGTTCCCTTCACTCACCCCCTTGATGAAAAGTCCCAGGGATTTGATGTTTTATTTTATTTTCAGCAATGGTTGATGATATCTCCCTGGTACCATAGTTCTATTTTTTTTTTTTTTTCATTTTGGCTTATTAGAACAGGAAATTGCCTATAAATGTTAAGTGGAATAGCTGCTGAATGTTTAAATTTTTACTGCTCTCTCATGCTGCATCTTTAGTCCTCACTGATATTTCCCCCCCACACCACATCTTTTTCTTAAAGGCCAATGAAGCTGTTTGTGGCTTTCTGCATTACAGTAGTTTCTGAGGTTTTTACTGCATCCCATGACTGCTATTAATGAGATGTTTGTTCTCCTGAAGGTGATTGCAATGATTGTTGTTAAAGTACAAAAACAAGCTCTGTGCAGACTCTTTTCCCAAAAAGGGGATCTTCACCAAATTTATGATGGTGTTTTAGATCTGGATCCTTGCCTCATTCACATGGCTGCCTGATTCACAAAAAGCACCTCTGGGGAGTGCTTAAGAAAGGCTTTATCTTTACAGGAAAGGATCAGGCATCATCCACATGACAGCAGGAGACTGCAGTTATCCACTCACTCAAAAGCCCTGACTTGCCAAAATCTTTGCAGACTTTGCAAGACCTTCAGTGGGAACTTGCCTTTCAGAAACCCAGAGAACCTCCTGCCCACCACAATGCCCAGGTGGCCACCAAGGGGATCTCCTCACTGCTGGCTATTTTTGCATCACCCTGCAATCCCAAACAGGTGACCAGCGAGCCTCAGGGATCATAGGAGCACAGAATGGGTTGGGTTGGAAAGGAGCTTTAGATGTCCTCTTGTCAAATCCCCCTGGAGTGAGCAGGGGCATCTTCACCAAGGTCAGGCTGCTCAGGGCACCAGGATTGACTCTCTGCAAACACCTCCAAAAGCTGGTTGCTCAGGGTTCTGTAAACCTCCAGCACTGTCAGCTCTCTTGGCCTCATGGGCCAGGAAGAGCTTGAGGGATCTCGTGGTTATTCCAGCGAGGAGATGAACATGATGACACCGAGGAGGAATGCAGCTCTCAGCCAAGGTGGTGGGCACGATCCCACTGCTCTGCTCCAGCAACCTCTGGGCTGCCAGCACCTCCTCCTCTCCCAAACTCCCCCTTGTCTCTGTATTCCTCTTTTTCCTGGCCCCACAGGCTGCCCAACACGTGTACTCCCTGTTTGTTTGGGGTCCTGCTGCAGGACTGTGGGGAGAGGCTGTTGCCTTCCCAGAGGAGGAGAGCAGCTATTTCTTCTTTCCTTTCCTGGTGTGCAGCAGGCTCACACCCACTTGCAGAAGCAGCTGCCTTGATGAATATTTGCCCAAATCATTACACTTTCTAGCAGTTAGCCTGCAAAAGGCCCAGCACCATTTGTATGGTAATGGAAGGCTTTCTCAGAAATGTTTTGGAAGCAATCAGCTAAACTAATAGGATTTTATGTAAACCAATCTCTTTCCTTAGATCAGGGTGGTTGTTTTTTTTTTTTTTTTTCCTGGAGAGGAGGGTAAGAGCTTTTTAATAAATGCAAATTGATATTTCAATGAAAATGGAAATGAGAGAAAAAGTTCATCACCAGGGTAAGATGCTGTGACTTTGCTCCAGCAGCAGCTTTGTGTCTGATTCTCTGCACATTCCCCAGCCATGATGAACTTCTGAGGTGCTGAGGCAGGGAGCCAACAGGGAGGAGAGCTTTCTTCCACCTTCACTAGTGAGATATCAGCCAGGTTGGGCTTTTCATCACCCCATCAAAGCTGTGGTTTCTCAGTGCTGGACCTCTGCAGAGGGTCATGGCAGAAGCACTCAGGGGGAGGAGGCTGTGGCTGGAGGGGTCAGGCAGTTGTTGTTGCTCATGCCTGCTGGGGATCAGCAGCTCTGGTACTCTGTAACTTGAGCTTCCTGTACCTCTCCAGCAGGATTTGAGAAAAGTAAGGGATGAGAAGCACTCAGAAATCTGATTTATGTCGTGTGCTCAAAGCCCTGCTTTTAAGATAAGTGCTTTGCACTGGGAACTGTTCTCTGCATTCACCCACAACCAAGAGCTTTTGCTGCAAATCCCAAACGTTTCCTCACTTGGGACACAGCAGAGATAACTTTCTTGGCCTTACTCCTGCTTGTCTCTCTGTTAAATGGGCCTGATATACGACAGCAGATTTTTTGTGAGGAGCATGAGCTGCCTAGGATTGCTGCAGTCAATAATTTAGCTGTTTTTTCATTTATATATGTAATTATATTAAACTTTGATCTATAGACATGGTGGCACTGCTGGAAGTGCTGTTCATGGAGACTCAGGCCAGTGAGGGTCAGGCATCCAGCAGGGCTCCAGGTGAGAAATTCTCACCCTTACGAGGCTGAACCTGAATTTGGAGCAGCAGGAGTTTGGGTTTGTCCATCCTGTGTAGCAAAGGACAGCAAATGTACCTGACAGAGAGGCAGGATGTGTCCCCAGGGCTTTAGAGAGCAACCTCCAGCAGCACATGGGCAGAGTGGATGTGCTTAGCATGGAAATTTGGTTTAAGAGTTACCTTCCTCCACTTTTTTCTGACCCTCAATTCATGCCAAGACAGCTGTTATTGGTGCTGTCATGTAACTGGGTTGCTGAAACCATTTGGGGTAAAAATTCTTAAAGTAAATAATTTTGAAGATTTATTTTTATCATGTATCACTTCAGGGTCATAAGATGCCACAGAATTCCTCCACAGTAATTCTTCCTTTGAGATAGGTTTTTCTCAGGGCAGAAAAACCTTGCTCAAGCTTTGGCCATGTGCAAGAAGTCTAATCAGACCCTCATGATGGGAAAGCAAAATCTGACCCACAAATATGCCTGGTGGATTGTTATTAGGCTTGCTTGAAAATATTCAAGTTAAATTCTACAATAGAATCCAACTTTACAACCAGAAGAGTCAAATCTAAGATATTAAGTAAGCATTAATTTTAATATGTTTTCATATTTGGGACCATGTGGAGTAGCATCAGCAACATGAGAAGAAAGAATGTGTGTTTTTACAGGGTGTGATCTCTTTCAAGCCTCCCTATCTGAAGACTGTCCCAAAAGAGCAAGAGAAGAACACTGTGCTTTGGTGTTCCTGGTTAGATGCTTTCCACATATAATACTGAATTTCCAGGCATTGCAGTTAACACCATCTAGAGTTCTGAACTGAATATTTAAACTGTTACATGGTTTAAATGCTTTGTGACTTTGTCTGGGCTACATTTAGTTTATATGAGTAAAAATTCCTTCTTGAATTACAAAATTGACTAAAAAGAAACAAAATTGATTTTGTTTCTTTGACATCTCAATCCTCTCCTGGAGATGCATTCACTGGGGGCTTGGAAAGTTTGTTTAAACAATTCAGTCTCTAGAAGCTTTATTTTTTTTAATTTATACCACTTATTGAATGCTATAATCTCAGTGTTCAATCAAAATGCTACTGAATTTTCAAACTGCATCAGATTTTAAATCTTTTAAGAGAGTAAGGAAAATTAATTGAGTCTATCCAGAAATCTCTCCTGATACTCACAAGGGGTACTAAAAACAATTTTAAAACCAATCAGAAATGTTCAATTGAAAATTTCTTTGATGGAGAAAGCAGTTCCTGCAAAAAATAATATTCCAGCTTTGATTCGTGAAATTGAAACAAAAGCTTTCACTGTGGTTTGGATCTACAAGAATTTCTTTTTACAAATGAATCCAAACTCTTCCAGGAGTGGCTGCCTGCTTAAGCTGTGCTTCAGTTTTCTCCTGTTGGCTGTGGATCAATGCCACTCAGAAATGGGATGTGCCAACAAGATGTGGAAAGATCTGAGAGCTCTCCTTCCCACTGCTTTTTCCTTAAGTCTCTAATTTCCTTCTCTTGGGATCTCTCTGCTGGCTGTGTGAGTGGCAGAGGGGATTTTCTGTGATTCAGTGAGTCCCTGATGGAAACAGTGCTTGTGCTTTTCACCATGGCAGGAATTTTGGAGGAAAATTTGGAGGCAATCCTAAGTCTTCCCATTGGAAGAGAGAATCCAGGAAAGTGTGACATTCCTCAGGTACAACAAACTGCTTATGCACTAGTAATGTTTTGTATTTCATAGCAAGTTTTCAAGCCTCAGCCCAGATATGGTTGTGCTAAAAATCCCCAATAATGGGAAAGCGTGCTCTTCTGTGATGCTCAGAACATCTGTCTTCAAAATATTAAGATCTTTTCCTTGATTCAACATCCATTTGTGTCTCTTGGAACTGTTTAGTTGTGCCTTGTCTATGCTGATGAAGGATGAAAGATGTCTCTCCTGGTGCAGGATGGTCACAGTGGTCCCAGAATACCCTCAAGTTATTCCTCCAGCTGGGAGGAACCTGTCAGAGTCCAGCAAAGATCCTGCCCAGCACACCCAACTGGAGATGTGCAGCAACCCTGACCCTTCCTTGCTCCTCCCTGACAGTGGGAGGATTTCTGTCACAGGTTAGATGGAAAAGACACAGGACACTCCTGCAGGATGGAGAGCCTAATTTTTAATGAAGGAAGAACTCAAACCAGCAAATCCTACAGGAAATGAAACAAGTTCCTCTTCCTTGCATTCTTCATGTGCCATCAAACATTTTAACAGGTGAAAAGAGAATTACAAAGGCTGCCATTGTAAAATATTGGAATCCACTTAAGTGCTACCTAACTTTCTTCTGCCCTAGTCTGAAGTTGCTCACACTGGTGATGGCTGTAGCTCCCAACCATGTGAACTCCCTTTGTGATCAGATGAAGGACATCATCCCACTCCTGGTGGCTATCTGAGGGTGTCCTCTGGCCAGACAGCTGCACTGCAGATGTTGAGGTCTGGTGATGGAAACACTCTGCTCCAGGTCTCTACCCCAGCTATAAATAATCACAAGAGGAGTGAATGAGTCTTTTAAATTATCTACCCAAAAATTACCTAGTAAAATTGCACATTTCATCACACTTTTGGCCTTTCTTCTTGTAAAGCAATTATCCCCTCTTAGTTAAGTTGTCACAGACTCCAAGGTGTGTCAATAACAGTTTTTCAGGTTGACATTCATGCTCTAATCATCAATGACTTTCTCAGATGTCTGGACTGAAAAATTTGCCTCTTTGAAATATTTTGGAATCCATCCACTTTGGCTTTTCTCTAGATTTTTCAAGGCATCAGGAAGCACAATTGCACACTTACCCTGCTCAGTTGTTTCCACCTGGAATCACACACCAGGGATTGTAGGATAGTTAATTTTCCCTAAGAAAGTTTAATGGAATCAATCCTCTGAATCTGGTGAAAACCTATGTAAAAGGTAAGTTGTAGCTGATCGCAGTTTCAAAATCTCTCTTTTTGTTTTTTTGGTTTTTTTTTTTTTTTTTCCCCAGGAACACAGAGTTTCATTTGAGCTGTCTTCAGTTAACTTCTGCATGCTAGAGCCCTGCTAGTGGTTCACTGAGCAGCTCCAGCAGGAAGAGCCCATCCTTGGTCCCTGTGCAGGAGGGGGAGCAGGTTAGGAGACAACTCTTCCATTGTATCTCTTCCAAGCCACCACATCAGAAATGCTCATGAAGGCAGGAGGGCCTTGGCAGTCTATTCTTGAGACTGGTTTGTGTACCTGCAGCCCCAGCCCAGCCCTTACCCAAGTATGTGCAAGGCTCTACAATGCTAAGTGTGAAGTTCTGATATATATATTGCATTCCCACTGGTCCCTCATTCTTAATCTGTATTTTAAATGTCTTCTATTTTACTGGTTTTGATAGTGGTGTTTCAGGATCTTGGGATTTGGAGTGTTTTTAGTGCCTTTAATGTGCAGATCATGGATAAAATGAGCTGCCTTTAAGTCGGGAAACTGTGATGTCTGTCTAATCTCAAGTGTTTATATGACTCCTAACACTCGAGGCCACCTCCAATTGCTATTTTAAGCACATAAGGAGCTGTAGACAGCAGAAACTTGGGTGCAGACTGTCTCTGTGCTACTCAGGTGTGCTCCTCCTTGTGGGATATATCAGGATTAAGGGTCAGACTTCAGCTGGCTGCTTGATATCCCATGGTATCATGTCAACAAAACAGCCTTGGCTCCTCCCTGAAGGCTTTGCACAGTGAGCAGAGAAGATGTGGGGTATCTCTAGGGCTGCTGGTGTCACAAGGACACTGAGGAACCTGTGCTTCATGTAGGCTGTCTGTGATCTTCTCAAGGCAACAGGACCAGCAGAACCCCAGCAGTGCCTGACCTCAGCCAGTGCACACAACACTTCAGACCATGACCTGTATTTGGCCTCTGGAGATGGAATGAGAGAGTTATGTTGGCAGGTGTGCTGCTATAATCTGTCAGGGCTCAGTTGTATTTGCAAGGCTTCATACAAGATGTGCCTTCTGCAGCTTTTTTGGCCTTTGCTGCATCCACACACCCCATTTGTTATTTTTCCTGAAGAAACTTGCATGAGTCATCTGCTGACCGTTTCAGAAAGACTCAGCTGTGGGACACTGCAGTGTGCAGAGCAGGGCTGGTGCTGCAGGGATAGATCACATCAGAGTGGTGTCAGTGTTTCACACAGCTGCAGCCCTCTCTGCTGACTGCAATTTATAGGAGTAGTGCAGTGCTCTGGCATTTCCACAGACATCCAGGCAGAATCACAAATGCTAAACACTAAAATCCACCCTTTGTGTATTGACAGCTGCAGTGCAAGTTCCCATCCCACTGAACTCCAAGCCTGAATTTCAGAGTGGCTGGTTGAAATGAACAGGCATTGAGATGAGCAAATGGGGAGTGGGAGGTAGAAGTTCTCTGGGGTCTTGCAAATTGTCCCCAGTGATCTTTGAGCATGAAATGGCCCATTCTGCACCACAGAGCTGTGCTGGATCCAGAGGGAGCAGCTCCAGCTGGGGAGCAGGTGTGCAGCAGCAGTGACCTGGTTTGGGAGCAGCCTCTGCTAACCTCCCCAGCATGCCAAGATAAAGATTGGCCATATGTTCCCATGGACACTTTTGTGCCAAGAGGTCATCTTCCAAGGGGTCTTAGAGGGAGGCTACAGTCCTGTAGAAAAAAGATCTTGAGATATCCTAGGAAAAGAGAAAAACACTGCTCAAGCACTTTTCTTCATGGATGGATAATGTAATACAAAGCTATTTAAACATCAGGGGTTGTTCAGTTTTGTTTGATTCCTTGCTGTGCCAGTGAAAAGCCTTTGGATGCAAAGGGAGGATAATGAAGGTGCAGCTGAAGGTCCTGGAATTGCTGAACAAACCAAGAGACAAGACATCCTGTTGCCCTGCAGACTTGCTTGAAGTACCATTCTGGAGTTTCAGGGCACTGAGCCCTGAAAGGATGTTAAAAAGTCCTGGCTGCTGTGGTGCAAGTGGGAAGGTGAGTTTGCAGAGTCCGTAGAGATGGTTTGGGGCTCTGTTTCTGGAAATCAGTTTTGGATCTTTAGGGTCAAATCTGAAGAGCATTGGGACTTAGATTCCTAAAACCCTGCTACAGAAATATTCTTGGTATCTTTTTTTCCTCTCTAATAATGCCACTTTGATTTTCATGAATGTTGGTGAAAATTGAATGCCTTACCAGAAGTTAACTACCAGAACACCCTGCAGATTGAGATCCAAGGCATATCAGAAAAGGAAAGCATTCCTACCTGACTTGCATGCCTTTGGAAGTGTTGGCTATCATCTGAGCAGTAAAATGTCTTACAGGCACTTGAAAATTGCACTTGGGAGAAGACCTCTTATTATATTAATCCCAATTTCTGCATAGCTGAGAGAGACACCAGGTGATACCTAACTGCAGCTGGAAATAAAAGCGACATGATTACAAAAGGCAGCTAGACACTCTTTGGAAGCAGAGCCATCTTTTCAGTGCTGCCATTCATTCTTTCTTATCACATTTCCATCAACCAAACTCCCAGTCAAGTCCTTATCTTCAGCTTATAGAGAGAGAACTATTCTGTGCCTCACCTTTCCTGCATGAGAAATCTGCAAGCGGCCTGAGAAGAATTTATAGGCTCCCTGCATATTCATGTGGCTACTTGCACCACTCTAAACAATTTTATTGTTCTGTCTGTGATTCTGTGCTTGCAGAGCTGGGGCTGAGCACACAGAGCATTTTCTGTGCTCACATCAGCCCCTGGCAGAGAGCTTGCTGTGGTCCTTTCTCCACAGGAACATCAGCAGTGCCTGTCCCAGCTCCAGGGGCACAGGGACCTGAAGCTGTGCCTGAGCTGCTGGCACTGGTGTGTGTGTGCTTCTTGTGTACCCAGCCTGCTTGAAAATGGCTCTGATGACTCATGTCTCAAATGGGCATTTTTATTTAGTAATCCCTGAAATAAAAAACTACCTGCAAGGCTGTGGAGTTGCAAGAAATCTCCCCCTTTCCCGCTCTCCTCTGTTTGAGGGAGGATGAGTGCCTGGTGGGAAGAAGGAGGGGACAGTTTGCTGCCTGATGTTCCTTGGTGACCTCTCAGGCCTCTTCTGCTGGAGCTGCAGTGGCAGAGTGATGAAGGGCTGATGGACTGACCAGTGGGGCAGTCACCAAAAAAGGGAGATTTTGGCAAAAGACATTTCTGACTGGAGCATTTCTCTGTTGGTGGAACAACTGAGCATGTTATTCTGATGGTAATAAACTGTACATTCTGGCTTTACCTTGTCCCAAAGCCAGGCAGAGCACAGGGAAGGAGCTCTGAGTTAAGCACTTGGTCAGTCAGACTGTAACACCTCACAACTATGCCAGAAGGTGACCTTGGTTTGAGCTGCAGAAGGGGAGCAGGAGCCAGCATCATCTGTTGGCCCATCTCTGCTGTGCCTGAGGTTTCATTCTTGTGCTCTGGACACATCTGTGCACCACAGCCCCTCCACAAACAGATAATTCAAGTTTTTTTAGCCAAAGCATGGCGCTGGATGTGCCAAACTGAGCTAAGAGCCAGCAGTGGGAACCACATGGCTCTGACATGCAGAGAGTACTTTTTAAATTTTAGGTTTATGTCCCTCTTGGCCCCTGGCATTATACTTTGAGGTGCAATGGAGACCTGGAATCAAAGCTGCTGGAAGTCCACATAAATCTGTAGATTCTGTGTCTGCAGTCTCATCTGTGCCTCAAGTACCTGATATGAAGGTGTCTATAAATGCATCTGCACAGCTCCAGGCAAGGTAAAACAAGCCTCATTTTGCTCTTGTGTGAAGACATTTTATGCTCCCAGCTTAAATGCTTCCTGCTGAGCTGGCCACACTCTCTGAAGAGAACCAAGGAGAGCTGGAAAAGGTCCAGGAATTGGTAATGGCTGAGGAAGAACAAGGGCCTTCTCCAAAGGCCCTCTCGGGGGTTATGGTTTGGTCAGCCAAGAGATAATTTTGATTCATTGCTGTTTTACACAAAGCAAGAACCAGTAGCATCAAAATGCTTGGACTGCAGGAGTTTTAACCCAGAATATGGGGCAGCTGGGGTCACTTGACCCTCTTGGCACAGACTGTTGCAAAAACGAAGGTGGATTCAGAAAGATCTTTGGCAAATTGTGAGGAGCTCAGGACATGGTGGCAACCAAAAAAATAAGGATCCAGATGCCACATCCTGCTCAAGCTGTTGCTATTCTTCTGATTTGGCCAAGAGTTACATTCTCTCCTTCTCGTGCAAGTCACAAGGTGCTGGGCTCTGAATGGACCTTTGCTCTGACTAATGTTCAGGCTCTAACCCTTGGAGTTTACCTGGCAGCAAGTCCCAATGATGTGAGTTAAAACTGAAGTGCCAGCACTTGTCAGGGATGTGACATTTGTTTGGATTGTCCTGGTTAGTGTCATTTTTCTTCTGTATATTGAGTTATACACCCTAGTATTGTTTCTGCAGTAAAACAGTCACACCCTGCTAGCATTTTTGTGGGCTATGCATCTTCTATTTCCTTTCTTATTGCTCATTTAAGGTCATGAGACTAAGCAGTGACAGCTGGGGATTAAAAAAGCAAATTGGGATTTTTTTTCTATGTGCAGGAGGAGAACTTCAGCAAAGTTTCAATTTCAGAAAGTACTGACCTTCAAAGCATTTTTAAGATTAGATCAGTCCTGATAACTCAGAACAGAAGGGTCCAAAATCAAGCACTTGAAAACTGGTGCTAAAGCCACCAGAAATAAATCAACCCTGGCATAAAAACTGCAGGTAATTATTACCTCCACAAGTATGTGACTCACAAGTTTGTTTTAATCATTATGCAAATGAAAGGTAAGCTTTCACTCACAGTGTGATAGATTTCATGGCATTTATCCTCTATAACAAAACTGATTCATTAAAGTTTCCTGGCATTTGGCAATCAGCAAAGGTCTGATTTTGCCTCTGTGATGAAACAACTCAAGGCATAAATACAGCATCTCTTGGTGTGCATAAAGATGCTGGTGCAGAGTTTGTGTTTGCAAGTGTTCTTCTAATTGGAGAGAAACAAAATACAAAAATACTAAAACTTATAAGCTTTACAATTTTGTTGCCGAAAATCACAAAATCATAGAATGGTTTGGGCTGGAAGGGACCTTAGAAAGCATCTCATTCCAACCCCCTGCTATGGCAGGGACACCTTCACTAGACCAGGTTGGTCAGAGCTCAATCCAGCCTGGCTTTGAACATTTCCAGTGATGGGAAGGTCAGAAGAAACCTCTGCCAAACACATGGATGCACTGCTGGTTTCCTGTCCTACAGGGCTGGGAATGCTGCCTGGAGGTATTGACACCAGTGAGCTCTGCACGTAGACACCTAAGGTGAGAGCTTGATTTCCTCGTGGGAAGGACTTTCAAGTCCTTCAAGGTACTTGGTGTGTGTGTCCCTCCATCACAGAGAGATTTTTCCTTCCCTGTACATCCAGGGGATGTCCAGCAGAGTAGCCTGGAGCTCCTGAAGTGCTGCAGTGTGTGCCTGGATGCTCCCTCAGAGCTGAAACCCCAGGCTGGAGGGGAGCACTGCCAACACCTCCCAGGGGAACTGCAGGTGTCACAGCATTCCCTGTACACCCTGGAAAATCCCATTTCCACCCCAAAGCCGGCGCAGCTCCATCCTGCTGCAATCCCAACACACTCACAGTTCTCTGGTCGATTCTCTCTGCGCTGTTTGTTTGAGTGAGGAGCTCTTGTTGCTCTATCAAAGCCTTGCTGACATAGCCTGCAGCTATGAACAAATGTTGTGTGGCTGCTAGCAGAGCGTTGGTGAGACGGGAAGCGTGTTCAATATTGATAGAGAGCAGAACAGGGGCTTGTTTAAACTGTGCACACACCACTTTGCCATAATTAAGGGAGCAGCAGACACAATCCCTTGCCTGCAAATGAAATGACTAAGGGAAGCAGGAGACACACAGGACATGCAGCCTGACACACACCTGTGAGCAGAAGTGATGGTGAAAGGGAGCTGAGATGATTCCCAAGGATGGGCTGCACATGCCTGTTGTTCCTTTTTTCCAGCTGGCAGCATGGGTGTATGGAAAATATGTGCTGTGTTCTCAGCAATTAGTGTGCCATGAGCCCTGTCTGGGGATGGAGTGCCCTTGTCTGAGGCCCTGTACCCTTTTGAGTGCCCTTCTTCATGCTGGAATGATTCAACCTGCAAATGGAGCAGGCAGAGTAAGGAGTCAAATTGACCTATTTGCTCAGCCCTGTTCATAGGAGCTAATGTATGTATGTATGGGATTGTTTCCTTCCTATCTGCAGCTTTATCCTATGTTTGTTCTTGGGAATGTTTGCCACCCTTGTGTCTTTATGCTTTAAAAAATGGAAACTTCTGCTAGGCAGCAAAAAGTGGGACTGGGACAACTTCTGGGAGAGGTAGTTTGGATGCTGTTGGAGCTCAGTGTGGGTTTTACTTCCAAAACTTGTGAGTGCCTGATGCATGTAGGTTACAACTGCAGCATGTAGGCGCAGGCTGCCCTGAGAAGCTGTGAATGCCCCATCCCTGGAAATGTTCAGGGCCAGGCTGGATGGAGCTTTGTGCAGCCTGGTCTAGGGGAAATTGTTCCTGCATGTGGCAGGGGCTTGGATTGAGATTACCTTTAAGGTCCCTGCCAACCCCAACCATTCTATGATTCTATGATCAGAAATGTGCCCACAGATGAGCCATCCTCTTCCAGATGCCACTTGCTCTGCATTCCCTTTTCCCTAAGTTTTGGGTGCCTTTCCCCAAGCAGAAATTTTAGGAATTTCCAGACCCTCCTAACCCCACCAGGCTGTTTCAAGTCATGATCCCATGGTCCTGGCCACGCTAATGGACACTTGTCACATCCTCAAGTCCCAGGGAAGGCCATGGTGACTTTGCTTCCATGTTCTCCTGGTGTCTGAGGGTTCAGAGCTGCTGATCTGTTCACAGGACAAGGGCCAGCATGGGCAGCCTGTGCTCTGCACAGCCCATCCAGCACTGTCTGAAACAGGCAGCCAGGGCTGTGCCAATGCTGCAGTTTAGCAGCTGGCACGTTTAAATGCCTGCAAGTGGGATCAATCTTTTTTTAATCATTTATGTTTAATTATTGTTACCAGATAGCTCTCTTGGTGTTTTATTGCTAGCAAGTTTCTAAAGAACACTTTCTAGGCTTGAGCTGAAAAGCCCAATATCACCCAGCAAGAAAGACCTTCAATTAGGAGGCTTCTCCCATGGTTGGACCTCTTGGGAAGGTCAGGGGTTGAATTCCCTGAAATATTTTGGTTGGAAGTGATCTGGTCTGACTTCTGCTTACAGCTGGGTTATCCTCAAAGGAGGCTGAGGTTGCTCAAGCCTTGCCCAGTAGAATTTTGGTTGTTTCCAAAGAAGATTTCAGAGCCCTAGTTGCAGCACCAGTTGGTCTCCAGGCTGTGATGCTGTATAGGGTTATGCACCCATCCCAGGTGTAGGACTTTGTGTTTGCTGTGTTGAACTCCCAGAGGTTCCCACCATCCTTTTTCTCCAGCCTGTCCAGGCCCTTCTGAATAAATGTGTTTTTATCACAAGTGTTGCATTTGCTCGTGGTGCAAACATGTCCAGAGTGTTTGCAGGCTTTCCCACACACACCCACACTTCCCAGGGGTACAAAGATGCAGCAGGATCCTTGTCCTCACCCCACAGGTCATGCAAGGTGGCATTTTGTTTGTGGATGACGTTGGATATCAATGCGTTCAGTTGCAACACCCATTGCCATATCAGCGTCCATCTACTGAGAAATGAAAAATAATGGATGACAACCCCCCCTTCACTCTTCAGAGCATGCAGGAAGATGATGCTGGTAACTGGGTGTTTGCTGTCTAAAGGAGGAAGTTTGTAATCCATTGCTGTCACTGACATGATGCCTCTGCAAAGCCCCAAGCCACGATTTATCTCAGCCATTTAATATCTGTGTGCAGAGACAGAATGGCATATTCAGGATGAGCCATTATGATCTGTCTGTTTGGGAATACAGAGTGTTTTATAATCTTCCGTGGATATTTTTTTCCTTTAAATGAAGGAAATTAATGGCTAAATTCTGCAGAGAAATAATGCCTGATGGGAAGCACTGTTTGAAGGGCAGTGCTACATGAAAGCTGGAATTGTATTTGTCTTTCAGCATGATATCTGTTTTCTTTTAATCACAGGAATGGAGGACTAGAGTTTCAGCCTTAACTGTTAATTTCCTGTCTATTGTCTATTCAAACAAGATCCTGCTGTATAGTTTATAACAAATACATTTAGAGACAGGGCTGGAACAGCCTTCTCCAGGGACTGCTAATTCCTGCAATCTGGGCCACCCTTTCCATGCAATGCAAGGACTAAAGTAGCCTGCTGAGTACTGAGCAAATGGGGGCTGAAGCATTGAGAAAAGGGCAAGAGAGAATAAAAATAGGCAACAGAGAATGAAAATGGCCAATAGAGCCGTGCAAAAATTCAGGTGTGGGAAAGATCATAGAATCACAGAACAGTTTGGGTTGGAAGGGACCTTAGAGATCATTCCATTTCAGCCCAAAGCATGGGCAGGGACACCTTCCCCTAGACCAGGTTGCTCAGAGCCTCATCCAGCCTGGCCTTGAGCACTTCCAGGGATGGGGAATCCAGAATTTCTCTCTGCCCAAACACATTTTACCAAGTGGCCTGAGGAGAGGACACAACTGAGGGGCAGCTTGGGCCATGCCAGGAGCACAGGGCCAGTGCAGAGCCCTGGGCACAATCACTGCAATAAGTATTTTGGCACAGCTCCCACACAAGCTGCATTCAAAAAGGAATTGCGTGAGATTGTTTGAAAAAGGGTATTTATAGTAGCCAGAGGGTGCCCAGGGCTAGCCCAGCATTCTGCTCTTGTGCCAGGCAGAAATATTTAGGACAAAGCAGTTAAAAATAAAATTAAACACAAAATTAAAAATAAAATAAAAAATTAAAGGTGATAGCCATTTTTTATTTCTATTGAAAGTTCTACTTCCTTGTGGTTAGTAGATATTTTAGAAAATTTTAGCTTAAAGAAGTATTGGTCATGGTCTGACACACCTACATTTACTCTTATGAATCATGGGGAACTACTAGGAATACAGTGTTTTTTTCAAGATGAACTAAATATATGTACAAGGACTGATGCAATTTTTTTTTGCTTTTTAAGCTTACAATTCTGGAAAAAAAAGAACAGTGATCTTATAGGAATCCAAATCTGTGATGCTGAAGCTCTTGAATTATTCATATGATCTTATTCATTGCACTGTGATTATTTCTGATGCCTCAAACTCCTGGATAGCTTTTGATGCCTGCATTATTTCTATGTAAATCCCAGCCATTAGTTGGTTTTATCAATAAGGTTCAGATTGAATCATGCCTCCCCTGCAAATTAATGCAGGCTTAGACAAATGCAAGAGAAGACTCAAACTATCAAACCACAGACTGTTAGATGTGGGTTTAGAACAAAAACATGTATATGTTATTTTGAGCTTTAGAAGGTGGTAACTGAAAATATTAGCACATATAGGGACATTTAGCAGATTGGTACACATGGAAGAGCGAGCCAAGCTGCAGGCTTGGAAGACTTTTGGGATGTATAGATAGACTGAGCTCTGCCACAGACTCAGTTCTTTGCTATTTCCAGCCTGGAGAGGAGGAGATGTTAGTCTGCCTATTGACTTATTGTCACCACAGATAATTAAACCACAGCAATTGTTTTCAAACAGATTTAAGGATCAGATTTGAACT
This sequence comes from Lichenostomus cassidix, assembly GCF_008360975.1. Taxonomy (NCBI): domain Eukaryota; kingdom Metazoa; phylum Chordata; class Aves; order Passeriformes; family Meliphagidae; genus Lichenostomus; species Lichenostomus cassidix. The sequence goes on along the minus strand of NC_139484.1, from coordinate 62,906,519 downwards.
CATAAAAGCAGGAGGAGCAGGATGGGGCTGAAGCAGCCTCTCTGATTCCCTGTGACGTGCCTTTGGGCTGTGTGGAGCAGAGATGCCAAGTGTCATTGATCAGAGCACACTGGCAATGGTGTGGCCCTCTGAGCACTCAGTTCTCAGCTCCTTCTGCATGAGATTCTGCTTATAATATAATTTCATTTCATTATTGTAGTGCTAATTTCTCTCAGATTACTATTGGTTTTAATTGCCCTTTCTTTTCTCAGCAAAGGAGGGGGAAAGATACAGTCAGCTTTAATGGATGGGAAGATTTCTGTGTGGATTTTCTGACTGATTCAAGCCTGCAGACACCTAAAGTTGTACCTGCAAGCCTGGTCAATCAATTTGTTCCCCCAAAGCAGTGATGAAACTGTTTTAATAATAAAAAAACTGGTTTACTAATAAAAGCTTACATCTCTCTGGCCCAGTAAACTGAGAGAGATGCTGTTACAGAAAGCAAAGGAAATCTAATTTCCCCTGGTATTGACCATTACAGTGTCTCAAAAATAAGTAGTAGAAAATTTTAAAGGAAAGCTGGTGCAGGAGAGGCCAGTCTGGACTGACATGACCTGTGTAAAAAGGACAATATTAAGATCCAGAGAGGAATCTGGTCTCCAACATAGAGGATACATCTGGATCCATCCTGCAGAGACAGGTTACACCTACCAGAACCAGAGGCAACCTTAAAACTATAAAAATATCCTTCTCCTTCTCTCTTAACTCCCTCCAGCTACCTAACTTTAAATCAGATGTTTAAATCTTGTAATAATTTTTTCAGCATGCTCCTTCCCCAGCTGGACCAAGAGCTGCTGTGGGGAGTGAGCAGTGAAGAGATGAACAATTTTATGAAATTTGGGTGGAGTGGGGATGCACTTCTCTTCTACAGCCTCCCTGCAGAATCCCCCTGCATTGCACAGGACTGCACTGTTGACAAGCACATTAAAAAAAGGGGGTGGGATGGGGAAAGTTGCTTCCAAGTAATTGCTTTCTACATTATTTTTCAGGGATTTAACAGTGTCCCACAGGAAAATACCCCACAGTTTGTGGAAGATGGGGCTTGAGCTATCTCAGGTTCATTTAGGATTAATACCTGAGTCCTGACTGACAAATGTATTGAGATATGACTGAGCAAAGGGAGTCACCATCTGCCCTGGCTGGACTTGGCTCAAGAGAAGACCCTTTGGGTTCTGGGGAAGGGTTGGTGGATTCCATGGTACACATGTGTGAAGGAGGAGCAGGGGCTTAACCCAATCCTTCCCTTCACATTCTCCCCTGCTCAGTGCAGGCAGCTCTCCCTGGAAGGTCTCAGGTTTGTTGCCTTCTTAACATCTGCTGCTTCTCGCCATCCCCTTCCTGGGAAACATGCCCATGCACACTGCTGCTGCTGGACCACACAGCAGACAGGGGCTAGGAATGCAAAATATCACCTTACAATCTCCTGCTGGGCACTGACTGGACTTGTCTCACCCCATGCACTCTTTTTTTTCTGCTTGCTGCTGCTTGGAAACGGATTCCTGAATTTCTTTGGTCCAGCAGAGAAAATTCTTGGCTGCAGAGATGAATCTCACAATCTGGTCTGCAGGCCAGCAAACCCTGGCCAACTTCCAGGCACAGGGTCTTCCTGATGTGGGGGTTTTCCATCGAGAGAATTCTGCTGCCTCTTCAAATGGTGAAAGAATTGCATTGTAAGAGTGCCTCTTTGCTGATAATCACCCCAAAAGCCAGAGGAAAAAATATCATGTGGGGCTGAACACAGAGTTTTCTCCCAAGCCCTGCAGAAGGTTGGGGACAGAGGTCAGTCCCTGGATGCCTTCCCAGAAATTGCTGGACATTGGTGTTTTGGGGCTCCAGCCAAAAGGGCAGCTGTTGCCTATATTTCCACAGGCCAGAGACTAAAATATCTAACTGCAAAAAAAGCAAAGAAAAAAAATTCTTATTATGTTTTTAGGCATATTGAAAGGAAAGGTTGCTGCTGTTTGGTTCTTCATATCTTATTGTTTTACAGGCATCTGAAACACCCTTTCCACTGCTTCCCCCTCTCTCAAATTTCATAAGACTTGTTTTACAAGGGGGAGGCCTGAAGCAGCATCCATCTCCTGAGGGAACACCATGCCCAACCTCTGGCAGCCCCCAAAATTCTCATCCCCACCAGCCCAAAGGGTCTCTCAGCAGCACCAGAAGGGGAGAGGACCACATGTAAACAAACAGGGTCAATCCCCCATGCAGAACAGTGTGCAGAACAGCCAGAGGATTGCTGTACATCTGGGATTTGTCTTTCTAGGAATGGAACCTCAACGAGGAGCTGTGAAGTTCCTGGTGAAGATGACAAACCCCTTTTGTTTTCCACCCATGGCAGCAGGTCTGGGAAGGGAAGGCTGCTATGGAGTAAGTAGTGTGGGAGTTGGTGTCAGTGCTGATTTCTAGGATTCTAGGTCTTGCTGGGTTATTTTAAGCACTGGGTGATGCTGTTCCAAACCCACAGTTGTTCAAATATCTACTCCTGGGTGGTGGTTAAACATTTGCGAGTCAAAGGCTGATCTGGACTAATAACTATTTTTTCTGAAGTTATTTCAGTTGGGGTTATTTCATTGGGCCCATCAGGGGAAGCTGTGTCTTGAAGCAAGTGCTTAAAATCCAATGTGCCCACTGGTGAATGACATCTCAGAAGTGACCCACATGAGCTCCCCTTCTCTGCTGGGGCACAGAGAAATGATGTATTTTGTCAATGAGTCCTAAGAATTTCAAGGTTAAAACTTCTGCTTTGTTTACAGAAGAAATTGAAAGCTGTCAATGCAAATAGGCACAGAGAGTGTGCTGAAATGTGGTGCCACTGCTCCAGGAGGGATCTCATGCTTTCACTTTATGCATTGGTAGGACTAATGAGATTATTACTTTGTTTTTTTGGGTCATCAGAAGAACAGAACTTTAGGACTGAGAGAGCATGGCTCACTGAGTCAAGAATTAGAACATTTCTCATTATTTTGGATGGAGACAGCCACAAAGCCCTCTGAACTCTCACACTGCACGAGCACATGCTGGTTGATTCTCCTTTCTCATAAAGCTTTCCCTCCTAACTTCTGTTCTGTCCTACTTGGCAGCTGAAGTGCAATGTAGCACTGTTTGTGAAGTGCATTGTTCCTCTGTTTATCCAACATCACTGTCATTAAATGGTACTGGGGGACTGCAATACTTGCTGGATGATTTCTAGCTTTTTTTTTTTAATTGCCTAAGGACTTCTGTATCGGAAGGGGAAGGTGGACATCATGATAAAAGCAGTGGTTTTCAAGGAGGTGGATCAATGAACTCAAATCTGATGAATAAGAACCCTTAAGAGGTAAGACTAATAGAGGATAAAGTCAGTTTTTCTGAGTAAGCTAAGGGCTGAATCCAAACTGTTCAAATGCAAGAATAGGAAATTTAGTAGGTGCCGAGCTGGGTAGACGATGAAGGTTTTTTTCTGTAACTTTAACACCAGACAGAAACACACAGAAAAAAAGAAGAGGTCAAATTTCTAAGAATAAATCTGAGAAACAGTACAAGTATTGAGGGATAAAACCAGAAAGGCTAAGGCACAAAATGAGACCTCAAAGATAACCAGAAATAATTCTGTTAGATCCATTAATAGAATGAGGAAGATCAAAGGGAGGATTGGTCTGCTACTCAGTGGAGAATGAAAGCTGTCTGCAGATAATTACAATAAGCTTGAAGAATACTGGAGAAGGAGAAAAATTATTTTTCCCAAAGTAGCTTGGGAATTACAGTCCAGTCAGATTAACAGTTCTAGAAGAAAAAAAAAAAAAAAATTGACCATAACAAATTGTCTGTAACATTTGCAAGAATAGTTGGAAGACAAGTAGCAGTCAATATGGGTTGGTCAAAAATAATTTGTGTTAAACTATTTTAATTCCCTTACTGTGAAAAGACCCTTGTGGATTGGTTTAGGGAAGCACAAAGTTCATATAGCTTGATTTGGAAAAAAAATTTAAGGTGTGCTTGTTAAGTTCATGGCAGGCATGAAACTGAGAAAGACTGCAAACACATTAGAGGAATGGGTTATATTTGTGTGATATACATAGAAATTTCTGAAAAAACAGGGTTAAATTCAGCACAGGACAAGTGCAAATAATTCTTAACCAGACATACTTTGCTAAGCAAATGGGCTGGGAAAGAACTGGCTAAAAAACAGTTCTCCAGAAAATTATCTTTTGTTATAACAGATCAAAAATTACCTGTGAGCAGGCAATGGCTTGGTGTTGTGAGAATGACAAACATCCAGCCATCAGGGTCAGACAGGAGGGCTCTCTGCTCTTCTCAGTGTGGGAATCCTATGGCCAGTTTTCATTAATGAATTTTTAGGAAAATTTTGGATGTCCAGGGCAGAGTCTAATGTCCTCTTCTGATAAAGGTCGTGAGTGGTTTGCCTGTTTCATTTTTTAATCTCTCATCTGTGAGTAAAAATTGAAAGAGCTGGCATTATGTAAGAAGAGCCTGGGGTCACAAGAGCCATTTCAAAGAGGACAGGAAGGTTTTCTGTGTTTATAATGGTCAGGAAAAATAATAATGTTTGTAAAATAACAGAAGGGACACTTACATTGAGTCTTAGGCAAAGCTCTTGGAGGACAAGGGCAGTAAATGTGTGGAATAGGTTTCTTGGAGAGACTGTGAAGTTCCTACAATTATGGGGTCATTGGGAACAGATTGGGCAAACATCTGTCAGGAACGACATATGCTGATACTGCCTTCAAGTAAAGGCATCTTTCATTCCTTCCAGGGCTATTGTTTGATAACTCTGTCCAAATCTAGGGATATAAGTGATTTGCTGAGAGAAATTCTTGTGGCTGAGTCATTATTTCCATCCTGAGAGGGTACTGCTTTGCATAATTCAGTTCATTTATTGCTGCTCTCTTATGTGTAATTAAATAGCTGAGGTGAGCAGGGAGAGGGCAGTTGTCAGACACTGCTGTGGGAGGACTTGGCTCCAAGTGATCAAAGATGCCATCATTTGGAGGGTAGACATCCTGTTAAGGCAACATCATGCTGCTCGTCACTCTTAGTTGCTATTCCCTTCTCTAAATATGTTGTCTTTATCTGAGAGAGCCTGGGGAACTGTAAATCTTTGAAGAAATTCTCCATATGCTGGTGATTTTCAGGGAACTCTGCCATACATAATTTCTGATAGCAATGTTTGAACAGAGAATTAATTTACTTTGTGTCCTTGCTTATTCTGTCTTGCAGTAAGAAGAGTATTGGCACCAGGCTGGAAGTTAAACAAGGTGCTAGTTTCCCTTTTCTCTCTCTCTTTCTCTGATCTTCACATTCGCAGTAATGCTGATGGAGTCAGGAAGCAATGTAGGATAGGATGTTCAATGATCACAAAAATAATAGCTGTGTGTAGCTGAATTAATTTTTTTATTCCAGGAGCTTTTAATGAGGCTGTGTTTTAAATAACTCCTGTTAACATGGCAACACATGAGCATACATCCCTCTATGAGCAAAAAGGCTTTAATAACACCCTAGTCAATAACCCCACACATTTCTCTCTGTGAAACAGCAGAATTAGGGCAGGTAAAAGGATCAGGCAAGGATCCCACAGATTGCTTAACAGCCTGATAAAGAGGGAAGGGATGACATAATCAAAACCATGACACTTGAAAAGATTTAGATCCATGGATGTTTATAATATAAATGTCCATATAATCAAATTATAACAGATCACAACTCTGGCCCAGTGGATCCTTTCTCCATAACTTCTGTTTCAGTTCTGACCAATATCTCTCTTCACTAGGGTGCTGGAGGAGGCAGAGTTTACTGTCACTGGGAAGCTTGTTCCAGCTGCTTGATGACACATTTATAGTGATGATAATTACTTTGCTTTGCCTTGTCTTCAGTTTTAAGCAGCAGATCTTGCTGTGTAGCCCTGGGTTTAGTCAGAAGGTGTTAGCAGATTGCACCTCTGCTGAAGCACCTCAGGGCTCTACAGCAAACCATGGGCCAAATTCTGTGCATTTTCTTTTGAGAAAAGGCTTAAATGAAGACACTGGGGCATCACCCAAAGATTGAGTTTGACAAGGGCTGGCCTTGCATGATCCAACAGTCTGTTTTCAGGCACAGGCCTTCCTGCATAATAGTGCTGTATTAGTGTAGAAATTTGATGCAGGAATGGGGAAGCTGTCCAGATAGTAGGTTTGTACCATATTCTGGTCTTCTAATGAAAACTCCAGCATTTAGAAGTGTTTCAATATTCTGATCTTATATTTTCTGATCTACCTTTCATAAATCTTTCTTTCCCCCTTTTGTTTCCTTTTTTTTCTTTGAGCAAATGACTCAGTTAAATCCTACCTTTTCCTTAGGTGTTTCGGGATACTGCAGAAGTAAATATTTTCTGGGCTTCTCTTATGAGAAGCTCCACAGTCTCTGAAATGGGAATATTGTGTCATGTCTCAGTCTGTTGGACTTGATTTAGCTTCAAACACTCAGGGTAGCAGCTGAAATGCAACCACATGTAGACAAACCATAGGTATTACCCACATCTGGAGTTTAAACACATGAAGCAAATTTTATTCAAAGGCAGGGGATGTCAGTTTTTGCCATAATTTGGCAAGTAATGAGGTCAATTGTATTCAGCAAGAATTTTACAGCACCTTTAAAGACAATCCAGCCCACGGGCTACTTTCAAAAGCAGTATAGCTTTTGTAAGCAGCATGCTAAAATAGATCAGAGTGACCTCTTAGCTATGTTAGAAAATATTTGGATATCATTTTAAAGGAGCTGCCGAATTTGGCTATTCAATAAATGTATAAATCCATGTGATCTGTCTTCACCCATCTGGAGACTGCAATGTTAATGAGTTAACTGCTGAACACAGTCTCTGTAGAGTCACTTGGATAATTTGAAGCAGCGTCGTTTCAAACTCAGGATAAATACAGCTTTGTATAAAATGGGTTCTTGTCCCAGCAATAATTGCATGTGTGCTGCATAAGATGGTCTTGAATCACCCCATCAGACCTATTCCCAGAGCAGTAAGTGATGCAGGCATCCATAAAGGGGCACTGCATCCACTGGTAGATTCACTAATTTTGTGGGGGAGTTGGCACGTAGAATCAATTTGCTTTAGCAGTCAGAGACTCTTTATGGCAGAGAAAGCAGTTAGTGGAAAAGGAAAATGTACACAATTTATACTGCACTTCCATGTTTAGGATACCAGCAAAGCACTTTTCCCAGCACAGCTAAGGTAATCTGTGGTTATTTTTATGCCATTGTCAATGACAACTCTGCACAAGAAATATTTTTTCCTGTTGAAATGAGCTGTTTCATACTGTGGCTCCCATTCTTCATGCTTTTAGTAGCTCTGTTTTTATAATTCTCAAGATTTATCCAGATTCACTAAGGATTAATCTGACCAAAACCAGAAATCTGCACTCCTGGTGCTGTTTGTTTTGGCCTCACTATCAAACAGAACATTGATACTTTAGAGGCTGAGGTATCTGATCTGTGTGTGGATGACCAAGGAAAATATCAATTTTTGACTTTTAAAGCCAAATATTGAGCAACTAATAATTTTCAGATAGTACTATTGTGAAAATCTCTGAATTAAGAAATAATATCTAACTGATTAATCATCAGTTAGCATTTTAATTGGGTCAGGTGTATGGGGTTACCCCAGTTAAACTATAAAGAATAACACCTGTGCTTCAAAATTCTTGGATGGAGGAGTCCTATATTAATGGAATTTGATACAGTGGGATCTGGCAGCTCAGACAAAAGTAAACTCTTCCTAGGAAAAAGGGAAAAACTGGAAGATCTTACTTGGTAGAAGAAATCTTTGCTCTATAATAAAGATAAAAGTCAAATATATTCGGGGGATGAAATCTGGCATTGGAACTTCCAAGGTAAGATCAGATAAAGTGCCACTTCCCAGTCTAATCAGTGTTGTTCCAGCTGGGTGAACCTTTGTCCTGTTACTATCCTGGGCAACTGGGGAGCAAGAAGATTTCTCCTCCATATTGCTTCTTAATCCATTTTAATTATTAACAGTTACAAAAACTAAAGAAGGAAATCACTCACCCACATGAATTAGGGCTAGAAAAATCTGTTCTTTAAGATAAACATCTTAAAATACCATGAGAAGTCAATGAAGACAAAACACAAATAGTGACTAATGCTCTTCCAGGTTGAAATCTCTCCAGAAGACTTGAAATCAAAGCTCATTGCCAGCCAGGGCATGTTATGGCAAAATGCAACTAATAAGTGAACGAGACAACCATCACATTTCATGTGACAGCCCCAGTGGGGACATCTGCATCTGTCTTAAGAAAGTTCAGTCAAGTTTGGATCGAGCATTTAAATCACAGGCAAACCTGTGCAAAACATTTCCATAAACTGACAGAATAACCCTTTTGTCTCCAGCTAAAAAACGCCCCTTACTGAGCCAAAAGGGAATTAAGCAAAACCATTTTCCGTCAAAAGTAACCATGACGCAAATGGTTTTATCTGCATGTAACCAAGGCAAGAAAACATTAACCAGCTGGTCCCCATTCAGAGGCATCTGTAACCATCTGGAGGGAGCCCCCGAGTGCAGTGCAGAGGCTCAGTGTGGGACTGAGCCTGGCTCAGTTTGCTCCTGCCAGAATCAACACTCAGTGACTGGAACGTGTTCAGACCCTCCTTGTAACAATTCTCCCAATGGCCTTTACCAGGCATTAACGTGGCCTGGCTTCCCTCAGCCATATGGGAGCTGGGTGGTTCTGGCTGGCAGGGGCTGGCTTGGGTGGTCCTGCAATGTTGGTGGTCTTGGCATGTGGATTTCAGTCCTGGGAAGAGCTGATCTTGAGATCCATTCAGCTGATCCATTCAGCTTGGGTGATTACTGACATTATGGGGTCAGAAATGAGAGAATTTCCTGTTTGTGTTTGTACTTGTCCTCTTCCATGCTCTCATATTCTCACTGCTAATATTTCAGGAGAGGTCTGTGGTTAATTACAAGTGGATCCAGTTATCTCTGTCTTCATGAGGATGCTGAAGGTACTTTGATTTGGCTTTTCTGCTTGGCAAAGGTTTTTTGTTTCTTTTTGGATATGGAGTTTGTTCACCAGATTAGTTAAAATGGGAATCAGGCAGCAGACATGATGAAGTTGACCCAACCATGTGTCAAATTATTCAGCTCCAGTACTGTATGAGACCTGCCTGCTGTCTGGTGTGAGTGTGTGAAGCTTTGGAGATGCTCTGGTAACCATCAAGCTTTTAATGCATCTTCCCACCACAGAGAAGCCCAGAAAATATTGACTTCTGCAGTATTCCATATCACCTAGGGAAAAGGTCAGCATAGAATTTAACCAAGCCATTTGCTTTAAAAATAAAAATACTGCTAATAATAAAAATGAATAAAAGGGGGAAAGAAGGATTTATTAAAGATAGATCAGAAAATATAGATCAGAATAGGCGTATTGAAACACAAATGCTGGAGCCTTCATCTTACTATTTACCCTATTGGTTTTGTACCTTTAATTAAACTGTGACTAGAAAAAAGATGATAAAAGGCACAACTTAGTTTATAGAGTCATAGAATGGCTTGGGTTGGAAGGGACCTTAAAGATCATTTCATTCCAACCCCCTGCCATGGGTAGGGACATCTTCCACTAGCCTAGGTCACTCAGAACTCCATCCAGCCTGGCCTTGAGCACTTCCAGGGATGGGGCAGCCACAGCTTTTCTGTTTATTTTCGGCTAACTCCATTCTGATTTAAATGCAAAGAGTTGAAAAGATGTATTGTACACTAAATAACCATAGAGAATGGTAGAATACAGTTTTATTCAAGAACAAAACCCTGTTCTCAGGTCACTCTTCTCTGAAAGAGCTGAATGAACCACAAATTGCAGGATTTTAATCATATTTGAATATACTATGTACCTCCTTTCATATTCAGTTATTCAAGACTTCTGTGTGAAAAACTGCATAGAATTTTGCTGTATCAATGTTCCTTTCGTCATGCCATAGAGTTTATGATTGACCCTAAGCTATTTGTTTCTTTTTGGATTTTTGACTCAGAAACTCAAACTTCCTCTGCTTTTACACCAGTTTGAAATAATAAAATCGAATTTATCTGTTGCTTAAAAGGACTTTTTTAAACCTGGACACACTTTGTAAACACTGGACTGCTTCTAAAAATTTGCAAAAATCATGCAGCAACCTGTAATCATAGAAGAATTCATATTAGAGTAGGATTAATAATGCATGTAATTATAATATACAATTTTCTTTAGGCTTTTCTAATTATAAAAAAATTACAGATAACATCAACAGTGTGATTCTGAAATGCCTCTCATTTATTATGTAGCTCTCTTAATCAATGCTCTGCCACTGGAAATCAAGTCAGAATGTTATTATGGTCTCTCCTTCTGGATTTAATTACAGCAGTAACTCATGGCTCAAAGTCTGAGCAAACACACCATGCAGTTTATAGCTTTGAAGAACAGACATTAATCCTGCTGTCCACCACCCTGGGCAAGCCAATGAAAGCATTTTAAAAACCCTTATGCCTGAAGGTAAACACACACTTACAAGAGGGCTTAAGGTAGAGAGCCCAACCTGTGTGTCAGTTCTGCACACACACAGAGCTCAGCATCCTCTGCTGGGAGATGATCTCAAGGTGTACAAATCTCTGAACTTTTTACCTCTCATCTTGAATCCTTAACAGTCATAAGAATGATTTCAGGATGTCAGCTGCTGTCTATTGGCAGCCTGGCATCAGGACAGGGCATTTGATGGGGTGCCTCAAGCACAGCATCATGAGGTGGTGGAGGGAAGGGATTGTCCTGCACTGGGGTGGTCTCACCTCGAGTGCTGGGGACAGTTTGGTGCCACAATAAAAGAAAGACAGTAAACTATTAGAGAGTGTCCGAAGGAGGGTAGCAAAGATGGTGAAGAGCCTTGAGGGGAAGCTGTGTGAGAGCAGCTGAGGCACTTGGTCTGTTCAGCCTGGAGGAGACCCAGGGGAGACCTCACTGCAGTTACAGCTTCATGAGGGGAAGAGGAGGGGCAGACACTGATCTGTGCTCTGTGGTGACAGTGACAGGATTGAGGGAATGGCCTGAAGTTGTGTCAGGAGAGGTTTAGGTTGGATATCAGGAAAAGGTTCTTCACCCAGAGGGTTGTTGGGCACTGAACAGCTCCCCAGGGCAGTGGTCACAGCACCAGCCTGACAGAGCTCAAGGATGTTTGCACAATGCTCTTGGGCACATGGTGTGACTCTTGGGGATGGTGCTGTTCAGGGCCAGGAGTTGAACTTTGATGCCCTTTTTGGGTCCCTTCCAACTCAGGATAGTCTGTGATTCTATTCTATGGTTTTTCTGTATTAATAGCCTTTCTGAAGATGTGCATCTGTGCCCCTTTTGTTCTGGAATCAGTTTCCATTATGAAGCTCTAACCTGATAATTATCTGCAAATGGGAATAATGCACTGCAAATGGGAATAATGCACTCTCTCAAGAACCCAAATTAGTATCAGGAACTGCTTTTAGTTTTGGCAGCAGCCAAGAAGGATGTCTCTCCCTCCAAAGCAGAAGCATGCCCTGCCACATGCTGAGATGACAGAGCTGCCAGAGAGGTCTGGGGATGTGTGAGAGGGAGAATGTAGGACAGTGAACATGCACATGGATGCTTATTTTTTGAAGCTAACTAATTTTTTCTTAAAGAAAATCTTGTGATCCAAGGACAAGACAGTCAGAATACCACAGACTAATATCTGCCAGTTTGTATCTTGCAAAAAACAATCTAAACCAATACAAAAGATTCACTTTTCCTCTCAAGCCACCAGCTTTCTACGTGCTCAATGCATAGAGAAAAGTAAGTTGAAGAGTGACCTTCCTGGTTATTTTATAGAGTAGTTTATTTGGACTCAACAGGGGTGCAAATACCCCCTGCTCACTTCCTGGGCTGGGTGAAGGGACCAGCAGCCATTTGGTCAGTGTCATCTGGGAAGCTTGTGGAAAAAACCAAGGCAGTATTTGCACTTGACTGATGCAGCTTACATTTGTGCTGCAGTGTGCTCTGCAAGGCTTTCAGAACTGCTAAGAAACCTTTTTTTTTTTTACCTAAATATTTTTTTCCTCAGGACCTGCCAATTGTTTGAAATGAGAAGTGCTGGCAGAAAAGGCTAAGCCTCACTGTTTGAAAGACAGTGACATTTCAAAATTGATATTCTGAAATTGCCACATCCCTTCTGGAAACAAAAAGCAATAAAAGGTTGGTATTTCAGTGAACTTCTCAGAAACATAAAGATGAAGTGCTGTGACTGACCAGCCTGAGTTTTGCGTATTTTCAGTTTGTACATTGCAACATTTGCAACTTCATGGAACAAACCTGCTTTTTGGTTTTTTAAAATTTTCTGAGGGTTGTCTTGAGCAGCAAGTTTTTTTTTTTTCCCAGCCCTGGATTTCAGCTTATGTTCCAGCAGAACCTGTGGTCCTTCTCACCCCAATTAATCAGACAGGAAGGGCCGAAGGCACAGCAGGACTGGGCACAAGATGTTTTGTGTCTAACAGGAGAGAAGAGTAGGACAAGTACTTGGGTAGGAGCTCAGGCTGAGGTCTTTTAAGAACATCTCTTTACTTCTATCTCATCTAACATTAGCCTTCCAAAAGCAGGATCTCTTGTCAAACATCTGGAAAGATGATGAAAGGTTCACTGCCCAGGGACTGCTGGCTATCTGTTCCCAGAGTGGGCTCTGTGCTGCCCTTTTAGGATGTCTGCTTTGGCTACAGACCGGGCTCTAGGAAGACTAAATATCAAGGATGATTAAATGCTGTGAAATGTGGTGGTATGAGCACCTGTGTGTTCTTTCCTCTTGGCAGTCTATTAATCTAAGGGAAAAGCTTCAGAAAATAAGGCTAATTAATCCCAACTACTGTGGACAGTGTAATTTAAATTTTTTTGAAGACTGACATTGCTTAGTCTGAAATGCCTCAAAACCCCCTCACCTCCCATCCCCAACACAAGAGTATTTAATATTTTGTACAGCCAACTGTATTTTCTAAATTTGCTTTCAAATGCATCACAGGAAATAAGCCTTACAGGAAAGAGAGGAAATCAGTAACTCTGCCATATTCCAGAAAGGGGTGTGGAAAGTGCCTCTTGTATTATGGATTGAATTAATTCTGCTGTCTAGCACTAGGGACATGGAAAATCCCCTCAACATCCCCCTCCAGCTTTGAGTCTGCTGCTGTAAGGAACTGTGTCCTTGATGTCAGCTCAGAGCAGAAGAAACTGGGCTGGAGGGAGGAGAAGGGTTCTGGCTGAAGTAGTGTGACATTGACACATGAGGCTTTAATTTCAAGGGAGGAAGTGGAGCAAAAAGGATTGCAAAATCTGGTTCCATAATGGTGTGGGATTCTGCTTGCTGTGCTTGCTCTCATATTTGTGGTCTCAGAGGAAACATCAGCTGGTCCTCCTTGGTTCAGAGGGAGGTGGGGAGGTGGGTGGTTGCAGCCCTAACTTAAAAACAGTGGAAAGGGGGGATTCCTGATCAGCAGGGATGTGAAGAGCCTTTCCCTCTTATGCTGATGAAGAGTAAAGCATTTATTTGCATTTATTTTTATTTTTAAGGCTGCTCTGCGTTTGCCTGTGAATACTGCAAACTTTTGACACTTGTTTTGCAATATGCACGCTATGAATTACACACACCCTGGGTTGGACTCTGGGTTCCTAGCAGACCTCAGCCTTGAGCCATTTTGTTCCAGGATATCCCAAAAACATAATTTTGAATGTCTGGGAGAGGTAATTCACTCAGGGAACTGAGAGGAGACCAATCCATACAGCAATACAAAGAGCAGAGCAGCACAAAGAGAAACTATTGCAGAGTGATTAGTCCCTCATAATCCTCCAGGCTTGCCTTGACACAGCACTGTGCCATGAGATCTGAGCACATTTGGAGCCTTCTGTAATTCCCACTGCCATCCTCTGATGTGGAGGGGAAGGTTGTTTTCATACAAAGGCAATCACTTACCCTTTATTTACTGTGAAGGATGAGGATGGGGGACTCTGACTCCCAAAGCTTTTCACAGTTGGGTTTGTTGTCTAATTATTCCGTGGAAGAGCTTCTCCCGGCAGTGTGGGGCTGAGTCCTCCCCAGCAGAGCCTGGGGACTCCTGCCCTTGCAGAAGGTCTCTCCAGAAGTGAGTGCTTTGCAGTGGAACAATACTGCAGCCCACGTGCCTTTGTCACTTTGTTAGTTTATTTATTTTTAATAGCATCATATGAATAAAGAAATGTGCCTTCCTCTTTGTCTTTTGGAGGCGGATAATTGTGTCGCTGTTGCGTTGCTATCGCCTTGTCGTGCCCAAATGAATTTGCACTTATCCATCTTTCTCTTCAAAAAGCAGCCCTGCTGAGTTTTCCCAGTGGTTCAGTCAGTCACAAACCACTGTTGTACAGCAAGCACTGCTTTATGTTGTCTAAATAGATGTGGCTCTTCTCTTGTTCCCGTTGTCAGTCTTATTGTTAAATTGCTTTGAATTTGCGGTGAATTGAAATTCTCCATTCCGAGGAGAAAGGATTTATTACTTGTAATTAGGATTATTGGATAGCAGCACTTTTCACTCCAGAGTTAATGAGTTATGATCAGAACATATCTTTTCATTAGTTTAAAATATTCCCATCATTATTCTGATATTGTGATCTAGGAAAAAAAAAAGCTTAAATTGCAGTTCACTTAAAACATCAAAAAACACACATTATTTCACAGGCTACACAGAGTTATGGATGACTAAACATGAGTCTGTGTCACCACTCTGGCTGAGAAGGAGCCCCACTGTGATGGGATGGATCAAGGTAAAAAAATACCCTGAAAGATCAAGTATCATTGATGATCAATTGCCCAGAGAGGTTGTGGACTCGCCATCCCTGGAAGTTCCAGACCAGGCTAGATGGGGCTTGGAGCAACCTGCTCTAGTGGAAGGTGTCCCTGCCAAACCAGGGACATGGAACAAGA
Organism: Lichenostomus cassidix; assembly: GCF_008360975.1. Lineage (NCBI taxonomy): Eukaryota > Metazoa > Chordata > Aves > Passeriformes > Meliphagidae > Lichenostomus > Lichenostomus cassidix. The sequence goes on along the minus strand of NC_139484.1, from coordinate 62,891,513 downwards.
TGATTTTTAAGGTCCCTTCCAACCCAAACCATTCCATGATTCTGTGATCATGCAGGATGTCTGCAACAAAGCTTCACAAGAGAATTCCATCTGGACTTGACATTACATGAACAATCAATGTGGCAAACTGAATTTCCTGCAATCCAGATACTCTCCTTTCCCTCCCTTGTTTTTGCATTGTAGAGTGCCAGCTGTGACCAAGCAGAGGGAGAGGCACCACATTTCAAATGCATTTAATCAGTGGTGACATCAAGGTTGACATTGGGCTCATGTGGTCAGGAAGAGAAGCTTATAAAGGTATCACAGGAAGCCAGGATGTTGAAGAAAAACTCTTGCAGTAATTTGGAAAGTAGGTTTTAAAGTGGTGAGCTTCAAAGGCTTGAAATTATTCTTTGATCTTCCAAAGCCTGCAAATGACAGCAGTGTCTGCAGGACACAGCACATATCCAAACAATCACAAGAAATCTAAATGGGGATTTGAAGCAGCAAAACTCTTAAAATAAGAAAGGAAAAGGGACATAATTCAGGCAGTCATCCCAAATAACAGCATGGTTGCTCAATGTAGACATTGTACAATCACTTATTAACTAAAAAAAATTATTTGAATTTCCAGATGATTTCCTGAAAAATGAGGGAGGTGATTAGAAAAAAAAAAAAAAAAAAGAAGAAAAGAGATATGTTTCTAGAATGAGAAAGACTTTATTGTCTCCATGTTTCTGAGAAGAAAGATCACAGCCTCGAAAATAGAGGAACATTTTTAGGTGGAAGGAAGTAATGAAAACACTCTGAAATGTTTTTGTTGTGGTTTTCTGACCTTTAACCAAACACTCCAGGCCTGCATAAGATGTCAAACTAAGTGTGCTTGTTTGTGTGACTGTTTGTTTGCACTTAGGTAAAGCTTGCTCAGAGATCTCCATGACCACAGTTGTGGGTAGACAATGCTTGGAGTCCTTAGCTCCATGGCCAGACTCTTCAGGACAACATTGGACTTGATGTATAAATCTGGGCTCAGCTATGCAGTGATGCTCAGCTACCTGGTTCCCAATGGAATAGAGTCAAAAAATTAAATACCTCAGTAGCTTTGGACCTGAATTAATGAGAGTGCTGGATGGGGAGTAGAGCAGAATAGACATGCTCTTTCCAGAAATGTTTTTGGTGCATCAAAACAATTTGCTGAATTAATTTTGGTATCTGCTTATCTTAGAGTGCAGTTCATGACTGGAGAACATATCCTAGTCAGTGGTGCCTTTGCTTCCTAATGTCTTACTCTCAATTACAGCATTAGTTAACTACATTTTCTATTTCTAAAAACATCTGTAGATTTGATTTAAATTATTCACTGAGATAGAGACTTCTATTTTAACAGTGCTTCTGAATGGGATCTTAAAAATCTTGGAGCCAACCTGTGACAGCCAGATGGAAAACAGGACTGGACAAGAAGACTGTGGTGTCAAGGCAGCTGTGTAAAGAAACGAGATTAGATTTAGTGTTTGCTTCTAATGTGGTGTCTTGGGATGTCCTATTGGAATTTAGTAAGAGAATTGCTTTTTATAAACAAGTTGTGACAAGCAATTTCACATCTCTCCACGCATCTTAAGAAAGGAAGAACAGAATAATTGAAAATAGGGCTGGGCGAGCTCTTGGGAGGTCAGCCAGTCCATCACCTCACCCAGGTGGGCTTGGCTTCTCACTAACTACTCCTGGCAGATGTTTGCTTCACATGGTTTCAAAAACCTGCAGTGACAGAGGTCTCACAACCTCTGTCTTTTCAGGGCTTATCACTGCTTAATGTTACAAACTTCTTTCCTTCTGCCTTGCTCATGTCCTGCCCAGAGGCCAGTGTGACACTGTTGTTTCTTTCCAGGCTCCCAGGGATCACAGGACATGCTCATTTCCTTTCTTCCACAGTGACAAGTCCCTCTGTTTGGAGACTGATATCACGATTCCTCCTAATTTTCTCCTTTCCAGACTAAACAAATCCTATCCTTTTAATCATTCTTCTTAATTTATGGTGTTTAAACCTTCCCTCATTCTTGTCTGGACTCAGACTAATTGATCTGGGTCCTTCCTGAGAGCACTGGTCCAAACCTACTTTTCAGTGGCTCTATTTTCCCATCCGGATATTTATTTTCCAAGTCTCATTGCAGTGAGAATTTTCAGGAGCTTTTGTTCAAGCAGCCCTTGGGAAATGCCCAGTCTTGGATCTGACCTGGAGTTTGGGTAGGCAATACCTTCTAAGGGAGCTTCCATGTCTGCTGAACTTTGGTACCCTAGGGAGTGCTAGATTTTAAGAAGAAAGATGGTAAAAATATGTAGTGGTACCATTCTCAAAGATGTCTAATTCTTGGAAATACTTTTTACTGACCTGAATTTGTTTCCAGCTGTTTCCATCAGCTGTGATTTCTCAAGAGGTGTAAATTCTGGGTGCTCAGCTTGCTGAAGAAGGAATTGCAGACACAGATACTTGAATAAGTATTTAAAGTGAAATTTGGGCTCCCTGCTGTTGCTGTGTTATTGGGGCTTTTTTTGTGCTTGGTTTTCATGGTTTTTTTTTAAATAAGTTGACCCATATTATCATTTCCCTGGATTCATAACATTTTTTGTACTCTCTTCCATGAATGTATCAGAGGGGCCACTGTCAATTATTACCTTTTATTTAATTTTTAGACTTATTAAATTATTAGACTTCTTATTTAATTTTAGACTTCTATAATTATTAGACTTCCGTAAGACACATAATCTCTAAACTGCTCGTGTTGCACAGCAGGTTCACCTTATGTGACCTTTTTTTAAAAAAATACCTTTTTCGGTTAATATATTGGCTTATATTGTGGTGGGCTTGGCAGTACTGGGTTAATTGTTGGAATTGATGATCCTAAAGGTCTTTTCCAACATACATAATTCTGTGGTTCTATCTACAGAAGTGACTTCCCCATGTGAGATTCTGAGCATCAGGGCAGGTCAGGAGAGCCAGCTCTGATGCAAACTCCAGCTGTTCAGCCCTACAAAATTTGTGGTTTATGCATTATGGGGGTTGGTCAAGAGGATTGGCCCCTCCTGGGAGAAATACTGACATTTCTGGATTTTATTAGGCAACTTTAATCCTCATTGCTGGTGGCAAAACATGGACTCGGGGTCACGGCCAGGGTGTCACACAGAAGGTTTCTATCCCAGTTGAGTAGGGTTAGTAGGGAAAAGGGTTTCTCTTTCCAAAGCAGCTGAAGGACTGGATAACTTTTCCAGTCATCCAAACATGCATCCAAAGCCATTTGGATTAGATATCACAAAGATCTGAGTGGGTTTTTTTGGGAAAAGATGTCAGCAGATAATGCATTGATTTGATAGGAACTTTATTAATTTGAGAAGGAAAAAACACATTGTTGTTGGCTATCCTTTCTACTGATAATGTGAACTGGGAGATAGAGAGCCCTTAAAAGTTAGGCAATCATAATTGCATTAATATAATTTTTTTGGTTCTCAGAGCTTTTGCTGTGGGAACTGAGCTGATACTGCAGCTTGTGCTGGGGGAATCTGTAAAATAAAATGAAGGAAATAGCCTTGCTTTGAGTGTGTGAGGTTAAACTTGTTGCTGCTTCTCTCAGTGAGGGAATTCTGTATCCAGGAGATTGACATGCTTTTAAGTAATCAGAATTCCAGTGTTTTCTGCTATATAGTGTAATACCACATAAAGCAAGAGAAAGAAAAGGAAGTTGGTCTATGATGGAATTGTTCTGGTGTTTTCTTCCACAACAGAATGGTAAATTGTTTGCTTTGGCTTTCTGGAAAATATCTGACCTTGATACTTCATATTCAATTTATGTAAACAATTACAAAAGCATCTGAGCCAAATAGAAAAGCCTATTTCTTGAAAACCTGCAGGGAATTCACATGGGAATTTCCCACATGCTGTGGCAATCTTAAAAATACCTCCTTGTAACCCCACAATATTAATGATTAACTCCGGAACTGTGAGTTTTTCCAGACTTCCAGTGAACTCAGTGATTTGTGTGTTCAGCTGCATGTATTGGGAGAGGTAGTAAAAAAATGTCATTTACCACTTTTAGTAGCTTGCATTCAACAAACAATCTGTCACATTTTCCCCTTGAAATTCAGGGATTTTTGCAGATTGCTCGGCTGACAAATATCACAGGACGGGAAGTGCTTTGTGGCTAAGCTCTGCGCTGAGATGCTCTTGCAAGAATGAGCTGGAAGCAGCTTTGCTCTTCACAAATCACCCCAAGACAGAGCTGCTTTGCTCAGGACACTCCACCCACTCATTGCAGCGTGAACCTTCCGAGGATGTGCTGAACATCGCTGAGATCTTGTTTGTTCACCTCTGACATTCTGCTAGTGTGAGCTTTGTGAACTGTTCCCCTCACATTTGCTCAAGAAGGGAGAAGCAGCAGAGGGGCCCTGGAGGTGATTTCCCAGCAAGCAGGGATTCTGTGCAAGGAGATTCACATCACACGAGGTCTGTTCAGCCTGTGGGCAGCACTGCATGTGTGAGTGCAAGCTGCTGCAGGAACCTTTCCTAAGATTCCTGTACCTCAAGGGGGCTTGTAAAGAGGAAGAGGGAGTGTTTATTCAAGCAAAAACACGGTTTTAAACTGAAAAAGGGCAGATTTAGGTTAGACTTCAGGAAGAAATTCTGTAGTCAGGGTTTAGCCATTATTCAGTCTGAGAAACTGGAGCATGACTGTCATGAGTACCAAGCTAGTTCTTGTCTTTACTGGGCCACAATAAAACTAGTTTTTGAATGCCACATGGACCAGCACACCTCCATTTTCAGGGTGTTTTTTATATCATCTATCTATCTGTCTATCTATCTATCTATCTATTATCTATCTATCTATCTATCTATCTATCTCTGTCTATCTGTCTCTGTCTCTATCGCTATCTCTATCATCTGTCTCTATCTGTAATACATATGCAATCTATATCTATATTGAGTTCTGTGCATATAATTTAATTTCTTATCTCTTATCTATCTATTGTCTATCTATCTATCTATCTATCTATCTATCATCTATTTATAGAGTAGATCCTCTGGATGCTTCTTGGTTCAGTATTTGCCCTTTTTTCCCTGGAGGGGCAATTCCAGCACCCTAATGACACAATCAGACATTATTCACAGTCAGAACTTTGCTGCAGTGGATGTTGGGAATTTACCTGCCTGCAGACAGAAACACTAAATACCTCTACAACCTGGAGTGGGAAACCAGACAGCTGGAAGCAGATGGTAGTAAAAAAAGAATCAAGAACCAAGTCATGAGAAGTGACCTGGAAATCAGACTTGAGTACACCTGAAAGATTCAAAACTCAGAAACTCAAGTAGGAAAAATAGACATCAAATCTTCAAAACTGGAATGTTTCAAACCCCTCTCACTTTTAACAAAGTGTGGGGATTAATTTTTTGCAAAGAGTGTCCTGGATTCAGTTGTTTTTCTACAGATAGATGTTGGCTATCATTTTTTGGGGATTGGATTAAAGGTCAGCCTGCACTGGGCTGTGCTCAGGACATCTTGCCTCTGAGGACAGGAAGCAGATAACCAGCTGGTCAGTTCAGTACATCTCTCAGTATCTGCTTGATTAATGCAGGATATGGATCTGCCACAGCTTCTACCTTCAGATCTTGGCACTTCAGTTTACTCATACTTTCATCCTCAGAGAGCTTAATTTTCCTCCCAGATATGATTTATTTCACTGTTGTTTTTTTTATCCTTAAAAAAGCCCCCCTCCAAACCCCCAACAAAACCCAAACAAGCTTAGAAGTATCCAATTACTGGCACCAAACTCATGAACTTTTGCCCCATTCAGGGTTTTCCATTTCCCATTACATTCACTTTGACTGGAGCCACATGCTGTCCCCATTCCTAAGCTGGCCATTTCCTGCTGGAAAAGGCATGGAGATACTCTGCAATGACTGGGGAAAAAATACTAGCTGTGTGTCTCTCTGTAACCTCTATGAAAATTATGCTAATATATGTGTTACTAACATTTGTAAACCCCCTGAATTTTAAAAAGTAAGACTTGGAAAATCTTGTTTGCATCTGGTACTCACTGTACCATGGAACTGTGGCTTATTGTTGTGAAATTATCAAACCTTCACCTTAGTGTCAGCTGATATGAAAAGCCCAAATCCTATGGAGCAACTGGCTTTTGTTCTGCACCCTGCTAAAGATCCATCTCCATATGTTTTATTTCAGTTGGGATAATTACAGATATAAATTTAAGTGTCTGCCCTCTTTTAAAGTTGTTGACTTCTTGTTCCCTCCAACATTTTCATTGCTGTTAGGCATTGTAGAAAATATTTCTTTGACTCATTTAAGAATTTTTATAACTGCCTAACCTATAGGGAAGCCTGTAGGAAAAACTAAACACCTAATTTTACCCTATTTGTCCCAAGTGGTTCTTTCTGTTACAGTTCTCTGTTCTGTCCCTTTTTACTTGTTTCCCCCTAAACTGCAGGCTGTTGCACTGCCTTAAATCTCTGTGCCTTTGGGAGTCTTTTTAGGCTGCTGAACATTGTAATTAACCACTTTGGACTTTCCAGGTTTTACTGCATGTATGCTCTGCTGAAATCCAAGCCCAGGTAGGGCAAAGAGAGTTCCAGATGAAGGTTTACTGGTAATGAACATAATGGCATTATTCATCCAACAATGTTCCTTGTTAATGACTCCTCTTTTTACTGTTGCAGTGCAGCACTCAAACACACCTTTTTCCAGCACATTTTGGCAAACAACAGGCATTAACTTTGAAGCTCAAGGCTCTTGAGCTTTCAAGGTTGAGCATTCTTTTCATGAAAACCATACCAGTTACATGAATGTGAGTCTCCTAAGGACTGAGGAATCCCAAAACACCTTTTAAATTTGTGAGCGATTTCTGTTATTTTTGGGAGGGACTCTTGGCTAATGCAGCTGGGGTGGCCTTGGTCTTCCTCCTGGTGGCAGTGGGCAGAGGTGAGTCCAGCTTCATCCTGTGCTCCTGACCTGGACCTGAGGTTTGCACAGTGCTGAGGAGATCCCAAGCTACAGAGCAACCAGTCTGGTACCTGTCTGTCCCCCAGACCTGTGCTTTATCTGGGGATAAAGCCTGTGGATGGTAGGCTGCACATTTGGGTAGGGAGATGGCTTTGGGGGGAAAGGGGAGATGGTCTGCTGCAATGGCTAAACTGGGCTTTGTTGACACAGCAAGAAATAATGAGCTGATTTCTGTGGCTGAGTCACAGCACCATCTGCAAAAATATCCTGTATTACACGGGGACTGCAGCAGAATTGGGCAAAGGTGCTGCAAACTGCGATAAAGTACACACTGTACTCTGGGAAGGAATCTAGCAATTCTCGCTGAAGGACTCCTGAAATTATCCACCCAGCCAGTGGTTGTGATAAAAACAGGCAGATAAGACACTGGTATGTCCTACGAGGTGGCTCGAATATGCATTTGAAAAAAAGAGTGGTGCTGTGCCTGTACATGAAACACAGGCTTGCTAGGACTTATTGAAGGGCTGTGTGTTTGCCTCTTCGTGGTTTGGTCATGGCCATGAATCACTGAATGACTTGGGTTGGACAGCTCAGCCAAAGGCACCACGGAGATCTCCGTTGTGACAACATTAGCTAAGGAGAAAACCTGCAATGATGCTGGCATTAGTCACAGAGAAATCTCTGGTGACGCACAGCAAGTACATATGAAATTACAGGGGATGTGGAGTAATCAGCATGGATATGAGAAAGTGATCATCCAGGATGGGGAAACTACCAGACGCAAACCCAAAACTTTGATGAGGAGCGCACATCCCGATCTGTATTAAAATTCTCCTCCATCCATTTGTGTGCTGAAAGATGTCTTTTCCCTTGAACGAGCCTGGAGGGGCCATGCAATGCCTAAAAGTTCATGATCCATAGCTGTCAGAAGAGGCTCTGACTTTTAAACAAGCCAGCTGGTGATCAGATGCTGTGACTTGCTATTTATTTTGCAAATCATACTTGCGGACATGTTTCCTTAGCAAAGTCACTGATTGTGACAAATGTGTATAACAAGTGCAGTCTTCTATTGATTCTCACATTCTATTTTCCGCTTTTGGTGGAAACAGATGGAATTCAATTTTCTCACAATTACTATTAGCCAAGAATAACATCACTTAAATCGGTGCGGGGGAGGTGGAAAGTTGCAACTACAAAAACACACAGCCTGAAAAGCTGGATATTGAAATGTAGCTTGCAAATAACCACAACTGATGTTTTATCCAGGGCCCAATTCAGAAACACAATTAAACATGTCGTGGACTCAAAGCTTTATGTCCTGCTGACATTATACATGTCTGCATGTATAATGTCAGAAATGGATCATCCAGATTGTTCTTGTGGGTTAGTCTCATGGCATGTCTGATGCTTCAAGTGTGAAGTCTCAAGACATTCTCTTCTAAAAATAAATGTAGGATAAAGTTGGATGCAGCTAATCCTAACCTAGGGATATGCAATCCTACAAAATTATTGTCTACCATGCAAAACATTAAAGGCAATTAAAAAATTTAAAAAATAGTCTGTCATTAGAAAAGAAGTCAATCATTAAGCACACAATAAATCATCTCCAAATGTTCAGGCTGTTTCAGATCAAAACGCTGTGAATTTAGGGAGTGTGCATTGCATAGCTAATGCATGAGTACAAGGAAAAAATCCTGCACTCTGTGAATTGGTAAAGATGAATTGAGTGTTTAAGGTTAAGAAATACCGTAATTAAAGATTATTTTTTAAATCACGGCTTTACACTGATTCTTTTGTATCATGCTAAACTCTCAGGAGATGTGATCACAGGTATTTTAGTCCCATTATTAAAGATTGCCTCTGGCTTTGTTTAGTAACTAATATGGGTTTATTAGTTTCATCCTGGACTTCTTTCAGTCCTTCTCATTGTTACAGGATCTTAGCAATTCCCCCAAACTACTCCATTTCTGCTCATAAAGGCCTTGTAAAGAGGCATTAATAGACCCATCATCCAGGTGCTGAATGGAGTCAGACACTTCTGAGCCAAAAAGGCACCTGGATAAGATGATTATGACATTCTATTTCAGAGCCTTTAGCATTTCACAGTTCTTCATGTGTTCACAGCAAAGGCACATGGAAATCATACAGCTGGTGACTGTAGCAAGGCATCTGAAAAAATAAGGTGACAGCCAGTGCTCTTCCAAGGAAGACTTGCCCTGTAATAGTGTGGAACCTCTGGCTTGATGCCTTTTCTGAGGGCAGCTCACATATCTGGCACTGGAGGCTTGAGGAACTCCAGTTCTGTGCCTACCTACTGGAAGGGGAGTTACACTTCCACATTTTTTGGAAGAACACCTTAACAAGTTGACTGAAACTCTGTAAGATGAAGTGGCTGTTTTGGCCAGGTTTGGGCAAATATTCAAAACAGCAGCAAAATGCCACTTCTACCCCTGAAATGATGCCCTGGAAACATTGGGGTGAGATGGAATATTTCATTTTGCCTTTTCACAAAGGCAAATCAATATTTTTCCTTAGGAAACATCAGATGAGCTTTTGATGAAAGCTTTTCACCACAGATGTCAAGGCAAAAATCCCCCCAAACCCTACCAGATTTTTTAAAGTGAATCTATATATCTGTGAATTTTTAAATGCTAATCAAGCCACCTCTGCACGAGAAACCACATCTTGCTTACAGCCCAAATGTGGAAAAAATGTAAATCTATACTCCTTTGTGCAGCATTTAGCGTTTCTGGAGGCACTCAGCCAGTAAAAGTGATTCCTCTTTGAAACTGGGGAAGGAAAGCACAAGTGAGGCTGCTGCTCAAAAGCACACAATACCTCCAGAGTGGGTTTTTGCCCACCTCTTTGCCCCAGAGGTGCTTGTGGTGACAAATTTCCCTTCCTGTGTTGAAAAGCTGTAGTTTAAGCTGAGATTGTATCTTTGCTCTCCTCACTGTTTTATGTCACTGGAATGTTTCTTAAGAAATTACTTTGCAGGCTTAAATTTCTGCATCTGATACATATTTAAATAACTTTCCAGTGCCCTTGTTTAATTCACAGTTCTGAATATTCACTGAAGTAAAATTATGAAACACATTGGTGTCTGGATATTTCCATACCTCCTTTTTTTTTTTTTTTTCCACTTGCATCTTCCAGTTCTAACCTCCTTGTTGGAAGAAGCAAAGAAAGGACAAAAGAATTCAAGCAGTTCTTTCTGGGATAGTATTTTGTAAGCAAGGAGGTAACAGACTTAGGCTCTAAGTACACAAGACCTGCAAGAATGGAGATGTTAAAACAATCACAAACCTGACAAACGAGACAGAAGCATAACTCTTTTACTGCTCTTGGCATTGGTTAAATCTACAGAGGAAATTGAAGATTTTTATGATTCTATTAAAATTACTGTTCAACACATTCAAAGGGATGATAGAAAAACATAAAGGGCAGTGTCTCATACGTTAATGTTAACCTGACAATATCATTTATATTGAAATTTGACTTGACTTTCAAGCACCATTTGAAAGGTTATTGCATGTGAAACTGAATTAAACCACTCGGATGAAGTCTGCCCTTTTGTAATTTAAAAGAAGAACTGGATTTTTCTTTCTGTAAGTTCGCTCTCAAAAAAGAAAAAAATCTAACGTTCTGCCTCTCCCTGCCTCCCACCAGCAAAACCCCTCATTTGTTAGGGGTGAAGAAAAACAAAAGCAGGTGAAAAAGGCATCCCCCAAGGGCAGGCTGTGATGCCAGAATTGGCTGATGCCAGAGTGCACATTAACGAGGCACTTTCACCTTTACACCAGAGTGCCTGAAATCAGATATTCCTCCTCTCTCCATTTCCTAAGTCTTGTGTTTCCATCCCTGTTTTTATTAGTTTTGGGCTGATGAAATCCTTTCCCATGCCATCCCAGCCTTTACCTCTTAGAACTGCTCTAGTTATTTGAAGCACAGTGCCTTGTTTAGCTAAGCTGGCCTGCTACCTACATATGAGCTGGATCAAATAACCCTGCTTCAGTCACCTCTTTAGCTTTTCCAGGAATTCTATTGAAAACTAACATCCACCTCCCCAAGGGGCTGTAGTGCACAGTCTCTGCAAGCCCATGTAATTTTGGTAAATAGCTTGGAAATGTTAGGATTTGCATGGAAACACTCTTAACCAAGTGGGACCCCAGGGAAAAAAAATAAACCCCAGTCATCCTCATCCTCAGATGACCCCAGCAAATGCAACTTTTTAGTGAGGCAAGCGAGTTCAGCAGAAAGCATCAGGTTTTTCTGAGAATTTCACCACTGCACTCCTGCCAACTCTACCACTCTGGGCATGAATGCACCAGATTTCCAGGCAGCTGGAAAGCACAGACAAATGGTCACTGTGCTGCAGCACAGAGCCTCTGCCTCTGCCCAGCAGCTGGGCATGCCAGAGACCCTAAACTGTGAATATTGGGCTGTTTGTGCCTCTGTCACTAACAGGGAGGCAGAACGTGTCAAGCTAAAGGGAGCTCTGACTCCAGCTTCAACACAATGCAAAGATGGGATGGAGATAAATACAGGGCTTTATGGTCCCTACAACCTGAATGTTTAATGGAACAGGGAGGAGCTGTCAGGAGCTGTCATCATGAAGAATGATTTTTATTAGACTGGGAATGGATTTTCCTAGCTGAGGTGTTCAGCACAAGTGGAGGCAAGATTTGGAAATGGGAAAGAGTTTCTCAGAGGTTTATTTTGGTGGCTTTACCTATGTAAACTATTTTGCAAGGAACAGGCTCTGTTTTGGGAAGAAGAAGTGAGGCAGGGAACATAGCCAGGGAAAGGTTATAAGAATTAGGTAAAAATCTTCTTTTGCCTCTAAATATGCCCCCAATAATTAAAATACTTCAATTTTTGAGATGTATTTGCATATTGAGAGATATATTCATGGAGATATATTTGTGTATTGCTATTGGGACACAGATTCATGTTCCTGCTCATAGCAGCAAGGGTGGAACTAGATGATCTGTAATGTCCCTTCCAGCCCAAGCAATTCTATGATTCTATTTTTCAAAAGAAAGTAGAGACAGATCAAATGTATTAAATTGTCTACTTCCAAGCTCAAATAACCACGTTGCCATTGCATATTTTTGTAATTTCAAGCGAGTATAAATCCATCTATCTCTATTAATCCAGAATTTTTTCACACAGTGGACAGTCCTGTCTCCACTCCCACCAAAGTCATGCTTCCTGTGATTCCAAAAGTAAACAAGTTCAGAGGACATGAATGGCAGCAAACAATGTAAACAGGAATTCTCATGCTAAGTGTACCCCTGATCTGCTATACTTAGAAGTGGAAGTCAAGCTACTGTTTGGTGAAGCAAATCTCCTGCAAGCAAGAAGGAAGCAGAAAAATAATCAACATGTGGGTCAGTTGGTCTGCAGAGGAAATCCGAGGTGCAGCTTCACAATGCATTAAGTCCACAACAATATCGGTTCAAAAGTTCCCTTTCTGCCTGACCTTGACCTTTTGGGAAGGGTTGGAAAGAGGAAAGGGTGTGAGGAAAGGGTGTTCTAAAACCAGATAGTCCAGCAAACTGATTTGGCCTTATAAAAATGTGTGCTGGAACAATGGGGGAGGTGATGCAGAGAGGAAACAGGTCTGGGCATGGAAAGATCTCCATGACAGAGCCACGTGGGCAGAGTTTGCTGCCAGTGCCAGACGGGTGTGGAGCTAAATACCAAGAGTGAAACAGGGAGAGAGCTACTGGCATGTCCTTTAATTGCAGATATCGTGTTTAGTGAGGGTGGGTAGAGCCAGGGATTCTGGACAGACTCATCTCTGGAGGGATGGACTGATTGTTTCATGATGAAACAGTTCTGGTGTCATCTCTGCTTTCACCTTTCCTGGTGATGTTGCTGTGCAAGATCCATCTACCATGCTCAAGTGTTCATGAGTTGGGGCTTGGAAAAATACACCAGGATTGGGAGTAGGTTGCAGCAATTACCATGCAGGTCAAGTTCTGCTGATGATTGTTATGGTCCAATCGTGCTTTGCTATGCCAATTTTTATTGCCCTTGGTTGTGTGTTATTTGTTGTGGGTTTTTTATTAGATTTACCGGGCAGAACCTGGTGTCGACAGCTGCCCTGGGCATCGCTCGATGCCGCTGTGCAGGTGAGAATAATAACATTCAGCAACACTGACATCTTGTGGCTGATGAGAAATGGCTCAGACAAGCCAGAGGAGCCAAAACCAACCCTTCATCCTGCGCTCATCATCCCCTGAAATATGGTGATGCTCTAAGGGATGAATATCAGAAGCCTGGAAACAGGGAGGTTAAAAAGCAAAAAAATGCATAAAGGTGGTGGTTTATTAGTTGGCTGAGCTGTGTGTGTGGATAATCCGGCTGCATGCTAATCCTCTGGGCTAATCTTCTCCATGTGAATGATTCCCTCCAGAGGACAGGGATAGAGCCTGGGATGTTTGACGTGACAAACGAAGCTGTCGCTCCCTGCAGATGATCCTCTTTGTGTTTACCTCCTCTGTTGGGAAGCTGGGAGAGAAAATACCTCTGGAAAAGACCCCAGGAGGAATCTTTCTCATTACCTATTGTTGCTGCCAGAAATAAGATCAGCAAAGCCAGGCTGTGAATCCCTGCCTCTCAGCCAGTGGAGATTTTTTGGAAAAAGGGGTGGTAGGGAAGCCTGTTTGTATGGAAGGATGTGTAGGAGCAAATCCTGGTTGGCTGGAAGGTTGCAAATGCTTCTGCATGCTTAGAATAACAGTGTCCCCAAGTGCCACATCCATGAGCCTTTTGAACACTTCCAGACCTCTCTCAGGCCACTGAGACTTAAAGATACCCAGTGTAAAATGGCCTTACTCCTGACATGTGGGCAGAAGGAGAAAATCTAGTTTGGACTCCTGTAGATGGTGAATGGATGGTTGGTCAGATATAGACCAGATATAGATGGCTGGTCAGATTTCTTTTTTGGTCAAAAGAGAGATGTTTGTGACTCTGCAGCACGTGATGGTCAGCCTTGGACCTTTCAGTTGTAGCAGCTTCTTGAAATTCTTCACTGTTTGCTTGTGTTCCTGTTGCTAATGAACATCTGTATCCACTTTATCATCTGAACCCAGTGACGACATTATTACTGAACACTAAATTAAGTGTTATGCAATGGTCTTTTGCAAGTATCTAGAGAACTTTAACGCTGCCTTGAGGATGATGGGTCTGGGATTGTGAGGAGTAATGACTGTATGTTCTGTTTGCAGCCTGCCCTCCTTGAAATTAAAGCAGTTGTCTGATTTGGGGCTCATATTGCATAAAATCTTTCGTAAAAGCTGGGGGAAGAACTGTAAAATGCCACACATAGTTAGAGGTCAGGATTAATTTGATTAGGAAAAAATTAGAAGTCCAAGACTGTAACTGATTCAAGCTTGGGGATCATATTTGCTAATTATCTTGGGAAGTGAAAAATAACATCTGTTTCCTAATGATTCTGAAATGAATTTGCATTCCCCCCGTCCTTTCTCTTGTTTCGTACTACTTTAACTTTACCTGTGAAAACAAGGAATAGAAGTGAATTATTTTGTGACCTGTAGTGAAATGCTTGGCTGCACTACACATTGTGCCTTGGCAGCTTTCAAGTCAGTGCATTAAGTAACCTTAAACTACTGACATACACAAATGCTGGAGTTTAGTACACAGTGCAAAAATTCCAATTTAAAATGGTTGATACCATGTATCGGGGAAAAATACCCTTTTGTCTGCTCTGTTGGCTTAATTTAATAATATATAAGATTATTCTTTCGATAGGAATAATCTGGAGAGAAATCTATTATTCAATATAATTTAAAAGTGGGTATTGTGGAGCTTGCAAGAACCATTCATTCATAGTGATGTTTGTTCTCTAAAAAACATCTTGTTGTATTGTCTAACTATACTAAAATCTATCACACTGAATCGCAGATGTTTGTTTCAAAGAATAAAAAGTGCTCAATTCAGCAGAAACTTCAGCAGTATGCTGAGCTAGCACATTTCAAAATTCCAGCCAACTTGGTGTGAATTTTGTTTATTTAGCCTTTGAAAGTATTATTGTGACTTTGAGAGAGCAAAGATCTCTGCTTCCCTCATTTCTTGAGCACAATTTTCATGAACAATTCTCCATATATCTTGTTTTTCATTGACCACTGAGAAAAATGAAAGATATGCTACCTTGTAGCACTTGGTCTTATGTAAAGCAACATCTTTACTTCTTATTTTATGTGCAAAAATAACATTTTTTCCCTAATCAAGTGGAGGTTTTGCTTTTTTAACAGCCCATACTGTAAGTAGGGCTTATAAGATTCCTATGTCTTTTTGTGAACTGCAAAGGAAAGGAACAGCAAAAGCAAAGATTTTATGTTTATGACCTCAACTTTGACATTAGCATTTGAAAAAAGGGCATCAAACACTAAATTATGAGTGAATGCAGGGCTTGCCGTGGATTTGAATGGATGCATTGTTTCCAGAACTGTAAGCATGGGAAACTGGGATTGATGTTGAAAATTGCAATATGCCCTTATTTGATCTTAAACAGTTATGCTGTACTCACTTGGAGCTTGGTGAAACAGCTGAAGGTAAAAATATGGGACAATTTTGGTAAGCTGTAGTCATTTGTAATGTAAACTATTTTTCTTCTCACCATCAGGTGAAGTGGAGGGGTCCCTGAGGTTTTCACAGATATTCAGCCATCAGCTCAGCTCTATGTTGATCAACAAGTCAACAACATTTCTGCATTGCCCAACAGCCCGACATCATTCATGCCTTGTTGGAGCAACATTGGAGACAGGATTGGACTTGTGTTAGCTCTGACCTCTCCTCCTGTAGATCAGGCTGCAACTGTCTTTTCCCCTCTCACACTGTATTTTTTTATAACATATGGTCTTTCAGCTGTAGGGCTAGAAAGCCAGATGTCCTCAGCTCTTTTGGTCAATACAATCAGTTATGCTGCCAATCATGAGCCCTTTAAACCCTGCTACAGAAAATTGCAGTGAGTTTGCGTTCATATCCTCGCTCTAAACCTATTTACCAGACTCATAATGATGCTCTACAGCAATATCTGTGCCTCACCCAGTCGTACACAAACTGCTGTATTTCAGTTGTTAAGCAATGGACAAGCAATGAAGCAGCTGTCGGAACATTGCGCTGGGTTTGTCTCTCTCGAGCTGAATGACAGAATTTGCCAGGCCATTTAATCAATTTCATACTGATTTAATCTAGATAAAATCAATCATCTTAGCTCATAGATTTGGTAGCTGGAAAGATTGTGTCATCTGCATTGCAATGCCATACTTGAAATAATTTTGGGGTTATGAAGGAAAAGATCCTTTCCAGAGTTCATGATGTAGCAACCCAAACCCTGCTAAGCTGCTGCTTGTGAGACAACAAAATTACAATTCTGAAATGACCAGTTTCTAAACTAAGAGGTTTTGTGGAGTGATCAATCAAAATATGAATCTGAATGGCCAGTTTTCCTCAAAAATGAGTTAAGATAATCTAATCTATAGCTTGTTAAATAGGGGGAAAAAATCCATGCAATGTTTAGAGCTGTTCATTTTTTGTGTCTGTTTTTTTTAACAAACAATCTGCTTTCTGTATTTCACAGGCAACCCATGCACTGTGAAATTAACCAAAAAAAAAAAGGAACTTTAATTTGGGAAGTTTCATTCTCTATCTACAATGTAAGCCAAACTCAATACAGATTATATTTACAATGAGATGTAAAAGCATTTGTAATGTTTTGAAGGAGAGTTGCAAACTTTGATTTGCACAGTGGATCCTAAGGGTGTAAGGGGAAGGAAGAAAACATAACCTGCCTAATTAGCATGACTTTGTGAGCCAGCATCTGTAACCTTTCATTAAGCAGGGTTTTCTTTTGGATATAGTAAATTTTGCCCAATTTAAAACTTAGAGAATTAAGAATCAGTGTGCCCTCACTGAAGATAAAGACACGATGCTCACCAAAAGGGGTGAAATATTCAAGGACTCTTAGGTACCCAGCCTTCTTGCCTGTGGTTGGCTAAAGTCACATTTGGATGCTTTGGTTGCCTTTGCAGTGGGAATTTGTGGGGATTTGGGTGCCCCAGGGTGACCTCAGCAACAGCTCATGCAGGCAGGCATGAGTTTCCAAGCCACATATCAGAGCTTGGTGTGCTTTTCCTATTTAATTTGATTCTTATCCTCAGTGTGGACTTCATAAAGTCTGTACTGCCTCCTGCATGCTTCATAAAGTCCTCATCAGGGCCACACTCCAGAACAATGCCACACTTTATAAAGTGCAAATTGGCTATGCAAACTTTATTAACTACAGGAACCTGCTATTAATGTCTAATCACTCCCCAACAAATTCATCATGCTACTCGAAAGCATTGTTTTTCGTCATGCTCAGCAGCTTACAATAATTTTTGCTTTCCAATTTCAGCATTTTAATGCTTCATGAGCCAAATAAAACTAGGAAAATGTCAATGAGGTGAGAATACCTCTGTTGTTTGATTCCCTTGCTGCAAGTATTCAAACACATGGCTTGGTTTGCCTCAAACTGTGCAGAGAATTCCCATCATGGTGTTGGGACTACATCTATACAGAATTTAAGGTACATGGATTTTGATGAGTTGAATCAGGAGCAAAAATTTGTATATTTTTTCAAAACATGCAGTTCTGTAGTGAGGAGGGTAATGCCTGCTTAAAGATTAACATCTGGCACTGGATTTCCAAGACAATGTAAAGCAAATTAAAGCTTCTACTCTCAGCACCTCGAAAACCGATTTTGTTGTTGATTGGTATTTCTAAAACAACCTCTTTCATACAGATATTCCATGGTATTTCTAAAACAACCTCTTTCATACAGATATTCCACAGACTTCCACACATTTGCTTGTAACCATGCACAGAAGAATTGTCTTAGTCTAGAAAGAGAGACATGCAGTGAGAAGTGTTTAACTTAAATGTCAGCTTTCTCCATCTCAGACAAGTCCTCTAACCCACCTGGCTGTGGACTAAAAGTGAGAAAAAACACAATTCTTCCAGGCTAATCTTGTGTTAAGCCCAGTGTGGCAGACACATCTGGAGAGTGCAACCACATGTGGCCTTGAAGCCAAGTTGAAAGGTTGGCTTCTCTTTTTTTATTGTTGCAAGCTCTGTGCTGAGTTTCTTGGCATTTTCAGACTTAGAAATGTCTTAAATGTCTTCAGTAACAAACATTCAGATAAATTTGCTAGTCCTAGGAAGAACTGTATGTATTGCAAATCTCAGCACAGATCCATTTGAGGCTCCACACAGTCTCCCAATGCCTTTTTGTGATACCTTTTTTTCTAAAATTTTATTTTTTGTAAGACTGGATGGCATACTGGATGGCACTTTGTGATTAGTGAATTTTTGGTGTTTGAGTACCTGTTGATTCTCCATAGTTTTGGGTTTCCATTCCACAGGACAATTTTATCTGCTCTGGCTGGCTGGAGATATTCCTTTCAAGTTGGCAATCAACATCTAAAGCCATTCCTTGCTGTCTGCTGCTTGCCTCTTCTTCCAGTAACTCTTATTCTGTTTCCTCTGTCTTGCTGCTGAAGACTCAGTGTGTTCTATAGGTGTGGCAGCCACACAGACACAGCACCATTCTTGGGGTGCAATTATAGTGGTTGTACTCAATTCTGAGGCCCTGGTTACAAATATATTTGAAGGAGAGGAAAACCTGCAGGTAAAACATCAGGAGAGTTTGAGAACATCATCTTACCTGGATGGTCAAGAGGCTGGAGAACAGAAACAGAGATGGCAAAGGAGGATTTTACTGGAACTAAATTGAGAGTACAGAAAGGACAAACCTGGAGTCCTGTGGCCATGGACTTGAGCTGAAAGAGAAGAAATTCTGATAAGATAAAAGGAGAAAGGTTTTTACCATGAGGTGGATCATTTAGGAGCACAGACCTAGAGAGGTTTGCAAACACCAACTAGATATATGCAAAACTCAACAAGTGCCTGTGTAGGCTGATCTAGCTGAACCTGCTCTGAACTCTTTTTTGGGCTAGAGGATGTCCTTCCAACCAAAATAGTTTTCTATGATTGTATAAGAAAAAAAGATTAATTCAATATTTACCAAGTACATAATTACACTGGGTGCTATACAGAGAAAAGTGTTTTCTAGACTTTATACTCCAAATTTATTTGGAGTTTATACTCCAAATAAAGCAAAGCCTTGTGTGTATGTGTAGGGACTGGAGGGGCACTGAGATGAAGTGATTTGCTGATGTTCTACTGAAATTCAGCGATGGAAGAAGAAAGTTTTATCTCAGTCTCATTCTTTCCACTGTCATGGTTCAGACTGTGGTGTGTGCAGAAAGCACTCTTAGGTTACACAGGGAGGAAGGACTGCAAGAGTCAGATGAATGTTTGGGTTTTTTCACTTACAAAAGATATTTTTGTCTATGACATTTTACAGCAGTAAGGAAAAAGTCCCACTTGCAGCAGTGTGATATCCAGATAGACACCCTATCACTGTTACATGAGCCATTTCTTAAGAAGATGGAAAAAAAATTCTTTCTATTTCTGTAATTTCCTCTGATCACTCCAGACCAGTTCTGGGCAGAGGGCTACCAGTCAGTTTTCTGTGAAATCCCTAAATATCCCTATATTTAAGCAGTTCCAGTATTACAGGATGTGAGAATAAGTTTGTTTGCAAAGTTATTTGAAAAAAGTAGCTCTCTCTGTATTCTCTCTCAATGGACCACAAATTAAAATACAGTGAGAATATTTAATAACTAATTTCCAAGGAGATTCACAGTGGCTTGCAAAAGAAGACAAATAAAAAATGACCCCTTTACATATATGATGCATTCTGATTTCTCCCCCCTCCCTTTAATAATTAGAAACATGGTTTCACTGATACACTTTACAAAACTATTCTGGGGATTCATGAATTTAAAAGAAAAAAAATAAACTAGATGTGAATAATTCATAGTTAAATAGCTCTGGGCCAAGATATTGCTTCAGTATTTCCAAGTATGCAGGTTTTATTATTCTCTTAAAGTATGAATAAAAACAAGGTTGTTTTATCACACTTGGACTAATCAATGATATGCCCGAAGCACAGTTGGCAGTAAATGATCCGTTTTAGTTTAAAACATTATTTAAATCGATGTGTATTGTAAGGGAGTCATAAAAATCTTCAAATTAAAGGGTTTTGAGCCATAAAAATAAGTAATATATTTAAGGGGTTTTTTAAGGCAGTAATGTTTCCAAGTAAATAGGAGATGGGCCAAGCAGTTCCCTCTGAATTACCCTTCATCAGGTTTTCACACCCTATTAAGGTACCCTTCATGAAATATCTTTACATTACACTTCATGATGTAATTTGAATGCATTAGAATTAATTTGCCAATAAACTGCAGGGAAAATATGGAATATACTACCCCCAAAAACTTATGAATTCTCTCTGTTCAGCTTGGGCCACATACATGAGGGTTTCCTATGTCAAGTTTGTAGGCAAAAAGTGACCAAACAACTAGAGTGCTTTATTCTTAGCCCAGGCAGGTAGAGCTGTAGGTCTGTACTCTGCATTCAGGGATTTCAGTTTGCTCCAGGAAAGTGATACACTGGGAAACCAGTGAGTCAGTGATGGCTTTGTAGAAAACTTCTTAAAAAGATTCCTTTACCACCTAAGGCAGGTTCCTCCATGTTTTTTTAAGCCAGCCAGCTTTCAACAAAGTGTGCTGTGGTGCCAGTCCACCACTGAGTCCTCTCCCCTGTGTAAAGTATGGGTCACCTATTGTAGAAGATCCATGACCCTTGGCATGGCCCTGTGGATGAGTTTTAGGCAATGTGAGCTCACTTAATGGCATCAGATGGCTTGGAGTTGTGAGAAAAGATTCGCAGAGCAATGCCCTTTAGGACAGGGATTTTTGCCTTGTCCAGCTTTTTCTACAAATGTTTAAGGTTGTTTTTAACATCTGCCCCTCTGATGCTGAGGATCTAACACAGCAGCCAGGGAGTCACCCGAGAGCGCAGAGAAGAGAGGTTTTGAAGCTTCCTCATTCTTCCAGCCCTCACTCCCATTTTGCTGGCTGCTTCTCTGTCTGCAGCTCTAGAGAAGCTCTTGCAGCAGGTTTCAGTTCAAAGGCTGTGGATGTTCCATATGCGTCATGTCAGACATGCCATACCGAGGTTTGGAGCTCATCCACCCAAGGCGAGACTTCCAGAGCTTATTCCCACTGCCTTTGGTTACAGGCAGTGAGAGTGAATGGAAATACTGACAGCAGGATGTATTTCATAGTGGAAAAGCTGGCATGTGGTATCTCACAGTTTTCATGACTATTATTTCCTTATAAAGAGTTATGTAAAATATATGAGCTAAGTACATCAAGAGCTGAGTTCTAATCCTCAGCATTTTATGCAAACTAACTGGCAAAAAAAAGCCCAGCTCAGCAAGAAATCTTTGTCACTAAGTAGGACCAGAACTGGATGAGTCCAAATATCAGGAGGCAAAATTCCTTTTTGTAGGATTTCCATGAATTAGAGGAAAGAAAACACAGAGATCCTCAGAACCAGGACTATTCTCACAAAATTTTTTACTTATTTACAGACCCAGGAGTTCTGCATCACCAGAATGGAGCTCAAAGTCTGTCTTTCTTTCTATGGTACATTTTCTACACTTCTCTTACAGCACAACCAATTCCCACAGGATTGAGATCTTGCAATATCCTGTTTGTAAATGGAGATAATGAAGACATGGCAAAGCTTTTTGGCATTTGCTCCCTCTCTGTTCTTGAGAGCCATCTCTGATAGCCTCAAAGCCTAAATTCAGCCAAAGGGCTCAGGGCTGAGCTCACCAAACCACAGCAGGCTGACCTGTCTCACTGCTCTCTGAGGCTGCTGTAATTTCCCAGCTTTGCTGGAAACCTGGGTTTTACCACTTGCCCAAGGTCCCACAGGAGCTGATGGTAGAACAGGCAGCTGAAACTCAAAGGAGATTCCATTATGCTGCCTTGAGCAGAACAAAGGGCTGGAAATTGAGAACAGGTAAAACCTGAGTGATGAGGTGAGAGATACTTGGAGTCACCCACTCCACTCTCTTGTAGGATGGAACTTTGCCATTGTCTGGCATTTCACCAACAGCTTTAAGAAGCTGGAAGGCCAAATTTCACACCATTTGTGGAGTTTTTTTCTTCCTGCTGAAGGCAAAAAGAGAAGAGAAGGCAGCATGTGTTGTGTGCAACATTTGGAGATGTAGTAAAAGGCCACAAAGCAAGGATCCTAAATTTTAGTCAGGCCAGTGGGAAATGTCAAGGAAGCAGCTGGGGTGAGTATCTCCTGGCCAGTCTCACCTTGGTTCCTCTTCATGTTCCTTCTCCAAATCCAGCCAAGGACTTTCTTTTTTTACATCTACAGTCCCCTTATCTAGAGGATGCTGCAGGGTGTGAGAAGATCTGGTTTATTTTGGATAATATTTTGCTTAAAAGTAAATAAGTCTGACCAGAGTAGAGAGCTGATTCTCTTATCCATTTTCTTGTTCCTCTGGCAGAAAAAGCTTGGCACTATCTTGAAGGAACATATTATGTTTCCAGTGAAAGGAAATAATTCCAGTCATTCTCAAGTAATCCCTCTTATCCACTACTGCATTAATACTACAGGTCCTTAAAAAGAAACCCATCTAACTTCTCTTGGCTAAAATGGAGTCACTGAATAAGGAGACAGGAAATTAGGGATTTATTTTTTTTTTTATTTTGGATTGCAGGAGAAGCCATCTCCTCACACTCACTGCCAGAAATCCTGAGAAAAAAATTTCAAAGTAATAAATAGCATTATTCTTATTGAAAATTTTGCAGAAATATTTGGCAGTAGGGAAAGACCAGTTGTAGATTCTTTAGAGTAAAAAGTTTAAAATGGAAAGTCTGACACATACTTCAGCTATAATAACACAAATGGGATCACTATAATTTTCAGTTCTGATTATATGTTACAAAATCACTGCCAAATACCCACATATTCACGAGCCTGCAGAAAACAATCTGCAAAAAGAAATATGGAGAACTGCTGAAGGAAAGGACAGGCAGCTGTAAATGTGGGAAATATAATGATAAATCCAAACCTAAAATCAAGATACTGTTGATAACTAGTCAGAAAAATTTCACTCATACCCTATCAAATTGAATTTAATCACTGACAATTTCCATTATCTAAGAATACAGTGATTTATTTGCAGACATTCTGAGACAAAAAGCTTTTTTGAGATGGGATTAATTTTGAGAAGATAAGTACTAAGCAGGAGAGAAATTATAGGGGTGTTATACCCAAGCTGCATAATATAAACCATGGAAATTCAGACTCAAGGTTACATCAAGGAGAAGAAATCATGTTCTAAAAATTCATCAGTTTTGGTCACATGAAAATTAATAATTTTCTCATCTGTAAAGAGGTATTTTGTTGACAGTGCAGTTCAGAATACTGGGATTAAACAAAGATAAAGAGAAGAGAAGGAGAGTTGGTTTAGCATGAATGCAGAACAACTGCTAGGGATAATATCTATCTATATCTATCTATATATCTATCTATCTATCTATCATCTATCTATCTATCATCTATCTATCTATCATCTATCTATCATCTATCTATCTATCTATCTATCTATCAATCATCTATCATCTATCTATCTATCATCTATCTATCTATCTATCTATCTATCTATCTATCATCTATCATCTATCTATCTATCATCTATCTATCTATCTATCTATCTATTGCTTCATGTTGAAGTAGATGACTGAGAGACTGCAAAATAGGAGTAATCAATGGGCCTTTTCCCATGAGATTTCAAATTCCTTTGGAAGTGTTTGTAGTTGGAGTTTGCAAGAGTTTTGCTGAGAGAGAAAAATAAAAACATGGAGCTGTTAAAAGATGGAGACCTCACCTCTTTGTGGGCAGAAATGCACAGTAAATTGCTAAGACAAATTTCTGTAAATTGAGACAAATATCCTTGCAAATGTAAAAAGACTCATGACAAAATATAAAGAGAGGAAAGTTTTTCAGTGTGAATGGACAGAAATTAAGAGTTTAAAATGCATTAACTACATTATTTTGAGCAAAATTGTCTCTGAATTGCATCTGTCCTCAAGTCCTTGAAGTTTCCTCAAGACTGACAAATTTGCATTTAATATTTTTCTTCTGTGAGCCTGTAATTTAATTTCAGTTTGTATTAGCTTAGCATTGAAAGCTTGTCCCTTAAAAAGAGATAGTGGCAGGAATGTGGGCACAGAAATGTGACTCAGTGTTTAGGACATGCTGCTGAGCCATTGCCTATGCATTGGTGGCTTCCTAATTAGGATAATTAATAGAAAATACAGACTTGAAAATTAGGGTGAGGACCATATGAGTTATAGTCATCCATTTCTCCTTATGTGATAGCTGTGGTGAGGTTTGAATTAAAATTATTAATGCCTCTATGGGGTGATTTTCCATGGGAAGGTCCTGCACAGGTTCTGTTTCTCATTAATATGAATTTCTTTTCCTGAATCATCCTCCACTCTAAGAGCCCATTTCCAAAATTTCCATTTCTCCTTCCTGCATGACTGACTGTGACTGCTTATGTGAATGCTGTTTGTTGAAGCACCAAACACTGAAATTCTTGAGCAAAATATGTGTTTTAATAGCTGCAATTATTGCAGAACTGTAAGCCTTGGTGGAGCTCTTCAGCTGGAAGTTTTAGAATTTTCCAAAAAGTCAAGTTAAACGAAGTTGTGTCTGATGGGTAAAAAGATCTCACTGTTTTACAGGGTAAAAGAGAAGTACCAAGTTAAAAACCCTCCTGATTCTGAATTTGGGCTCTTGAAATGTTATGTTGGCATCTAAGGAGGAGTCCTTTCTTGTTTCTTTTTGGAGGCAGAATTGGGCTTGTGGCTCCAGCACACTTCATTAAAAAGGTCCTCAGATTTTCACTGGAAGGTGAGGATGCCTGCCACACGCTGGCATAAAGGCATCTCATTTTTATTTTATGAAAAGTGGGTGTTGCTGTTTAATATCAGATTCTCAAATGGCCTGGCAGTGAATTGCCCAGGGTCGTGCAATGCCTGTGGGAAAATCCTGAAGCATTTTGACTCATTTCTTCCCTCTGTGACACAAGGAGCCCAGCAAATCACTGCTGTTTGGGAGCCACAGGGTTATGCATGGAGAAATTTCCTCCTGAACCAACCCACCAAAAATGGAATGTGCAAGCAGACCTGGAGACTGACCCTTTTGGTTTCCCCCAGCTGGTTTTGAGGCTGCAAACATTCTCATACAAGTGATGTAATTCCAGATACACCACAGAGTTTGACTGGCATAGCTCCTTTAGTGCCCACATTTTCAATACATGTGAAAGTACTGGAGAAGCCCAGACCTCTCCATATTCCTTTTAAAATAGTCATTTTGGAGAACCCTCTATTTTAACTTTTTAGCTTGCATGTTTTTCAGAAAGAATTGGAGATGCAAGTGCTAGTTCTGTATCCTTGACCATTCTGAAACACAAACATCCTTCCCCCTCTCTGCTGTGCTGTGTAACCTCTGCAATACGCCTGGTTTTTCCTGGATATTGTTTTAAAGCATGTCCTTCCAGACCTCTCCTAGTGACAACACATACACAGGGTGTCTCCTCTTCCTTTCGGGAAGCAGAGAAGGAAAAGAAAGGTTTCCAAGTGGAGAACAGGGGATTCTGTGAGGGGCAGGATGCTCCAGAGCCAGGTGCAATGAGGAAAGGTGTGGCTGGAAGAAGGCGGAGGAGGCTCCTCTGCATGGCAGGATATTCATCTGAGCTGCTGTTGTGGCTGGAGGTGGCATCTGGCCAGCTGTGAGGCCAGATGTGCTGTGGGGTTGTTCAACAGGCAAGTCCATGAATCTGGGCTTGAACGTGATCTTAAGGTCAGCCCCAAACACAAAGGGAAGCTTATCATCGCTGCATTTATGATTTCATAGAGTTGTAACCAGCTGAACAATGACAGCATCTTCCATGGAACAGAGTTAAAAGCTTCTGGTTATTGGATTTGGGACATTAAAGCAGAAAGCTTGAATAATACTACTTTATCTCTTGGCCTGAAAGGAAAAAGCTGCTGCTCTCAGAAGCCCATAAACTGTCATGTCAGCTGGGGCATATACTTGCTCTGGCAGCAAAAATAGCCATGGGAGGCAAGAAATGCCAACCTTTAGATCTGGGCAATGTGTGAGCAGCCAGTGCTAAACCAGTCTGGAGGGAGGGGTGTGAAAAGGTGTGAGAAGCTTCCAGATAAAGCTTCCCAAAAATCAGATCTCTGTGGTTAATCTCTCGTGTGTTATCTTTACTGGAGACCCAGAAGCAAGAGGAAGACAGTGATGAATACTCATATGATTTTTAAATTATTGTGACATTTTAAAATAATTTTAGTTATCTTAAGTTTCTGTGAATTCTGGAATTATTAAGTCTAACATCAGATTATCACCTCAAAAGATGCATATAGTGGAAAGCATATCCTGGTATGATTGGGTTTTGTGTTCAGATTCATCCCACTGAGTGCAGGAGGGGAGACCAGGGGATCATCTCCAAAATGCTTATTAACAGACTAAAAAAAAAAAAGAAAAAAAGAAAAAAAGGTATGAATTCTGAATAAAAAGATAAAAAAGAGGGAGAAGAGTGTTCTCTTCAGCTTGGAAAAGGAGGAGGGAGATGGTTTAGAGTGGAGTTTCTGGGACAGGAGAGGCAGGCTCAGCTTACCAAGTTAGTTTTGGAGGATAACCCTGAACAGTAACACTCAGGAAATGAACTTTTGCTGCATTTGGTCTCAGCTTGCAGAGTTGGATGCTGGGGGAAATCCTGAATGACAGCTAGGGGAGGAGACTGATTTCTGTGCTCTCTCTGGGGCTTGTTTCCAACTTCATGGTCATGCACTTTGCTGTTGCTTCACTGAGGGGAAATTTACTCGTCTTTAAGCTGCTTGATGGTAAGAATAGTTAGAAATTAATCTCAGAAGTACAACGCACCATTTTTTTTTCCCCTAGGGGGGTAACGAATGCCAGTAAAAGGATTTATAGGAATAAAGCCTTCAGGTGTTCAGCCTGCTGACATCTCTCACCTCACTGCAGGGATCTGTTTGGGGCTGATTTCAGGCACTACAATGGTGTATCCTTCTAGCTTTATAAACATCAGAACACAATTCTGTGTGCTGTGTAACAGCAGTACCTCTTCAGCAAAGTGTTCGTGGTGGGGAGAGACCCTGAAAAACTGGGTAACTTCAAGCTATTGTAGTTCATACCAGCAAAATTCCAGCAGCAGCTGCTACTGCCATTTTTCTTTCTTCACCCATCAAATTCTTGCTAAAATAAAACATGTACTTGGCTAACCTGAGCTCTTTGGAGTCTAGCTGCTCTCCAAAGTCGTTATGAGAGTTGCCCAGCTCAGTTCACTGTATGACATAGCCTTTATTTAGCTCCTGCCAGAATTAACTGGGTTTAATTTGCTGTAAATCACAGTACTGCCTCTGAGTTTTTTGGGACTATATTTTTTTACACCTTTTCCAAATTTTAGGTCTGCACTGTGGTTCTCTACCAAGCAAAAAGAGACAGATGTTAGATGAAAGTATTCTGGAGAAAAAAAAAATTGAAAAAATGATGGATGTCAAAAGATGAGAGGACATTTAGGAGAGCAGCAGGGCAACTGAACTCAAAAATGATACAACCTTAAAAAAAATGCATCTTCTGTTTTCAGTTATAAAGAAGTAAAACTGGTGAATTTCTTTTGAACTTTTTTTGTTTTTATGCTTAGAGGTGCTATGTTTAGGGGAGGAAGGAAGAAGTGATTTTATGTAGCCTCCAGCAAAATGCCATGTTTTTCATACAATACTTTCCTGTTCATTCTTATTTGCATATTTTTTAATATATTTTAGTTTTTGGGTTACTCATACAAATGATTTAAAAGGAAATATTCCTCAACAAATCTCAGCTGTTTCTCTAGTTCCTAGCATTTCAAAAAGAAAGGTCCTCTGTCTTGTATATTTACATAAAGCCTGAATTCCAGATTTGGAAGATGTAATAAAAATATGCTTTTCTGGGGTTTGCTCTTAGGGAAAGAGAATTCCTCATGACCAAAAATAACCCAGTAATAAGCATTTGCTCTACGCTGGCACCACTGTGACCTTAAATTATGAGCTTGCCCCCATTTGTAGCCAGTTTCCCCTCTTTAAATGCACAGTTAAGTCATTTGTAAATATCATAACTAAATCTGGAAGTGTAATTTAGTGACTCTATTTGAGGATTAAGAGGAAGAATAACATTACTTAGAACCATATGCAATCTTTTCTGCTTTGTTTAATTTCATTTCCTCTATGCAAGCCTTATCTTGCAGTCATTCTTCACTCCAGCTCACTCGATATATTTGCAATGCTGTTGATAATGCTATAAAAAAAAAATAGCTAAATGTTTATTTCTTTACCAAAAAAAATGTATATACTATGAAGTGCACTGAGGAAACATTAGTGATGTGGAATCATTGTCCCTAGGGAGGGTAGAAAGGAAAAAGGTTGCTTGATTTATACTGTTTGTTTTCAAAGTAGAGATTTAAAAGTGTAGAAAAAGGGTATTGCACTTCACACTTGACCATACTGGCTGCCTTTGTTAAACACTTGGAGCAACACTCTAGTTTCCTTTAGCAAGGATGCCAAAGAATTGAAATTCTCTACTGAATACAGTCTGCAGCGTGGTCTTCAGTTCATTGAGGTTTTATTCTTTTTTTTTTTTCTTTTTTTTTTCCCCAGTGGGATTATCTCACAGATTCTGTGGATATCTGATGTTTGATTATTGTGCCAGATTGACAATTGCTGATTGATTTGTATATCTTATTATTAATTAAAACCCTCACAAGCTTTAGTCTAGCTGAACCCACCTTGTGATCCCCTATGGTAGTTGAACTCACACTTGATTTCCTTCAGACAGTATGGATGGTGAAATAATTCTAAAGTTCTGAGCAGCTGCTTTTGAAGTTACTCTGACTCCTTTTTGAATCAGAGACTCAATTTTTAGCCTTTTTTTTTTTCATGAAAGCCTACCCATTTCCATATGGGCATATTGTGCTGTCAACGATCATAATTCTTACCCATTTGGAAGGAACATGGGGCAGATCCTCTCCTGGTGTAAAAACTCATCATTCTATTGATTGTGTAGCCCATTTCTGCCTGGAGGGAAATTTCAGAGGCCACCTTCACTCATTGCTTGGTGTGAAGTGGAGAGAGGCACACAAAAGGAAGTGCCTGAGAGATTACTGTGAACTGGGCAGAGCAGAGACATCTCCTAAAATAGTGGAGTCTCATGTCAAAGACAGCTAGCTCTGGAAAATCTGAGTGAGGTGAAAGGGAGACTGAAAATCAGGCACTGGAGCTCAGCAGAGCTGACACAAAGCTGTTCCCAGCATTCCTTACCTCCCAAACTGCTCCTTCAGAGGTCTAGCCCAATGCCCAGAAACAAAAACCCGTGCACCAATAAATCCTCAGGCTCAGCAGGGGCTGAGGAACAGAAATAGCTGTTTCTCTCTTACCAGAAGGACAGATCCTCAGCCAGCAGTGGCCCCCAACCCAGAAGACAAATTGAATGCAGAGAGACAGAAATGAAAAAGAGAGAACAATGATTCATTGGGGGGGGAAAAAAAAAGATCAACCATCAAACAACAGCTGTGAGAAAAATGACTGGGAAACATATATGCCACATGTGCACACACACACATGGATACACAGGACCAGTCAGGGTAGGACATGAAATATATATGAAAAATAATTTACTAGAAAGTTTCAATCCAATATAAAGTCCAGTTGTCAGGTGACCATTTCCCACAGAGATTCACAGTTCTAAAATCCTTGATTTTCCTTACTATGTCCTGTGTTTATTCCTTTTAGATCTTCTTCTATCCTACACTAAAACAAGAAGGAAGACTCACACTTGAACCTGTAGTTCAGTCTAAGATTTTTGAGAATCTTTACTATTACTGACAAGGGAAGAAACATGATGTAGAAAAAAGCCTTGCACTTTGTCCTTGAGTCAGGAGAACTGTAATCAGGATTGTTTTAGTCTTGCCATGTCTGGAAAACAATTTAAGAGGCACTGGACATTGTGCAGTTAGCACCAGTGGTTACACCCTTAAAACATGTGGAAAATTGTGGTGGTAGAACGAAACAGGACTGCTCTCTAACTAAATTATCAGGGTGAAGTATGTGGTGCTGGATATAAAAATTAGTTTTAATTAAATTTAATGTTGACAATAGAAATTAATTGTTTCACTGGCCACAGGACTGAAGAGCACATTGTCAGGACATCTAATCAACAGCAGCTCGAGCACTGGAATTGGCATATGGGGAGCATTTGTGGGCATGTAATTAGAACTCCATCCAACCCTCATTGAAATAAACTTCCCATTGATTTTAATAAGAAATACATTAAACTCTGGACACCACAGTTCATCATAATGTAGTATCTCTTCTTTTAAAATTTGGCACCAGATCAAATTCTCTAATTTGGCTTACGAATTTGCTACAGGGAATGACCTTACCCGTATTATGTGCTATGACAGCTACAAAACAGCTGCTACCAGCTCTGAAGAATGGGAGTTTTGTAAGCTGGGAAAACAGTTTTTCCTGGTAGATTGTTATATCTAAGTACAGGAAACGTGGTAAAAATAAATAATAAATAACAATAAATAGATAAATCATAAATTGCCCCCCAGAAAGAGCACTGTAATTCTTTGTTTTCCTACCTGTGCAAGAAAGCAACAGTTTCAGTGACTGAATAGACACTCAGAAAAAACTTTTCATAGCTACTCATAACAGCATAAAAATTCAAAGAGAAGTCTTTGAAGATTATTATGTTTCTAATCCATGTAGTAATTGATAACTCTGAAATCAACAGATAAGTCAATTATTCCAATCAACAGGAAGATATCTCTGTCATAGTCCTAAATTAGTCCAAGTTTAAAAAATGGCTTGTTTTCAATAAAACTACTCATTGTGCAATCCACATCTCTGTGAATGTAACAACTGAATTTGGGATTTCTTTGCAGATTTTCTGCAGGATTGGCCACTCTTCCAACCTCACTGCCTTAGCCATTTCTTGTCATACTTTAATGCTTGGAAATGAGGATCTGCATTAAAAAATGGCTTTTTTTTTTTTTCCTAGACCACCTACAGCTACATCCTTCAGAAAGTCGTGGTATTTCTGCAGCACTTAAACATCTGCTGTGTGACTGACACTGGCTGCCTACATAATTGTATTAATGCTATTGAATATTTTGGCACATGTCCTCTCAGACCATTAAAATGGCAATAGTTGGAGACAGCAGCCACAAGGCTGATCAACAGGAAAGGGTTGCAGTGCAGATGTCTGCAGCTGAGCCACTTGCAAGGGCTTCTTTATAGCCAGTGGGGAGAAATAGGCACTTGTAGGTCGTGATTCAGCTCACCCTGTAGCAGACATCTCAAATAAGGCAGATGAACTCAGTCTTAAAATTGTGCAGTGATGAAAAGGAGTTGAAGGCGACTGGCTTTGGTGGAAGGGTTTACACTGTAGATATATTCAGTCAAGTGAGAGGAATCTTGTCCTGCTGGAAGGATTTTGACCTGGCAGCACTTGGGATCTCCCTGTGATGAACAACCAAGAGTAGTGTGGGATTATTATATAAAATATTGTGTTTCATATTTGTCATACAGGGAGAAGATTTAAGTTACTTTCTGGCTTCATCATCTGCTCTAGGTTTGAGTAAGCAATAAAATCCCCCTTACAGTAAAAGAAGTGCATTTCTGAGTTTAATAAAAAGTGCATTATTAAGTCATTTTATGTAAAAATTATCCCTGTAAATAAGGATAACACTATAAATAAGGATACAAATGGAAATAAGGATAACAGTAGCAATTGCTGCTGTTTCTTTAAATGGCTTACTTACCAAAACCCCAAGTAATTTAAACCATTTACCTGTTTTAGGGACTGAGTAATACATGCAGAATTAGCAGTTTAATCTTATCTTGGTGTGGGTGATGAATGTGCTCTTACTTTATAGTCACACAGAAGAATAAAATGTGTGTGAGGTGAAATCTTTGCTGCTGGCCTGGGGTACCAACAGGGTCTGAAGAAGTGAGTTTAGAGCTGGTTTGGGTGTTTCTGTACTATTCTTAATTTTAATGAAATTGGAGATTTTTGTTTTTGGGTGGTGGGTTGGGTGTGTGGGGGTGTTATGGACTTTTCATGGAGTGGTTTCAAATGTTGAATGATGGTATTTGAAAATAAAGGGGGAAAAAAACCCCAAAAAAGGAGATAAATATTCTTGAGCCATAAAACTTGATTGGAAGAAAAGTCTTTTTGCTAACAATGAGGTGTTAGCAAGGCTCTTGTGGAAGCCCAAAGTGATTTGTGACTACTGGGGATGGTCAGCAAGAATTAAGCAAAAATTCTGTCTTTAAGTGAAAAATGGGTGATCACATTCAAGCATGCTGGAATGAAGTGTTTCTTACTCATTTATACCTGTTGATGGGTTGGCCTCTGCCTGATTTGGGTAGACTCTAAGACAAAATTACCATCTGTGCTCAGACTGGCTTCCCTTTTGAAGTTCAAGCCACACATAGTTCTCAGAGTTATAGGTGGAAGATGAATTTGAGCTTGAGGATGGGCTACAGCCACATTTGGCTGCCATTGCCACTGCAAATGTGCTCCAGAGTCTGGTTGGTGCCCCAGGACTCACAAGGGTGTTCCAGGGCTTGCCTTTCCGTTCTAGGATTTGGGTTTTCCCTCTGGACATTGCACTGCCATGGGATGAGCAGGAGATGTCTGCACATGAGAAATGGCAGCAGCTAAATGAGCTTTGCAGGGGTTAATGGTATTTTTAATAGACCTGCCTGCTGTCTAGGTGCCTGAGAAGAAAAATCTACAGGAGCTCAAGTGGCATTGAAAGGGTGATCCCAGAGAAGGGAATAGAAAGATCTAATTAATAGATTGTAAAACTGAAAAACTCTACTGTGGTCATCTGATCCTGTGTAACAGAGGTTGTAGGTCTTCCCTGGTTTAATTTATATTTGAACTTTATTTTTCTTTTTAAAAGACATCCAATGCTAATATGTAAGTTACTAGTGATGAGAAATCTTGCAGACACCTTTAAGCTGTGGCAGTGATTAATTTTCAGTGTTAAAAAAAAAGGGGCATAGCTTTATTTTTGGTCTAAATTAGTCTGATTTCACCTTTCATGAATTTCAATTGTGAGTTGTTACAGAACATATTGAGTCAATTTCCATTCTTTTGCTCCTCTTCCAGCAAAAGATATGGTTCTGTTTTCCTTGGAACATTATTTTAAGGTCATTGAGAAAGAGAAAATGAGAGCGAGAGAAAAAAGAAAAGAAAGAAAGAAAAAGAAACTGATGGTCAGTGCCAGTATGAGACTTGGGATTTTTTGCTGTGACACTCTCCACCCAGCTGACAGCAATAATTCAGAGGCATGTTTTGGAAAGGTGTTAAGCATTCAGGATGCAGCCAGCATGCAGGGAACACTTAAAAGCACCTCTGCACACAGATCCTTGTATTTCTCATGGATCCAGGCACTTCTGAAGACCCAATTACAATGCTTCAGTACTGAACAGTTCTTTCCTCCCACCTTCTCCTCTGCAACTTTTAATCTCTCTGCCTCAGTTGCCCAAGGAATGTATAGAAAAGAGAAGAATGCTGTAAAGTTAAACAATACAGGACTGGGAGATGTTCATGTGCAGGAGGAAAATTTTATGACTCCGTAAAATAGATGCAAGTGTTGGTTGGATTATTTCCATGTCACAGTTATCACATTTCTGTGTCCATATCACACAGAATCATGGAATATCCTGAGTTTGAAGGGACTCACAAGGATCACTGAGTCTAGATCCTGGCCCTGCACAGCACCATCCCCAAGAGTCACACCATGTGCCCAAGAGCATTGTGCAAACACTCCTTGAGCTCTGTCAGGCTGGTGCTGTGACCACTGCCCTGGGGAGCTGTTCAGTGCCCAACCACCCTCTGGGTGAAGAACCTTTTCCTGAGATCCAACCTAAACCTCTCCTGACACAATTTCAGGCCATTCCCTCAGTCCTGTCACTGTCAGCACAGAGCACAGATCAGTGTCTGCCCCTCCTCTTCCCCTCATGAAGCTGTAACTGCAGTGAGGTCTCCCCTGGGTCTCCTCCAGGCTGAACAGACCAAGTGCCTCAGCTGCTCTCACACAGCTTCCCCTGAAGGTCCTTCATCTTTGTTGCCCTCCTTTGGACACTTTAATAGTTTAATGTCATTTTTATACTGCAGTGCCCAAAACTGCCCCCAGTGCTCGGGGTGAGGCTGCCCCAGCCCAGAGCAGGACAATCCCCTCCCTTGCCCAATGCTGTGCCTGATGTCCCCAGGACATGGTTGGCCCTCCTGGGTGGGAATCTGAAATCCACAGCTCTTTCTGAGATCTGGTAACCCTCAGCTCAACTGTCCCCTTGCTCTCTGCAAACCCCAAGGAAAGAACATGACCACTGCCTGCTGATCCTCACCGTGGATTAGGAATCTGCTCTGTGCCAGCAGAAAGGCACTCCTGGATCCCAGCAGGCACTGGGTGGTTCTTTCCCCTGACATCCTCCTGCTGAGAAAGTCTTCTCACAGCTTATCATTAGGGCAGGCTACATTTCTTGGCTGTCTGGTGCATATTTGAACTTCAACTCTCACTCTTGGGAGTTGCAACCACAGTTCTCTTCCAGTAGAAACCCAACTCTAAAGGCAGCACAACAGATGTGACCATTTTTCAGTGAATGAGCTCTGGTGTTACTACCTTGTTCCAGTCAGGTTTGCTAATTTTCTCTCTCATTCTCTTTGCCTCTTTGTCCCTCTTTCTCTTTTTTCCCCTCCCTTTCATTCTTCTGAGTAGAATAACCTTGCTCTTGGATTTGAAGAATTTTTGATTCTCTTCAATGAAGCTCCAGTTCTTCTAGTGAGAAATAAGGGCTAAAATATTCAATAGAAATTTTGTCATTCTGAGAAATACTTCTTTGACTAATCTAACACTATGATTTCCAATTTAAATACCAGAACTGAATCTGAAATGAAGAAGTCTGTATGACAACTAGATGGTAGACATTTTCAGAAAAAAAGAAGTTTCATATGAAATGTAGAAATAGTTTAGAACAAAATGACTTTAGTATGGATCTGGTAAAAATCCAGCATGAATGAGGATTAGAAAGTAAAATAATTTCTTTTTCTTTCTCTTCATTTTTCTGTCTGAAGGCAATGCTGCTTTCATAGGTTTTTACTTCGCTATTTCATTTATCTGAGTTGTGCTACCATGACAAAAATAAGGAAAAGGATGTTTCAGTCTTTTATTCTTGGCCAGCTCTTGTTGTGAACTACCTTTCACCATGAAGCAGAACGAGCTATTGATTTTTGACTACTCAGGTTTATCAAAAACAGTGCATCTGCTCTGTTTCTCATAATATATTTTAAACACAAATTAAGTTTGGGGTTAGTTTTGGAGAAACTTTGTGGACCCAACTATCAGTTCCTTATGTACTCAGAGGCACCTGAAATCCTGCTTAATTTTCTTAGTCCCTCTTGATTACTCAGGAAAAGGTCTTGTTTTTCTTTAATGGGAGCTTTGCCTGGCAATCAGTTTTAGGATGAAGGTCTGTCTTTTTATTCAGCTCTCAGTTGGAGTCCAGTTGACTAATACTGCAAGACAGTATTAATACTTTGCTGTCAGAGCCTGTCAATCCAGAGAAAGCAAGTCTGACTCACTGGAAAATATCCCCATGAGAAAGAGGCTTTCACAACTGCCTATCCCAATGCATGGAAAGATAAATGCTAGGGTTCAGATTTTCCCTCCAGAGACTGTTCTTCAGGAAAAGTCAAAACAGACACATGCTCGAAGTAGGCTCAATAGATTTTACAAGATATGACATAAACGAACAAGAATTTCTAGCAGTGGCTCTCTGCAGACAGATTTATGGAAGATGGAGGGTTTG
Source organism: Lichenostomus cassidix (assembly GCF_008360975.1). Lineage (NCBI taxonomy): Eukaryota > Metazoa > Chordata > Aves > Passeriformes > Meliphagidae > Lichenostomus > Lichenostomus cassidix. Next base: position 62,855,560 of record NC_139484.1, on the reverse strand, counting down.
AGGATTAAACTCTGTGTTGGCTGGTGTGAGACAACCTGATTACTCTGTCCAGCTGGAAAAGAGACGAGTTGCAGGGTCCATCTCAAGAAAATGAATCTATTTAAATGATGCAAAGCTGTCTTCAGCTGCAAGTGTCAGGGTGACATTGAACATAAACACTCATGGATTGTGGCTTGCATTGATATTCTTAAGTGAACAAGAGGCGTGAGGAAAATGGCACCAGGTGTTAAATTCATCACCTCAGAAATGGGAAAAAGTGAGCAAAAACTAAATTGAAGGGATGACTGTATAGCAGGAAGCAGGTCTTCAGCAAGATTCATCCAACGTGTGAAATTAAAACTAATGCTACATTTAACTCAATTAAATTTTTTTAAATATAAAAGTAGACTGGGATACACTGCTGCCTTTTATTTTTCATTTTCAGTGGAAGTCACGCAGCCAAATAGATCTCTGCTGGCATCTAGAATATTTGTGTGGAGAGGAAGAGGGACAGAAGGATAGGATGGGAAAATTATGTGAGTAAAAATAAAAGGAGAAAATTCCAGTATAATGGCATTTTAAAAAGATGCAGACGAAATTTAAACTTAGCTTCACATGACTTACTTTTAAAAAAAATTATTTAAAGAAAACCATCCTGAAAAACATGAATTAGTTCTTTGTACAAATTTCTGAAAGTGTCACCTGACAGAATGTCTGAAGTATAATTAATTCATGCACACAGAACCAGAAGATGCTAAGGAGAAACACATTTTCTAAAAAGTATTGCTGAAGGTCATGTCCTGACTATATTTGTACATCTGTTTCTTTCTAGCACAACTGCAGGCAGAACTGACCTAAATCAGTATGAAGATGTTAATATTGATAAGTCTGTCTAATTTTTGTTTCTGTGAGTTTCCTGATAGCTTCTGTGTGGCTTTTCACAGCAGTGAAGGGCAGTGAATCTGTTCTGCTCCAAACCATGCAGCTCCTTAAACACAGGTGAGGACTCTTCTCCCTGGTGTTCCCTCTGCTGCCCATTCCCCAGGAAGGACTGATCCTCCAAGGATCACCCTGGAGGCCTCTCAAGGGCAGCACCATCAACGTGATGCAATCTGGTTCCACCTTTTTCCCTGACTTATTCCCAGGCTGGCAGCAGGAAAGGTGATGCTCATGGTCCTACCGTGTCCCTCTCTGTTCCAGGTATGTTCCCATTTGGCAGCTGCCTTTACCCCCTAAGAGATGGAAGAGTTGAACTGCTTTTGGATAAACTTATACACTTTTACAGTAACCATGTCTGTTATTGTTTTGGGGGATTAGGTACCTCAAAATGCCACTGTACTCCCAGGCATGACCACATTTCTAGGGCTGAGGGGCAGCTTGAATCCCAGAGTTTTCCCTCACTACTTCTGGGATTGGAGTGTCCTAATGATGTGCAATAGGCAGCTGTCCCCAGGTCAACTTTCTCTGCAGCAACAGTGGAAATGCAATGTGCAGGATTTCCTCCATGTGCTTATCTGTGGGGAATGATGTGGAACAACTATAAGGAGAAATTTTTCTTTGGAAAATGATCTCCTGACAGTAATTAAAATGTTTTGCTGTTACCTACTTCTCTTCATCAATGAACCCCAAAGTCCATGATGAAAAAATATGGCTATTATTGTCAACATTTTATAATGCAGATATCAAGCTCTGGGTGTCATATGGGCAGGAGTCTTCAATATTTTTAGCTGGAGTTTAGGACTGCGGTGCTTCAGAGAACTGTGTCCAGCAGTATGTAACTAAGGCCAAAGGCAAGACACAAGCTGCTTTAGGTTCATAACAAAAACTTCCTGATTTTCAGCTCTTTGCTCACTCCACTCAACCATGCTAGCTCTCTGAAGTGCTAGCGGTGCGGAAGGAAGAAGATGCTTTATGATCCTTGATGACTATAATGTAGCATATAAAGCTCTAGGGTGCTTTCAAACTCACTGTGATCTTGTGGGGTGGAAAATTAATCATGCTGCTGCTACTAGGAGAATATATTTTTTTTTTACATTAGCTGCTTGGGTCTTTTTCCAAACCAGAAGATGATAAAGCGTTTCCCACTGCTGGATGAAGACAAAAGACAGTGTAATCAACACAAGCAGTAAAATAAGCTGAATAAGCTTCTCTGGACTCCTGATTACTAATGTAATTCTTTTACAATCTTTTTTGGCTCTTGAAATAAGAACCATTTGCAAAATAAGCAATTTTTTTTTTTTACAGTGCCACAGTCAGATTGTTGCAAATGTTGGATCTCAAATCCTTAATCTACTCTCTCAAACTCAGCTGCCAGTCTTTCCTTACTACAGAATATTGGCATAATATGTGTAAACATATAGACAGCTAAACTTTTGGAAAGTGCATAGAAATTGCTCCCTGCAGTCAACATGCATCAGTAGATGCAGCTAAAATAAAATACAGACAGTGGTTAGAGGTTTCTTGACACTCCTGATAGCCCTAATGAAAAAAGCCTTAGCTTTGTTTTTTCCACTTATTTCTTGCAGACTAATTTTGTCTTTTTACACCACAGGTCTTTCCAGAGACCTCATTCATACTGCAAATTTTGGGGGACTTCATGGTCTCAGACTTACCATATGTGGGGCACTTTACAAATTCTGCAGGTTCATACTTGCAGGGTTTATTTTCCAGCTGAAAACTTGCTCTTACCTAAACAAGGCCCTCTGGGGTTTCTGACATGGTTGTTGTCTCCTTGTAAGGCCTTTTCACTCCCTTTTCCAGGCTGCAGCAGCCCAGGAACACTGGGGTTTCACATGCTCTGAGCAAGGTCAAACTCAGTATTCTCCACCTTGGTGTCAACTGCATCACTGAAGGGATGAAAAATGGAAATCATGTAGCTGGGGCAGCAAAATCAGCTCTCTGGTTTTGCAGTGCAGCCACTCTTTCATCACATTGCACATCTGCCACCTTCTTGTAACCTGTGGGTCAAAACCCAATGCTGAACTTGGAGGGGAGAATAATTTTCTTTGAGTAGCAGCTGCCTTCAACCTAATCAAGTGTTTTTTCTCAAGACAAAATAGAAACCAGTTTCAAAATAATTGATTTTTACCTGTTCTTTAAATTTCAGTAATGGAAAAATCTGTCTACCTTAATTTCAATCAGGATTCTGTAGTGACTAATGATTTTCTCTTTTAATTGCAGTCTGTCAGTCTCAAGAAGTTGCTGCACATCCTCATCTCTCTCCACTCCCTGGCACCAGACCACTTCCACTGCAGGCTCCTACTAAGTGGGAAAGTTGGAAGTTCAACAAGAACAACTTAAAATAGAAAGAAATAAATGATCATGAATTGAAAGGAGCACTGAAAACACACTCAGAAAACCCTGATGTTCCTCATTAAGCTTCTCAGCTCTTCCTGTGCAAAGCTGCAGCATTTGCTAGAGTGTGCTGAGAAGCTGTGTGCAAAAGAAAGGTCAGGCATAATTGTGAGGGTTGGCACCTTCTCAAAGAGTACCATGAAATATTGTCTTGCAAGTCAGCTGTTTCCTGACAAAATCTGGGCACAAGCCTTGCTAGCCCACTGCTCTACCACAAATTTAATTTGGAGACTCGTAAGACAGCTCAGTAAGATGAAAAATCCTGAATCATCATAGTAATAATATTTTATGATAACTTTTTATTTTTCACTGAATGGTTTGGTTAGGAAGGGACTTTAAAGATCATCTTGTTCCAAGCCCTTGCCATGGGCAGAGACATCTTCCACTAGACCAGACTGCTCCTAGCCCTCCAAGGTCAGTCCAACCTGGCCTTGAGCACTTCCAGGGATGAGGCAGCTTCTCTGGGCAACCTGTGCCAGTGCCTTACCACCCTCACTCTCAGTAATTTCTTCCTTATAGCCTATCTAAACCTAATTTCTTTCAGTATAAATTCACTACTCCTTGTCCTGTCATTATGGTGTTATGGCAGTCTTGAAATTGTTTCTACAGGGCTTATTTTTACCATATGTCAGGTCCTTCATGCTTTTCAGAAGTGACAAATGGTCTTTGGAGTTGAGTACAGATGCTTTAGCTCACTGCCATCACTGAATTTTTAGAAGTAAGCATAGTGTAAGTGCAGAGCCTTATCCATGGCCTTAGGGCTACCTGTGGTTATTCCCATTTATTAAGGATAAATGAGGCAAATGAAAGTCTTTGTCCCAGAGCTGGCTTATTTGGGTGTATTAATTTGAAAACAAACCAGTGGCAGATCACAAGTCAGGATTATAATTCAATAGGAAAACTAAAAATAGGTGCAATAAAACACGAAAAAACACTGACAGAGTCAGATACAACCTGTCACCCTGTTAGTCAGGGTGGTGGCAGCAGTCCAAGTGAAGTAGTTCAGTTGAAGCAGTGATCCTGTGGAAGGTCTGGTCTCCTCCTGAAGGTCCAGTGATCACTCTTGTCCTCTGGGAACCCAGCAGACAGGGCTGACTTGGGCAGTTCCAAACCAGGTTATATCCAGGTGGGAATGCTTGGCTCCTCCCTCCTGGGTGGAGCATCTCACACTAGGATGAGATAATTCCATGAGTCATGCAGTTGGTTCTTGATGCTCATTGTCTGTTATCAGGGGTGAGTCACAGCAGGAGATAACAGCTAATGCCCCACAGCTGGTGGTAATAGAATACTAAATACATCTATAGTGTAACTTAGGACATTGGGCAACCTCTTTCATTGTGGTATCTGACCCAGTAAGTATTCAAAATCAGAGAGCAGTAATAGCCTCAGTCAACCCTCCATCTGCTCAGGGAAACATGGCTTTGGTAGGTTGTTGGGGTAAATTGAGCTCTTGTTGGAGTAAATTTCCAGCCATGTGTGGCTTCTGAGCAGTTTCCAGCCCTCCCTAGGAAGCAGTGCCCCCATTCTCTGGTGTTTCCACAGGAAAGTAGATATCCTTGGACAGTCCTTAGTGAGGGGAGAGGGAGCTGCCAATTACAGTGAAATCTTGGGAGGACTTGGGGTGTGAAGATAACATTCAGTGTAATTAATGCAAGTGAAGAGGATGGAAGTGCAGAGGATGGAAGCCTCCTGTGGCTCCTATCGTGACTTCTGTGGCTCTCCCAGCAACTGTTTAAAAAACCCCAAACACAGCAGGTTCTATGGATAGAGCTGTGAGAGTAGAGCTCATGGGGGAGTAAAAAAGCTTCCCTTACCAGGCCTGGGTCAGTGTCTGGACTCATTCAATATTCAATCCCATTTCAGAAGCAAATCAGTGTTTTCTATGCTGTCATTTAAATGGTTCTTCCAGAAGCACAAGGAACACAGAAGCTGTCTAGGACTGAAGAGATACTGAACAGCCTGAGGATGGATGCCCAAATATTAGGTGATGCTCTGGAAAGTATTTGTTTTGCTTGAAATGCGCCTTATCACCATCACCCTGATCTTCTCAACAATCAACATTTTTACCTGTTTTCTCTCCAGGTATGTGCTGAGAAGTACCAACAGTGATGTTGGAATGTGAGGCAGAGATGAGCTCGAGCAGCAGTGTCTGCTGCTGGTCCCATCCCTGTGGCATCTTCTGTCTTTTCCCTTCACTCTATACTATAGATGTTGAATAGTACTGGAGATAGGATTGTGGCTGAATGGAGTTTGCCATGAAGGGCTCTGTAGGACAGAAAGGAGGACTTTGAGACATTGCAGACCATCTTTTTTAATTCCTGCTGTCTCCTGGCGGTGAAGCAAAGTAGAATGCCAGTAAATAACAAGATTCTGCAGCAATTTGTATTTCAGTGACACAGAACTTTTCCTTCAAAGTTGCTTAATATGCCATTTTCTTTCTCCTACTTTTGCTGTGACAGTATATTGAATTTCTGTTTCCTCCCCACTTTCAATTAATGCAAGATGAACCTTTTTTCAAAGGCCTTGTGGGAGTCAGGCACCCATCTCTCAGCAATTTTCCATCTGAGCTGGCACCAAATTTACTTAGACAACTCTTGAAATCTCACCCGTAGAGTCTGACTGTTAACTGAAGTGTCCTTATTGGAAACTATGATTATTGCAAAGGTTACTGGCAATAAACATGACTTTGTTACGCCTGTGACGTGTGTGCAGTTGATTCATTACAATAATGACACTCTTCACCTAGGTAGCACTTTTCATCTGAACTGAAGGCTCAGAGTCAATATTTCCATTTTGCTGGTGTTTCATATAAATCTCTGCATTTGTCATTGACAAATGAAAGAGGTTCAGAAATGTTTTCCCCATCATTTGTCTCCTGGAACATAAAACAAACAAGGAAAGCTCATGTTGTATCACAAAGAGTAGGGAAAAAAAACTTTTTTTTGTTTTTGGCTCAGAGAATTTAGCAATGGCAGATATGATGAAATAGCTGGGGGACACTCTGGGCATGTGAGGGAAGGCAGTCTGTGCATGGACCAGGATGCCCTTTGTGGGTCCTGGGGCATTGTGTTTGGGCTTTAATAGCATTGCCTGCCCCTCGCCTTTGCAGTGCTCTGGGACATTGATAATGGGGTTTTGCTGGTGTGCTCTCCAGCATTCACTCAAAATCAGCATGTAACAGTGAATCATTGTGACATGGTGTTCCTTTTTCAAGCACTGCAAGGGAGATATTTTCCAGATAGAGTTCAGTTTGTTTTCTTTTATGCGTGACGGGAACACATTAAAAAAAAAAAGGTATTTGCACAGTTTTAATGTTTCCCTGCAACCACAGCTATTCAGGCTTTTATTACACGTGAATCAAATGTGTCTGACACACTCCTTTGTCAGGCACAATGCAGGTAAAAGAAGGAGTAAGTGCAGGAGCAGCTCTTAGGGTGAAGATGGTGTGAAGTACTTCACATGCCACCTATGCTGAGTTTTCCCTTTGCACAGCAAAAAATACATGATTTTCATTGTGGGTTACTCTGTAAGTAAAATTAATATAAGAGCCTAAAAGCTCTTTTTTTGTTTCCTTTTTTTTTTTTCCCCAGGCATCAAGCAATCAGTTCCTAAGGACAACACATCATTTAATCTGTTTGTTGATGTGTCTAAAGCTCTTAGAACTAGCTGTGCTGGGAGGTGCACAGATGCATAGTCCAGAGGCAAATCCCAAAAGTCTGGAGGGAGGAGGAGCACTATGCTTCATCATTAGGAACTCTATAGGAAAAAAGGTTGCAAACTCTGGAATTAATATGAAAAACCATTCCCAGTGTTTCTGGCAGATTGGGTCTGCTTCCCCTTCTGTCTCTGACTTTTAATGTAAAAAAGAAAGAGTGATGTCACAGAAGTAAAAGCTACAAGAAAACCACAAAGTAAAGTAAAATATACATAATTAAAAGCATGCCAGTGAATGGCTGTTGTGTGGTTTCTGCAATGTGGACCCCATAGGAGGATGCACTGTGTGGGACTCTGAATGCAGCTACAGCTCTGGAGCCCTTTATTCCTAACTCCAGTGATGTGTCCTCAGGGCAAAAAATATTCTTCCCAAGGATGCTTTAAAAACATTTAATGGAGTTTTTCCATGAGATGAGCTGCAAAAAATACCCTTCAATAAAATGAGCAAAGAGTTCATGATGGGATGCTCTCACTGAAAAGAGCCTCCAGCAGCAGCAACAAAAACTGGCTGTAGAGTCAGCAATGAATAGAAGCTCTTCAAAGACTTAGAAAAATAAAATCATTCAAAGACTAATGGGTCATATGAACCTTAGCTGCTTGCCACGAACTTGCATTACATGTCTGAGGTTTTAAAAAACTACTGCTGCTGTTGCATTGATTCTGTGGTTGTAGATCTCTCCTCTTCCAGCTGTGCTCTGCAGAAATTAGGTTTGTATCTATCTAGTCCATCCATTGCCATTGCCACACTTACTTCAAGGAAGAAAAGTTGTAAATTCTACAAATTTCCCTCATTTTTACTCAGAATTTTTAGAATAAAAGAAAATAGCTACAAAAAGACTTGGGTGCTTTCTTACAAGGTATCAGAAATGGAGAAGAAACAAAGTTTGGCATACAAAGATGCTTTGACATACCAGCTTGCATTTGTAAAATTTATCAAGCCTGTTGAACTTTCCATTGCTGAAAATTTTATTGAATTGGGAATTTCCAATGTGGCAGTAAATATGCAAGAACTTTTACACAGTATCTTAATTTAATTGTCTGGGAAATTATTTAAAATCTACGGGCTCAGGGCTGTATTTGGGCACCACAGCTGAGGTTCAGAGGGGTGCAGAGGGCAGTGAGAGCAGTGTGAGGTGGACTGGATCATGCTGGAGAACAGAGCTGGGTGGGGAGGGCAACAGGCACTCTGGAACAAAGCTTGGTTCCCTGCTCTGCCCAGAGTCATTCCTGCAAAGGCAAGCAGGAGCTGGAAAAGTAAACCCAGCAAAGACAGAGCAGATAAGAGTGAGAGCATCTTAGAATCCCAGGAATTTAATTCCCTAGGTGCACCAGATGGACTTTTTCACAATACACTGAGGACACTTCAGCTAGATAGAAACATGCTCAGATTGAACCAGGGAGGGGCTTAGAACTGATATTAGGAAAAATCTCTTAATGAAAAGAGTTGTTAAGGATTGGAACAGGCTGTCCAGTGAAGTGGTGGAGTCACCACTCCTGGAGGGATTTAAAAGGATATGGCACTTGGGGACATCGTTTCGAGGTGGCCTTGGCATTGCTTGGTTAATGGCTGGACTCAGTGATCTTAGAGGTCTTTTCCTTTGATTTACAATTGATTCTATAATTCTATGCATAAAATGTGCAAATGCACATGTAAATACATAAATTATATGGATATAGAAGAAAGTTGGTCTTGGTTTGAGGCCACCCTTACAACTATAACCTTACAGCTAAAAGTGCAGGTGTAACCAAACACCTTTTTCTGCTTCAAAATAAACTGGGGAGGAAACAACCCACAGAGTTTATTTGTCTTCCATGATTCTGGTTATTGTCCTTTAAGATACTTTGATAATCAAGCCATGTTGGGAAGATAAAAAGGGAAAAGGAATATTTCCTCTTTTACTACTGATGGTGAAAAATAGTTGGCTTTGAATGAAGTTTTGCTGTGAGGGAGAATCATTGTGGGATGGTTGTACTGTGTGAGATGAGTTGTTGGGCTACTGCAGCTTGTTCTGGCAAGGACCTACTCCATGAGGCTGGACCAGCAAATGGTAATTTCTGTGGTCCTTTTCTAGGAGGGGTCATGTTGTGTTTAATGCTCTCATAACATTATTTTACCCTATTTGATAGCAGTGTCCCTGAAAGAATCCAAAGAGCTTATTGAAAAGTAAATATAATGTAGCTGAAATGGAAAGTCAAAACATCTAATGTCCTGGTTCATTCCTTTTAATCTGCTGGGTGCCAAGGGGCAGAAAATGTAGTTTCTGGCCATTTTGTACATATGTAGATTCCTGATGTTCGTGGTGCCTATGACAGGAATAGGAGTTCATCTGGCTCCATGAAGGCTGTTAGAGGTATTGTTGTGCAGATCCATTTTACCTGGAAAGCACATTAGAACATGGGTGGAGATAGCTAGAACTTTTGGAATAAAATATGCAAACAACTGAGTTTTATTCTGAACTCATTCTTCTTTCGCGGATTGGAATATTTTAAGTTTTCCTAGCACTTTGCCTAATTTTTCCAGCATATACTCAAACACCCTGCATGAAATGGAAGCTGTCTTTGCATTCCTTTGCATCTGTCACAAGCACTGGCTTTATGCACACTGGGTGACAGCTTTGGCTGTGGTTGCTTAGACACATATTGCTCCATTTTTGTTTGTCCTGGTTAGTTTTACATCTTCTGGTATCTTTCTCTGCTCATCTGAAAAAGAACTTTCCAGCTCAAAACAAGCACTGTTGTGCAACTTCTGGAGAGTTGATCTGTGCTAGTTTGGAGGGGACAGGGAGCAGTTTCACAACCTTGACTAGAAACAAACATGCACATCTTTCAGCTCTCTGACCCCTTTATATTGGAAAAGTTAATCTCATCAGAAAAAAAGCACAGTATCTTTTCAAAATAAAACAAATGTTCCCGAGCCTGTTGTTTGGTTTGTTTTTTGTTTTTGGAAATGGGTGTTACACACAGAGATACACAACTGAAATGTCTTGTCTGATGTCTGATGCTTTCAGAAGGAAGACTTGAGGAGAACATGTGTATCTGCTTTGCATAGCAGACAGTTCACAAAATGTTGTATTTATAGTTAGAGAAGCAAATAAAACTTCACCAACAGCTCATCTGGATCTTGGTTATGGATTTGCAATAACCTCCCAGACAGTGGATGATTCTGACTTCCTGCAGTGCCATTGAACTCTTGTCAGTCCACTCCATCCTGCAACACATTTTTATGAGTGCAGGAAGTCATCAATGGCTCTTCTTGAGCTTTTCATCATTAAATACGTGTTTTCTAGAGGGATACAGGAGTGTAGCAGGATTGCACTCCTGTGACATTTTCCTTGACTTGTGCCACCTTTTGCTCAGTATTTGCTAATCCTCAGTTTTTATCAGCTGTCAGCTACAAGAACTCACTGTGGCACTTTGAGAAATAAAATACAGCTCAGTGGTAACTGGCAGATTTGAAACTGTGCAGTCCTTAAGTGCTTTTTCCTTTAGATTTCCTTAAGACTTTGACTGGTAGGCTTTTGTATACAGAGAGAGCACCAGGTACTAAAATCAACATTCTGTGAATGTGGGTTTCTGAAACATCTGTTTATGTGGATAAAGTGTTTGATAAGTGACCAGGGAGAGTTTAGGGGTGGTGTTTGTGCTCTCCACACGTTGTGCTAAGTGCTGTTCAAACAGCCCTTGACTTCCAGCCAACAGATGGGGAAGTCATTAGCCATCAGATTTGAAGAACAGTTGCTTTCTGTGTTTACAAAGTCCTGTACACGATCTGTTTGTTGACAAATTGTAAACTGAATGGGAAATGTCTGATGTCTTCTCAACACAACTTATGTAAAACATTGCAGGAGTCAGCGTGGGGTTAATTTAAAATGCTGCAGGTCTGGTCCAGCTCAGGGTTGAGGGCTGCAGCAGCTGGCTGAGAGGGGTGAGATAGGTGGTGAGAGAACAGGAGCCATCTGGAACAACAGCAGAGGCCACTTTGTGACTAGGACACAAAGTACATCCTCTAAAAGCACATTTCCGAAGTCAATAATCTTAATAGGTGTAAGAATAGCACTCCAGGTACATAAATCTTGCTAATCTCTACTCTAATTTATGTAATAATTTGTGCTCTTCTCAGACTTGGCTGAACTGTTGGGGCAATAATTTCTCAAAAGTAAACCATTGTGGACAATCTCTAGAAATTGTTCTGATGTGTTATTGACACCAACTTTGGCATTGCCCTCTTTTTCTTTTTTTTCCCTCATTGCTGACATTCCTCAGCACATAAACACATCATCAAATTAATCCCAGCATTAAGGGGCTTACACTAGGAATGGTGTTGGCTCATTACATTTAATTTATGGCTAAAGAGTCACCAATGGTTTGCAACATTTCCCTGTGTTGTAATAATGCACTCCACTTTCTGAACTACTGTCCAGAGGCAGAAGCTGGTTGATGCAGAACCAATGTTGTGTCAAGGTATGTGGTAGGTTGACTTGGTACAGGTAAATCAGTTCAGATAAGAATTATTTAAGCAGCTGCCATTAGTTATTTACATACTTTTACACGTTGAATTATTTTTTTATTAAAAAATTCAGTGGGAAGGAGGAATCTTTAAAAGATTTAAATAGGTCAGGTATGGTAATTGCCAATGTGACTCAAACATCTTATTGTTCCACTATAATTCCCTTTGTAATACTCACAGATGTGACTGTCTCAGTCTTTTCCCCTGCCAGGATCTCCAGATCAGGTAATTATTTGTGAAGTACATAACAGAACATCTGGCTGAGACAGGTACAGTCGGGAGAATCAAGTTTTAGGTGTCTTACAAAGGAGCATTACAAAACCTAAGAGGTCATACATGGTGCAACCTGGTTTGGAATCACCACCAAATAACAGAAGGGGAATTTCAGCCAGCTCAGTGCAGTGACCACACAAAGTACCAGGCAGAAAACAGCTTGGAATTTCTCAGCATTTCAGAATTTTTTTTTGCAGATATTTCTGTGCCTTCCTAGCAAAATGCATTGTTGTAAACATGGATTTACCTTCCTCAAATAAACTAGAAAAGACCATTCTTCTGCTTGTCATGGTGTTACATGCCTATTAAAAGGAAAGTTAGTCACAGTAAAAGCTCTTCCTTTTTTCCCTTGATAGTTTTTAGGAGCAGGACTCTGCAACACCTTGGAAAATGTCACTGAACATTACATTCTGAGTGCATACATATCAAAAGAAGTTAGTGGGCATGATAGGCAATTAAAAAACCAGCAAGGACTATACTATTACAGAGGCAGAGATGTATGTGTAAAATAATTTTCCATTTATTAAAACCCTACATTTTCTAAATGTGATTGTCTGAAAGTTTGATCCTGACACTTCACTGCTGAAATGTCTTGTATTTTTCTACTTGACAGAAAAGGTATTTTTCTACTTGACAGAAGATCAAGTCCTCAGTCAGAAATAATCTGTGTTTTCTCCCTTCCTCTCTCCATAAATATACATAAACACACTTACCTACCTACCTGAAAGGGATTAAAACCACAGATATTTAATCATTGCCTTGGACTCTTTGTGAGATGGCAAAACTTCTGAACATTTTCTGTTTTTCCAAGACGAAGCTCAAGCCCAGATGTGCACACCCCATTCTCCATTCAATCATGAGCCACCATTTAACTCTGAAAAGTGACTGCAAAATGCTACCAGCATGAGAAATGAATTTGTAATTTCTTCACAAAGGCATGACATTATAAAGCATAAGGAAGTGGAAAGGCCCTCTGTGTGGGCAGAATCAGGTCTCTAGATGCTGTTCCCTCATGCGCCAAGCTTTTCTTGTTGTTTTTCTCAGGTAATTAAGTTTGCTTATGGGAAACCTTGTTCCTTTTCCCTTCTGTCCCCTGTTTATAGCAATTGTGCCCTGAAATCCCATGCTGAACAGAGATAGATATCAGGACTGCTACACCTCCCTAACAACTGAGAGAAAGGTACAGATGTTTGACATCTGTGTGAATTGAATTTCTGGTTTCAGGCTCACAAACACAGAGCAAAGAACTTGCTCTGACTGGTGGTAGGTGGTCTTAAGGCTTTGGATCTTTATCTTCAGCACCTTTTCCTTAATGCACCCTGTGACCACAGCTGACACATCACATCTAATTCTGAGAAAGTGAACAGTTGGAGGACTGACTAAGGCAATTTTTTTTTAAGTCAAAAGTGTTTATTTATTAAATGAAAGAGTGTTACATAGGCATATTTCCAAACTAAACTTCTCACTTCATGAGTATTTCTATCCAAACCTTTGGAGTTAGCATTACTTTTCTTATGCAGCTTATTTAAAAGTGTCTGTAAATTATGAGAAGTTTCTGATTTGGACCTATTACCAATTAGACTTCATCTGCTAACATTTATTTTTAAAATAATTTTTAAATTATTAACTTTGGAAAAATTCTGACTGTGTTTCCTTCCTCATCCATTTCCTCCTAAACTTCCTGGATCAGACAGAAGACCCTCCTGCTAATCCTTGAGTTGTTATAGAAAGGAATTAAGCCATTTTCTGTAGGCATAAAAAGTATAGGAAATTACCCAGATCTTAGTCCCACACAGTGCTGAGTGTTTCAGCCATTATCCAGCAAAGCACTTAAGCACATATTTAACTTTCAGCACCTCAGGAGGCTCATTCATGGGTTTACTCAAGAATTTGGGGGGTTTAGGGCAAGAATTCTCAGCCTCCTACTGAAGGAGGAGATCAGGATGTGAGGAACTAAGGGCAGACTAAGAGCAAAGACCTGCTTATCTCCTGATTCTTGAGGTATTTTTGACATTTTATGTGGAAAAGTGTGAGAGCCATGAAGTATAAGCCCCAATAATTTGCTCCTTTTGATTAGGAGTTGTGCAAGGGCTAACGAGGATTATTACTGCTCCTAGGAGACGCTGCTACACATAAAAATGGCAACAAAGAGAAGCCTGTGCTTGAATGGCATTGACTTGGAAATACAAAAGGAAAAACTGCAGCTCTACTGAGCAGGGTGGGGTAAAGAATTGAAAAGAATAAAAAAAAAAGTCAACTTTTCTTGACGTGATATTCAACTATATTTTTCCCAGGAAAAATAAAATGTAATTTATACAGACAGTTGAACAAATTGAAACCATATACTGAAAATTGACTTATGTTTTTATGGAAAGAACAGAACACATTTAACAAGCACTACCTTGAGCCAGCAGCCTTTCACTATATAACTTGCTGGGTGTTTTAGTTATATTGAGGTCAGAATGTCTGTTTCCAGCTTTAATCAGCTAATTCAAGATTGTATTCAGTCTGAAAAAAATCTAATAAGTCTTTTGTTCTTAGATGTCTTGTTATTTTCCAAATATGAAATAGTTCCAATATATCCCTAGATTTTTAAAAAGCTAGGTCATATTTATGAAAACATCCTTGAATACATTAAAAGAAAAAGGATAAAACTACTTATTTTGGTAAAATGTGTGCTCGAATTTTAGTGTTGTGCAAATTCTTTAGTCTTATTTAAGCCAGATTTTCTGTTGCATGCCAGGTTGCTTTGTATTACAAAGAGATGGTTAAAAAAGAAGGCAGCAGTCCCTTGAAACCATGTGTGGCCAGAGTGGGTTCCTCATTGTAGGACCTGAGCTATATTCTGTCAGTTGCTAGTGGATATTTTTATTGTGTATTTTCAAATATTGGCTCACTGATAACAAGAGTCAGGAGTTGGATGTAGGGGACTTCTGTGGTTTTTTCCATGCTGTTTCTACATGTTGCTGTACTTGTGCCTGTTTCCTTATATGGAAAATTAATTTAAAAAAAACCTGAATGGATTCTTTGTTTATATGGCAAATGCCATGTGAATTCGTAATGGTAAATACCTTTTACTCGAAGCAGGCACTGGATAAAATGCAGAAGCAGGCTTTGACATTGGGACTGGAACCTGACAATGTTCCCTTCCTGTGCTGCACTAGGATGAAGAATCACTCCTGTTTTTTGCTTTTGCTATTCCAATGCATCTTGATTTGTTTATTCTTGTGCAATACAGCATTTTCAACCAGAAGAATGGAGAATGTAGCTGGTTCATGAGTGCTGATGCCCTCCAGAGAAGTTGGAGGATTGGTTTGAAATGTCCTCAGACAGAGGGGAGAACTTGAGCCAATCTCTTCCACATCCAGCTCGAGGAGAATGGTCAGACCTGTACTGGGGGTTGCAGTGTGAGTTGAGAGAGGAGTCACAGTGGGGTTGTTTTCTCCCATTGAACATAAAAACCAAAGAATAATTCTGTTTGTCCCTCTGAAGGACAGGTGATGATATCTATGTTCAGGGGTAACCCCTGACTCAGGGTGTGCTCTCTGCAGGCTTAGAAATGAGGAAAGATTTAGGATGTGTTCTTAGGTATCCTTTTTTTCTCAATTCTAGATGGTTCCACTTCAGAAACTTCACTCCTTTCAATCTCATTTTGAGATGTTTAATACTTCTCTGGCATCCCTTTGAGAGTCCAGTCACCTAACACAGGGTTGTGAATGTGGCTTGGCTGAAAAATTTATGATGTTTCATTACTGTAACTCATAAATCATTTTGTGGCTCTAGCTCAAATACACGACTATTTTCCTTTATGCATGGTGGTTCTCTGAGCTGAACATTATTTAAGAGAAGCAGGATATCCCCTAAGAAATAGATTCAATCAAAGTAGCATTTGAGAGTAATGAAGATGTGTGAGAGTATTTTATATATTGTAATTATATGTTTGCTCAGATTAGTTCCAAGGTATCCAGAAGGATGGAATATCTTCCAGATGCTTTCTGCAGATCTGAATCTTCATCAATTGTTTATCCCTTTATGCTGAAGACCCTCCATTTTTTATCACCCACTTAGGTGTGGAGAGAGTATAACAGTCCTTGCATCTCCAGAACAACAGCTGAAGCACATCTATTACTCTATTCCCACTTTTTAAAACAGTGATTTTGCTGCAACTCAAGGGAGTCTGGCCTCATGGAAGCCACACAGCTATCACTACTTGTGTTTACATCCCAAAACTATTCATAATTGTTTCCATCCTGTGACTGGGTGGCAGCCACTTGCCTGGTCATCATTCAAATGCAGGGAGAAAATGCAGCTTGGGGAAGCTGGACTTGGGACAGCAAAACTGCCCCAAACCCCCATATATGTAACTTGAGTATTCAATTATGTTAGCAAGTTGTAATGGGTAGAGCTTGAGATGGTGGAAAATTATAGACCAAATTTTCTACCTGCAAAAATGGCACTTCCCTACTTCATGTTAGGTTTTCCCACTCTTTCCTTTTTTCCTTCCCTTTTTACTTCTCTAAGTAGTAAAACCTGAAAAAGGCTATTGAAGTTAAGCCTTATCTGTCTTATCTTTTGTGCCATTGAGTGGCTGTACTGTTGAGCCTCATCTCCACAGACAAAACCCTTTACTGCCACAGAGTGCATTTATTTTCATTTTTCCTCTGTCTGAAGCAATTTTGCTCTGTGGGTTTATTCCCCACCTTTGGAACATGACCTAAGGTCCATCATACTTCAAGTAAATAAAGCCTGATTCAACATTAACTGCAAAGCCTGCTTGGAAAAAAACCCCAAAACAACCAAAACCAACAAAACACAACAGCAGCAGCAACAACAACAAACAAAAAGCAAAAAAAGACTAGAAAAAAGTTCACACCAAAAAAAACTATCAAATTGTTCTCTCTACAAACAAGAAAATGGCATAATTGCCAGCTTTTATTATTATGCTACTGTGACTAGTATGATTCTCATTGTCCATGCTCCTAAAAGGAAGGAGATAGATAAACTTGTGTTAAAGTAGATTTATTTATAGTCTTCCTGTTTGCTCAAAGAGTCTCAAAATTTGACCTCAATATGCCCCAAAGACTTTAACCCAGGAAATGAAGTGTTCTCATGTATATATATTTTTAGATTTCACGGTTTTAAGCTTCACTGCAGGACTTTTGGGGTTTTGCTCACAGTGTTTGAGTGCTTGAGGTTAGCACCACTACAATGACTAATAAAATCATGGGGTTTTATAATCAGCAAAATATAAGATTACATTCAAACTAGAAATCCAAGTGCAAAGGATAGAGAACAGATGTATTTCACATACTGGTTTTTTTTCCTTCTCACAAATCATATCTTAAAATACTTCACAGAATTAAAAACACAGGAGAAAGTCTCACCCCAGCCTATTCAACTGATAGCCCAGGGAAATAGAAATTAAAAGGACAAGACATGTGGTGACCTCTGAGGTTAGAAATGTGATTAGGGCTCAGTGAGACATAAAGAGAATATAGATTCAATGAAGTTATACGAAACAACATTTAAGAAGATGTTCACATTCACAGTGCCTGGACTCCATAATAAACAGGGAAGGACCACAGAGAAGAGGTCAGAGAAGGTGACAGCTACATCTGTGAGGAAAGCTGCAGGCAGTCAATGCAGCTGGTTTGAAAAAATGGAAAATAAAAAAATGTGATTGGCAATTGTTACTAGATCATGGGATGCCTCCTTGTGACTGGGGTGATGCAGTGTTCTTGTTAGGTAAGATGAGTTCAAGAACCATTTTGCTCCAGTGAGAACTGAAATTGCCACAGCACAGGGATCCTGTTGCTGCCAGCAGAGCTGCATTCTGTAGGATATACCTGCCTTGGAGCTGACATGTTATGCACTCTCTTTACCTCTAGCAAGATGTAAGAGAATATTCGCAAACTTCAGTCTTGCTGAGGCAGGGGGAGATGACCCTCCCGCCTGCAGAAGCTGTGTCCAGGCACAGGAGCTGTGTTCCCAGGTAACAGAACCATGGGAGGGCTCAGCAGACTGCACAGCCTCAGGGACAACCAGGAAAGGGCTGATCAGACCTTCTCAGAGGTTCTGCAGAGACAATAACCTGAACCCCCAGCAGGGAGAGGCAGAATCTGTGCTCATCAGGTTGGGAACTGGAGCCTCCCATGAGGCTGAAGGCTCTGAGCTGATGGCTTCAGGTGGATAACTCATGTCCACTTGCAGATCTGAGTGTGTTCAGAGCCAGAACCTCAGGTGAGGGACTAGGAGAGCTCTTTGCAACAAAGCAGCCATGGAGGGAAGAAGGAGGAAGCAGCAAGTGTTAGCTGTAGGCAAGTCCCTGCTTTAGGGAGGGGATGGAGGTTCCATCTGATGACCAGACCTGCTGCCTAGGGATTTTTGCTTTATTGCTGGGAGTTCAGGTCTGGGACATGGTAGAGAGGCTGCCTAGGCTCAAATGGCCCTTGGATTGTTATTTCCTGCTGGTCCTCCAAATGGGCACCAGTGACACTGCCAGGGGAGATCCTGACTGCTTCAAGCACAACTGACTGATCATCTGGAGAGCAGATTTGCAGAGAGAGACCTTGGTAAGAGCTGCATGAGGGAGATCATTGCCAGCAGGCTGAGAAAGGTGATCCTTCCTCTCTGCTCAGCACTGGTGAGACACATCTGGAGCCCAGAGTCCAGTGCTCCCCAGTAAAGGGTGAAATGGGCATACTGGAGTGAGCTGGCAAAGGTGAAGAGAAGTTCATGGAGATTGGGACATCAGACACTCAAGGAGAGGCTGGGTGAGCTGGATTTGTTCAGCTGGAAGAAGAGAAGGCTCACTGGGGGATCATTTCAATGTGTATTAATACATGATGGGATGATGTAGAGAAGGTGGAACCAGAGCCTTTTCAGTCCTGCACAGGGAAAGGAAGAAAGGTCATGGGAACAAATGGAAATATGGGAAATATAATGTAATTTAAATAATGTTCAGGGTTTTTTAGATTGTGAGAGGAGTTGAACACTGGAAAATGTTGCCCACAGAGGTTGTGGAGTCTCCATCTTGGAGAAGATCTAACTGGACATGGTCACAAGCAATCTTTTTAAGCTGACCCTGTTTGAGCAGGTTGGACTAGAGGATTTCCAAAGGCTTCTTGCCATCTCAGCTTTTCTGTGAGTTCCAGTCCTTGAAAATTATATTGATGATAGTACCCAAAGATTTGTTCCTTTCCTAGTGTTCAAGGCCAGAAAATTAGCATAATCTATAGTTAGCTAATGGAAGTTCTTCAGGATCAACAGGTACAAATAAGAGTTTTCTGGAACAGATTCCTAATTTTTTAATTGGAGAAGATGATAAAAACACTTCTTCAGTATATCACCTGACCACTGTGCCAAAAGCAACTGATGGGAAAATTGATATTAATAGGGAGGAAAGGGAGAGAAAAAGGCTTCTGAGCCTCATGGGGTGATGGAGAGTAAGGATTCTGCTTTGTTTTTAATGTTTTCTCTAAATCAGAATTCAGGCCAGATGTGTGCAATGTGGACAGGATCACAGCTTCAGAGTGATCCATGCTGCTGTGTCACCAGTGTGGAGGAGCCCTGGCTACCACTGCAAAGCATCTGCTTACTTCCCATTCTGTGAAATCTGCAGTATTTCAACAAAGCCTTGAAAATCCTTCCCTTAGTTGTCCTATTTTCCCATCACAGCCATTTTAACAGGACAAAGTGATTAGAGGAATGTTTAATAGTCCTGATCCCCAGTGCTATGGTAACAGCTATGTCTCACCACAAATTTATTTTTATTTTGTACACAATGGGCTACAGTTTGGCTGGAAATATTTTATACCACAGTTTCTCTTGGATTTCTCATGAATGAGCTGAAGTATAGGAACAACAGAGTGTCTTTTGAGGCGAACATATTTTGTCAATTTTCAGCTGACATATTGTCTCATTCCTTTGCAGAGAATTGTCTCACGAAATCTGAAATGCTATTGCCAGCTGATACTGACAGAAGCCATAAGAAAGAATCTGTGGATGGACAAGTCATATGAACATGGTGGCTACAGGGAAAAGAATTGTAAAGCTCTTGGCAGTCTGTTTAATTCAGTTAATGAGGTTGAGCTGAGAAAAAAAAATGCTCCAATTGAGTAACCTCATACCGTATATAGAGCATGTTTCAAAATCCTGATACTAGAAACAGACCTGTGCTTGATGAACTCCAGATGATACCACTGATGTTAATACAAAGAAAAAACCCAGCATCCTCCTTCCTCCATCTCCTTCTGCCAGAGGTAATCCAGAGATTTTTGCACTGTTAAAGCCATTATGGCATATTTTGAAACTAGCCAACACAAAAATTATTCATCTCCTCTTTCCTATGATGTTTACAAATGTATTTTGCAGTAGCTCTCAGTACAAGGCAGCTAGAAAACTCTCAGCAATTTATATAAATAAATATTGTAGGAAAAATCTTTGAAGTGGGAGATCACATGTGAGCACATCTGCTTAACAGAACTGAAAGCACAAAGGTTTGAGACCTTTCCCTTCTGTTCTATGGAAAAAAAAATTAGAAAATATGCTTTGTTTTAGTGTTTTACTCATCAACTTTTTGCATTGTTTTGTATTTTAACACTTAAATAGCAAAAGAAATGTGTAGATAATTATCTAATTTTTCTTGTTAGCAGAAGTGTCTTGGTTCTTATTTATTGACATAGCATAAATGTTATCTTTGATACTAAGAGTCTCATTTACTTTTGACCAAATAAAGCCTTTAGGAGATAATGCTTAAAATAAGATCTTTGGTTCTTTAGCTTCAGTAATGAGAAAAGTTTTTGAAGGTATTGCAGTTTAAACAGTTCAATATAATATCCAAGAATTCGACCTTGCTTTGCAAAGAGTCTTCTCTTGATCAAAAGGATGGAGCACATGAATTAAGAAGCCTTTTCCATCTTAAAATACGAGGGTTCTGTCATTCATTCTATTCTTAGCACAGCCTGAAACCCTGTTCATTATTATCCATTAAGTAATGCAGAAAAAACCCCATCCTTAAGCCTAATGATCTTGCTCAAATATTTTTTGAGCTGAGGAAAGGATGAAATGGACAAAATCAAAGAAAACTCAGACTTCAGTAAAGATTTACCCTATAGGGGAAATAAAAGAACTATCTTATAATAACTTTTCCTCCATTTTTTATCATACAAAATGTGTCTTTTCTTCAGACAACATATAAATGCCAGAATGTTCTAGGGTCTCCTACATTACTGCCTGTGAGGGAGCAGGGATTGTTACTCACAGGAAGATTTCTCTTCCAAACTGACAATGACCATGACCAAACATTGGTGTTTCTGTGCAGAGAAGTGGGGGAACTTCCTTTATCTCCTGAATAGAGTGTCAAATATTGAAGTGGGGTCTGGTAACTTGGCTTTAAGGAGAGCCACACTTGGAGAAATGAAAAGTTTAATATGTGCCAGATCAACAAGACAAACTTTACCATCAGACAAAGTTTTTAAACATTCTAAATTTGCTTACTATAAAAAATAGAACAAAGTTAAAAACGGAACTGCAAGCAGATTAGAAGCAATCTGAACCCACTAATCGTAATGGTGTGTCTTAGATATTCCAGCATCTCATCTAGGTTGTGAAATTGGCTGCTTTGTGCAATCGATGTTAAATCTGACATGTGGTTGAGTGTGCTGCTGGTGCTACATTTTCCTTACCAGGATCATTAACAGTAATTGCTCTAGGCACTTCTGTAATCCAAAATGGAATGCCTACAAACTTGAACAATGCAGGCAATTGCTCTTTTTGCAATTCTTGTGTTTGGGTGTTGGAAACCACATAATATTTCATTTCCTAGCCTTTTCCTCCCCTTCCTCAAGTCTTTCACAGGAAATTTTTCTATTATATATCCTGATTAGATTATATTTCCAGTTCTAAGCTGCCTTTGTTGTTACAACAGCCTCTTTAAAACACTGCGGTATTATGTTGCAAAATATGTATCACGAGAAATATGAAAGTTGCACATTTTTAAAGACTTGTAAAGTGCATTTTAGACTATATATGTTTAAACAAAATTGACCTAAGAATGAAGTTACTGAGATTACATAAAGTTCCCTTTTCTGAGATTGTAAGATTTAAGGAATCCTAGAAACTGTTAAATTCCTATTATCTTTTAATACCCATCTAAACTTGTAGGCTTTTACCAAACATATTAATGAGGGCTTTTTATTTTCTGGCCTTAAATGTTAAGCATTAATAACAAAAATCTGTAAATAAAAATGTAATTTATATGTTTTTCCTGATAGTATTGTATATCCTTTGCCTGTATGTTACTTCCCATTGTGCCATTATATTGACCCTCAAGGTCTCTGTATTTTCTACTTTTATAGCCTCTTATTTTAGATGGAAAATTGCAGTCAAGAAAATTCTGTCAAGAAAATTCTGTCAAGAACTTTTTCTTATGCCCACTAATACCACTATTCTATAAAAAGAGAGGTCAAGCTTAAATAATAAAAGATGTTGCCTCTTTGGAATATAAAAAAGATACATATTTTTATTCCAGTTGGGAAGATGAGAAAAGATATAGTGATATAACGTGTTTTGTAGCCCTGTCACAAATACCATGCAAGATTTGTGTATGAATCTTAGTAATGCCGACAACTGATATTTAGGTGCTTTGAAATCTTTTCATTAGAAGAAGAATAAGGCTAAAAACTGCACCAGATTTCCATTTATTATTGTTTCTGTCCTCTGGATAATCTCTAGCTCAACTTCAGCCTTCTTGATCTGTGGCAGCCAAAACTGAAATCAGTGAAGGTCACTCTATTTCTTTAAGATTAGGGTACAGAGGGATAACCTACTGATATATCCATGAAGAACCAATGTTGTATGAAACATTTATCATGTATGTAACTTTGATGCAGAAATCAGTGGGATTTAGTGTGCCTCTATTATGCATAATACTTGTTTCTTTTATAGTTGACTCAACTGTTCCTGAATTTTTTGCAGTCTCCAACTTTCTTTTATTTTGAATTTGAAATGACAGTGTAATGCCCAGAAAAAAGGGTAGTGGTAAATTGGAAACTGAAGTTGTTTTGGAAATTCAGAAATTTAATTCAGAGAGCTCTAAATCCAAGAAAGATACCTTCTCCTTGCTTTATTTAAAAGAGCTATGGTTAAGAAACTTGCACTAAGTATGGCAGGAACTTGTCCAATTTTCTGCTCCAATAAACATTTATTTATGCAACGTGGAAGAGCTGCAGAAGAAATAAGAATCCCACTTTACATAGCCACAGTCTTGGTGGAAAAGTGTCCACTTCAAATAGGTCCCTGACTGAGATCATGTAAGATTTGTTTGGATGCACCACAGGTGAAGAAACTCACAGGACAACAACTCTCTGTCTATTATGAATCTCATTCAATACCCCAGAGATGGACTCCTGTTGCTGTTGAGCAGCTAGCAGAGTAATGAATGCATCAGTTCTCAGTGGCAAGAAGGAATGACCTTTATTGTTTTGATTTCATCACATATATAGAGTTCTCAAAAGTCACCCAGATTGGTCAGTCAGAAGCCTTCCCCTAGGCCTGATTGGCCAGGCCTGCACTGCCCAAGTTCTGGGACACTGTTCCAACAACATCCAAACTTTATCTTTATTTATAAAACACAAGAAAATTTCTCATGGGAAAAACCTGTGCTAGCCACAGACTCCAATAAAAAGTTAATTGATTAAACTTATACATTTCCAACAAAGCTCAATTTTCAAAAAATCTAGAGTTCATTGTGAAAAAAAACAACCCCAAAGTAATGACGAAATTATTCCTGATGAACTGTTTGGATTGAATAGAGGTGTAAAAGGAATTGAGTAAGAATTCAGAAGATCAGGCAAGCTGCAAAGCTCTTCAAACAGTAACAGGGGATCGCAGAATCCTAGAATGGTTAGGGTTAAAAAGACCTTCAAAGATGTAGTCCAACCCTTCTGCCCTGGGCAGGGACACCTTGCACTAGACCAGGCTGCCCAAAGCCCCATCCAATCTGACTTTCTGCCTTATATCCAGTGTAAATCTGCTCTCTTTCAGTGTAAAAACCATTGCCCCTTGTGCTGGTACTACAGATCCTGGTAAAAAGGTTTCCTCCTTTTTTCTTATAAGCCCCTTTATATTTTGAAAGGTCAGAATAAGTCCTCCCTGGAGTCTTCTCCAGACAACTGATCCAGTTCTCAGCCTGTCTTCACAGGAAAGCTTTTCCAGCCTTCTAATCATTTTCATGGCCCTCTTCTTCAATCCCTTTAACAGATCCTTGTATTTCTTATACTGGGGACTCCAGAAGTGGAGGCAATAATCCATATGGGGTCTCATGAGAGCAGAACAGAGGAGAATCATCTCCCTCCACTTGTTTGCTTCACTTCTTTTTATGCAGCCCAGGATATGAAAAGTTTTAATGTAAGAGGTGATGGTAAGCATGGATTTTATAAGATTTTAGTGCTTCCACTTACAATAGGAACAAGAAAAACAAACCTCTAAGACAAATATATTGTAAGAAGAAGAAAAATATCCAAGGGCCTGTGCAAAAGTGGTCCTGATTGCATTTGTTGTAGTTTACAGATGAGTTGATAGTTTGGATGCAAATAATCTCACTCATTTTTAGCTACCTACATGCCAGGCTAATTTTTAGTGTTACAAGGGTTTTACTATGTTCATGCTACTCACTAGCAAGAAACTATCTAGTAAGTAAATGAAGCACTGTGACAGTGCCCAATCTAGCAAAAGCACTAGCAAACAGAAGAATGTTGTAAATGGAAACAAATCAGCACTGGAAACAAAGTTGCAAGGTGTCATGGAAAGACTCAGATTTCAGGGAATTATGAAGTTCTAGCTAAAATCCTACTTCTACAAGCATGAAAACAAAAGGAAAACAGGAGTGGTGTCAGTGCAAAGTCAATGAGGGATAAAGACAGGAAAATGATGGAAAATACAAAAGGGGCAAGCCAGCAATGTGCCATTAATTGGAAACACACCTAAAAGGCCAGAAAAGATATTTATATAGGACTTTAATTTCAGGTATCTATGTCCATATACATCTGTACTGCAGTTAAAGGGATTTTCCAAAGCTGTTCTCAAGTCTAGGCTCCATGTACAAATCTGAATTTTGAAATGCTGAGAAATCCAAAATACACATGTAACCTCAAATTTATTAAAAATACTTAACTAGGGGGTGGATTGTACATAAGAAGTGTCATTCCAGACAACATGACATTAAAAGCAAGCCCAAATAAAAGGACCAAGACAATGAATTAATACAAAATGAAAATCAATGCTAGCAAAATAACACAAATAATAAATTTAGAATGCAAGGGTTCAAACCATGAGAATCAAGAAGGAAAGCAGGTGACCTGAAATACAGACAAGTTTGTCATGGTGCACATTATGTGGAAAACAATGTGCAGACAGAAAAATCACCTATTTTTAGGCAATAAATCACAATGTGTAGGAAAGAGACTAGTTTTATCCTCTGAAGTTATGCTATCTCAAGAGGGAAGAAGTAAGTAAAAATCAACAAGGCTGCAAAGGTTTCTAGTAAAAGGAAGGATAACTTCAGTGTCACTTTGGATGACTAAGAGAGTCTGAGTATGAAGTTTTGCAGAAGAATGCCAATGATTCCATTTCTGTGTTTGCAGCTATGCTGTTAGACCAATAACTAAATTCAATTGCTACTGGTTTATGGAGCCAGGCAGAATTTAATGCCAAGAACACCAGTAAACAGCAACATTAGACTGGAGAAGTGAAGCCAAGTGTTGTTCATCTACAATTAACTCAGGAGCCAGTGGACAAATGCAGACTCCTGGTGAGAAGCCCATGAACCAACAGAGAGGGAAAGCAAGGAAATCATACACTTAGAGACAAGATGAAGCTGGAAATACTTCCTCACGGTCTGCAAAACTACAAGAACACAGAATGTCTTTAATGTTGCTGTTAAGAAAGAAGGGTGTAGCTTCCTACAAAAGAGCCATAATTTCAACCCCTGGAATTTTCAGCACAGCTGCCTAGAGCTGGTGAGAAATCCTTCAGGAAAATGGTCAAGCATTCAACCCCCAGATATTTTAAAGAAAAAAAAAAGGATTCATTATCATGACTAAAATGCTACTATTCTGCAAAACGATTAGAATGAAAGTGTGCCTTTCAATGGCAAATCAGAAAAAATATTCTTCTAAAACTAGGAGGCTAAAGCTGTTGCTAGTAGACACTTAGAAGCTCAGAAAATTCACCTGGAATAGCTGTATAATTTGAGTTACAGTCTTACCTCAGAGATATTATAAAATAACTATAAAAAAGTGCTACCAAAGTGTGCCTGAATGGTTACAGGACATGCTTTTAAAACTTGTCTGCTGTGAGGTAAGAATGAAAGTTACTCAGAAAAGTTCACTTATGGTGGAAAGACAGCACAGCAAAATTTCCAGGACATGGAGAATGCAATGGATCCTGAGATAATGTTATCAACACTCTAACATCTCTGCAAGACTGAAAACCACAGCAGAATAGTGGCAACCAGCCAGAGAGCCTAAAAAGAGGATCAAGAAGAGTATTGGATACATTTTGCTTGTGCAGGAGAAATGCAACAGTTAATGTATATTAACAACTACTGTGATGCCACCAGACACTGAAGACATGAATAATTGTGACTCCCACTAATTCCATCACAGGCATGAAACCATCTGAAGATCATCATGTTGGAAGGACTGTGATGGCAAACTACATGCAGTGTCAATGTGCCTCACACCATCCACATCCCAGTAACTTGTAGTCCCAGCAGCTTATCAAAAACACCTGAAAAAAGAAACACAAGAAGCATTATTTAAAAGGCAATAAAAGAAACCATAAGGAGCCTGGATACACATCAAGAAGTCCTAGTCTGCAGGAGGCAGCTGGAAGTCAACCCTTATTTTACTGAATTAATAGCTAAAAGTTGTAACCCTGTTGTAAATAAAACTTTTATTTATGTTTTTAATCATCGGTCTTCATGTGATACTCATCAGCCCATGGCCCATAAATTAGGTTGGAATTTTTTCCCCACCTCCTTTTGTAGAAATAAGTATCTATCTTTATTTGAATAGGAGAAACAGCTGATGGGGCCAGGGAGATTTGTTTGTTTTTTGGTTTTTTTGTAAGCCGTATTTTCAAAGACTTGAGAAATTTTCCAGAACCTGCTCCAGGATATTCTATTGATATTTCCAATTCCTCAGAGGATGTAAGAAGAGATTAACTGTTGGACAATATCTACGTGAGAGACCATGAACACTGGAAGTTGACAGCTTTGCAGCATAATAATCCATGGAAATGTCATCTGAGAAGCTGAGATAATGTCTGAAATTTGCCAATGGGCAAGAACAGTGTATCTGGGGATGTAAAAAAGATAGGCTTGAGCTTGATTATAAGAATTCAAGAAAGATGGAATTGAATCTGAATAGAGGACTTGTGGTTCTTTGGATTAAGTCTCACAGGAGATAAGCACTTGCTGACCTTCAGTCTCTCAATGTTCTTCTGCCCAGACTTCCAGTGTGCCTGAATGTTTGTTTCTTGACCTTCAGCCCTAGCAAAGCAAAGAGCTTCAGAAATACTTGAATTGGATCTGTTGTTATGATGATCTTTTAATGAATAATTTTTTGGCAAAGTTAGTGTAAATTTGGATGCTATTCATGAGCTGTTAGTATTGCAAGGTACAGAGGAAAAATCACTGATTCTATGAGAGGAGCAAATGGCAATGAGCTGTTCTGCTCTGCAGGACAAATATTTTAATGAGCTGCATGTCAGATATCTTACAAGTCAAGAACTGCAGGAGGCTGTTAAGGAAAACATTCTATTGAATTTCTGTTCCTTGTAATCCATTAGAGATAAGTGTGGTTAGGAGACAATTGACACATGTAGTATATTAGCTGTGCTTTCTTTGGTGTTGGGCACTGAGTCCCTAAAAACATGTTAGTGTAGCTCTGTGTCCAGTCAAACAAAGGCCAAACAACTCTCAGGAATAAGAAGCAGTGTGGCATCAAGATTCACCCAATCACACAATCTTGCTAATCTATAGCAGTATACTAAGTAAGGGTTTCTCAGAGTAGTGAGGCATAGGATAGATAATCTTTTATGTCTCTATATGTGTAAAACATAATTTTTACTATTACTTTGTGATTGTATATAATTGATTCCAGCATGCTTTGTGGTTTGCAATAACTCCTAAGCTTTATTTCTGAAGAGCTGCTACCTAACCTGTTCTTCTTGCTCTTGCATTTGCACAGATGACATTTTATTTTCCCTAAATGGAATACTTTGCTCATATCCTTATTACTCTTTGCAAGCAGAGGTTTCCTCAATTCCCAGTGCCAACATTTCTCTCTTCCAACTCTGTCTATGTATTGAGACAATTTTTGGCTCATCTGAAAAGCACTACCTTCAGGAGTGTTGGGCACTCAGTCATTCTTAAATGGTTATGTGCAGAATAATGTACCTTTACAGCTCAAGATACTCTGAGGTTTTGGGTACTTTGTTCTTTTTATATGAATTTATGCAGTCTGTATTATTTTTCTTTCTTTTTTATTGATGTTTCTGAAAAAGAACCTGAAGCAGAACAAGAAATGAAATTCTTCACTCTTTTTTTCCATGGTAATGATGCATGCAGTTATGTACCTGATGATTCATGAGGTTTCTAAGTAGTCATGATTATTTAGCCTGCACAGCCTCCTCAGGAGACTTTGTAAGTTTGTGTTCAAGGGAATACAGGGTGCTCAAAAGTTTGACTAAGATGGGTTAAATGCCATATGCTCCAGTCAGTTAGTTAAGTTTCTAGGAAAATCTTTCATTACTTCTGAGCAGTCTGGGGTCTGCTCACAATTGCAGGAAGATTCTCCTGTTCCTCTCAGACTTCCAGGCTACAACATCCCAGTTTCCTGTGTCTCTTCCTACCTTCATTCTAAAGTATTCCCCAGGCTCAGTATGATAATTTTTCTTCTGGCAGGTAGAAATCTGCTTCTCCTTTCTGTGACCTCTTTCTGATCCAGTGTGTTTAGGTAGGATAAGACAAACAGGTCATTACCCTTCCTGCTCACCACATCCTCCCTAACACTGTGTACAATTTACTGTACACAGCAAACTGTGGTCAGAGAAAACAATAGTAGTAGCATTTCTCACTCAGAGCCTGATAAAGTGCACGTCTTGAACATTGCATTTGAGGAAGTCAGAAGCTGGTGAGTTATTTCTCATCCAAGCAATAAATTTGTTTTAGAGAGCACTGGTAGCAAGGTGTCAGAGGTTCCACCTGACTTAACTGATTCTGTGGGGAGAACACTTCAAAGAAATGCTCTGCCCTCCAGAGGCTTGCCAAATTTTGTCTGGTTTGTGTGTTGTCAGGGCTGCCTGACAGCCAAAACGAATCAGAAATTGTTTAGGTCATCAGTGCCACCACACCACAGATGTAAGGCAGGTGCAGACATCTCAGTTTTTTGTTTTGTTGGGTGGGTGTGTGGTTTGGGGTGGTTGTTTTTTGTTTGTTTTTTTTTTTAATTTTTTTTAATTATATGTCCAATACTGAATATGTAAGCCAAAGCTTATTGGTGTATTTATTGTTGCTTGTAACAGAAATATTTAATATCATCTCTCAGAGCAATTTGTATGTGTTGTGCACTAGGTGCTGACATTGAAGATATGAAGAACTTTGAGAGTGCATGTACTTTTTATGTTGGCTTTCTCAATTATCTTTGTTCTTCAGGGCTGATACAGGGCACTGTAAAATGTTTTAGAGTGATGCCCATTACAGACAAACATCAATTGTCATAAAAATTTTGTGGGTTGATGTTTGAAGTCTTTAGCAAAAGCTGGGGGGAAAATGTATTTTCAGGTCACTGGATGCAGTCAATGGTGCTGAGTCTCATTTCAAGTGACTGAGACATTACTTATAAATCCCAGAGCAGAAGCTATCATTCTATTCAATCTAAATAGGTTAATTAATGGACTACACCAATTTTTGAGTACACAGAGAATAGAAGGCTCCATTTGGAGAGATTTGTGCAGCTAAGGATAACTCTGGTGCCCAGCTCAAAGTTTTGGTTTGCAGTCTTGTGTTTCAGACTTAAATTTTGAACTCTGGTTGGGAAAAAGAACAGCAAATATTTTCAAGGACAAAGAAAAATTTCTATTCAGGTGACTTTCAATGCTTAAAGCCTCTCTCTAACAGAATTTTGATTTTTCAAGTTTTCTACTACTTAATAATTTTTTTAAATTGTTTCACGTTGTCAGGACCCTGAGGACACCAGTGGGAGTTAATGGCTCTGAGCAGCCTCACCAGGGACCTCACCCATCCCTGTCCATGGTCTCAGGACTCCTCTTCCCCTGGGGAAACTTCACTGCTTGCTGTCCTCAGCCCAAGGGAGTGACTGCCCTGCTGCACCCTGGCATCCATCATTACATAACTCAAATCAGGGGAAAAGATGCTAATTTTGGCTGTAGACCAAACAAATATTCACCCACTCCTTACAGTTCTGGACTGCTGTGAATCTTAATACCTGCCTCTGTAAAGGAAGTACTTCTAAGCTGAATGTTTTAAGAGATAAACTATGGAGTATATTGATAAGAAAAATGTAGCTTTGAAATAGCTTGGCAGTTGCAAATAAATGCTTTACCGGTCTTATATACAAATTTCTTTTCCATGAGACATTACCCTGATCATTTTTCTAAGAGATTTCTGAAGTAAATCTTATTCTATATTGCTTTTCAAACAAACAAGCAAAAATATCTCAGCTTTGGCTAGGTGAAAAGGTTCCATTTTATAAAACCTTTCTGAATATTTACACAGGCTTCATTTAATCATCTGGAGTCATCATTTTTACTAGCAAGACTCAGAAAAATGAATTTCCATTAAACTTATAAAAAATTGTTGTTACTTGCAGAAACAATCTGCAGTGCAAATCTATATTACTGTCACTCTTTAGAGTGTGGTTACTCTTTAAAGAAAAGAGCAGAGCATTTTATTTATGGTTTCTTGCAAGGCTGGAATCAAATGAAGCCCTGATTTTTCAATGCCCATAGAAGGGCTGCTGAATAGTCCACAATTAATACTCCTGCAACACTGAATCTGCCAGCAAGGAGGGAATTTCCCTTTGCATTGTTCAGCATCTGCCTGTATTTGGATTTGTTTCTAGATACCTTTGGAAAGCAGGAATACATAGGATGATTTGTTTTTAGGGGAGGAATGTTTAACAGGTAAACAAATATCTTTGGTTTTATGTCCATTCACAGCATCACTATTTCTTGCCCTAAGGACTGGTTTTAATTCTTTCATTGTTCATCCTGAAGCTAATTTTTGATTTTAAGTCCACCCTGTCCAGAGCAGATCCTTGAGGAATGTGGATCCTGGCATGCAGCATGTATCCATCTGGTCCTGTAGATTTTCATGGTTGGATTCAGTGTTGGGACAACCAAGACCCTCCTTTCAACCCTCCCTGAAGCCACACTGCAAAGGCTTCCATTGCAGGCAACGTTATAAATCAACAACATATTACCATCTGTCAGAGGATTATCAGTTTCTTTTGGGAATTCTGCAGATTTTGAGATGCCATCAAAGTATTTTTGCAATTACAGAATCCAGCATTTCTCATCAGAGGATCTCAGTGTGACTTGAAAACACTAATTGAACATCTAGAATATATGTATATCTAGAATAAGTTACATGAGTTTGAACATAACACAGTTACATTTTTTACTTGTCTTACTCCCGTTACAGAAGGATATCAGGCTTGTTTCACAGAATGTATTTTTCAGGAAAAGTAATGACCAGTATTGACAATATTTTCGGTCTTTCTGGAAGTAATCTAATACACTTCATGTTGCTTATTTTTCTCTATATACAGAACGACCTTCTAGGGAATGATGTCGAATTTGGGAAAGCACAAGCTCCAAAAAATATAATTGAATATGCTTTATTGAAGCTGAGTAAGTGATATTGGACAAATACACAACATGTTCTTTGATATAGAGGGATTTTGTGCAGCTGTAAATCTTCAGTTTAGGGCATGATTACTGCTTGAAAATGTTACTTATGTGTTAACAGAATGTTTATACATATATCTACATAAAATCAAAAAAGGGCTCTATAAAATATCCAGTAGCTTGTAGCCAAGGTCAGTGAAGTTAAAATTTTCAATAACATGGTGAAGTTACTGTTTGCCAGGTAAGCATGGAACACCAAAATACATCACCATGCAAAACTCTAAGCCCTGTGTTGCAAGTTGCAGGACTGGATGAGTAGCACCATTTCCTGGTAGAGTGAAAAATGGGTGATTGAAAGCTTGTGTTTGTTTATACTGCAAGGAAGATATGGAACACAATCACAGTTTTAAAACTCTTAGCGTAGAATTGCCCTTGCAGAACTTCAGAATGTTTAAGTATCAGCTCAGATGTTTAAGTATCAGCTGATTACCTTTAGTTCCTTTTGTAGTCAATTGGTAGAATCAGAACTGGGCTGTGAGAGACTTGGCTTCATATGTCCAATTTGAAGTAAATTGAAATAAAGTCTGCTTTTCTAAGAAATCAGAGTGGAAAGGGTGATTTTGGTGACTAACTGAGAGTTTTGATACTAATGCTAAATTTATTACATGAGGATATATGGCTAGATTTCTTACTCTCTTGAATTTTATTCACTTTCAAAATATCACTATCTTATTAAAATAGTTTATGCATACCAATAAGAGACTGTTTTCTTAGCTCATCAAGTTCTGCTGTTTGGGGTTTGTTTGTTTTTATTTGCTCATTTTGACTTAGAGTTCATACTACATACAAAATTTTGCAAATGGTTTCTCTTACTGTCATTCCAAATGTCATCACCCATGTCTTGCACTTCAGTAATTGGTTGGATATTTGACAAGAAGATAAAACATATCTACTAATTTATAAAATGTACTGTATAAATTAGATAGAAGCTATGAGGGATATTAGACACATGTTTTTGGAGCAGGCTTGAGAAGATACATACTTGGCAAGCATCAGAGTAATTTGAAAAGAGGAAATCACACCATGTTATCTTGTTCCTGCCCTTTTCTAGTATCATACAATCCAGGAGAGAAGGCTCTTTTTACCAACTGAAAGTACCATTATGTGACATTTCATTAGCATGTTGTTTTAAAATAAACTTGCAGCTTTGTAACACGGATTTTTCTTTCATTTTTTTCCCATTTTATGCTAGTAGTATTTATGTGTGATCTTCTAAATTGAGCAAAGCTTTAATTTATTATACAGTCAGTTTGGAGAGCAGAATACTTTTGTATCAAATAGAATACATACTTATTAGTCTACACAATTAGGTATTGCACAGCAGCTCTTTATCAGTAGCCTTCTTCTAAAATACCTCAATCAGAAATTGCCTTTGGATATGTGGATATTTCTCAGGTATTATAGATTTGTGGAAAACCACTTAACTGGACTCTTCTGTCCTAAACTTCTGTTTCCTCCTTGCTGCAGTCATATATGACAGAGAATTCTTGATACAATACATTTGCTTGGATCCTGGTCCAGTGGAATCTTTCCCTGACCACGGCAGGGGGTTGGAATGAGATGATCTTTTAGATCCCTTCCAACCCAAATCATTCTGTGATTCCATGATGTGAATTTTCACCCCAGCACCACCCCTAATAAATTATTCTAATATTTTGTCACAATTAAATAATTGTTCAAGTTACAATGTACTGCAGTTTTTAATGTATTTAATAATTGTCAGTGTTCTCTTATTGCTAGTCCACAACCAGATATGAACATTACATGTCTATATAAGAAGTTATATCTATATGTACATACACACACATATCTATTTATATGAATGTAACATATATATGCAGTACAAGCTTCACAACAGATTTAGTATTATTTTCTACATAATTTCATTTGTAACTATGTATTCAATCACCATCTTTTGAGCAACCTCTAAGTATTAAGGAAAAAATTTGGTACTCTTATCAAAATTGCAGAAACATTTTCTTTCTGGAATAAAAAAATAATTTAGGTATGGGAAAGGTATAGGAAAACCCAAAAGATTTATTTCACTTAATGTCAGTTTGACTATAAAAACAGTGAATTTTCTCTGAAAGAAATTTATGCTTTTTATATTCTATGTCCCTTTAAAGTTCTTCACATTACCTTTAGCTTTGATTAACCTAAATTGTCATATCCCATGTGTGCTTTTCGCCTCCCTGTTGCTCATTCATTTCCCCTAAAGATAGATAATGAACATAAAATTAATTCTAATACAGACTGAACACATTAACAGCCTTATTGGGCTTTTGCATTAAGATGAAAAAGCTTTAAAATGTATCTTTAACACAGAGAACAATACAACAGTGAATTTCAATATGCAAAATTAGCTTATTCAAAATATTTCTAAATATTCAAAATATTTATAAAAAATTGTTTATAAAAGTCTTTTCTGTTGAGATGTGAAGCCATAACCTTCTGCATTTTTCAACAGTTAACAGTCAGTGCAAACTAAGAAATCAGTTATTAATATTATATAAAAAATGTCCTTTTGTTTGTGCATATGCTTTCTGTGTAAGAACGCTGGAAATTCTGAAAGGACAGCAAATCTTAATTCTATGATTCCTTGCTTTTCCCATTTTTTTTCCTCAATAATCTTGTATTGAAATGTTTATCTGTGTTCAATTCTCCTAGTGAATCCTCCAAGATTGCAAACTTTTCCTAAAGGTCCAATACCTTTCCCTCTACCCCATAAATTACAACTCCATTGTAATGAGTTGGTGTTATAACAAAGACTCACTGGCAATGCAGTGTATTTTAATAGACAAATTACTCTAAATTAAGCTCTAACCATCTGCTCCATTCTCATTTATGACTCTAAAATGAACGTATTTTAAAATTATATCATTTAAAAATAATGCAAATGATTGAAGTCTGCAGTAAGGCTTCTGCATATTTGTTCATTCAGTGTAGCATACTTATGGTAATAGTGATGTTTCTTCCTTGCTCCAGGCATGTATGAAGGAGAAAGTGCTTAATGCTTGATACAATAAATTTGCAGTTATTATGACGCATTAAGTATGTCAAAAAATATATTTTACTCCTAGAGAGTTACACTGACTGTAAATCTCTGTATTGGAGCATCCTGATGGGATACCTGGAGGCAAAGCTTTAGCTAATTCTACAACTTGTAGGGGGTTAAGGATATCAGAGACATTAAATGCTGACAACTGTAGTTTTAATATGCTGGGGA
The DNA here is from genome assembly GCF_008360975.1 of Lichenostomus cassidix. NCBI lineage: Eukaryota > Metazoa > Chordata > Aves > Passeriformes > Meliphagidae > Lichenostomus > Lichenostomus cassidix. The sequence goes on along the minus strand of NC_139484.1, from coordinate 62,820,512 downwards.
AATGAAGCTGTTCTATATCACTTTCTGTATTTGTTAACTGTTATGCCACCACCAGGGATCTCACTAGGATTTATAGAGAAAGACCATGCTGATAGCTATTTAGAGGGAAAACAGTAATTTTTTTCTCCGATAGTAAATTGTGGTACAGATTGATAGAGCAGCAAGGAAGAAAATAGAAAAGACATGATATTCTCAAAGGATGTTGCTGGATGTCCAAGTAAATCCCACTTCTCATTGCCTCTCTGCTTTGTTTGTATCCTCCATACTTTAAAAATATTGCTTTAAATACTTACATTGATCTCATAAGTGAGATAACTTTATTACTGTTGATTTTGACTTCAAAATAAGCATCAGCAGCCTAAGAATATTTATCTGTGGCTTCATGTGAGTGTTGCACTTGCCTGGGAGATCACCTGTAGAAGAGGCTAAATATTACTGACCATGCAGAGACACCTTTTCCCCTGCAACACTGGGCAGCTTCCTAACCTCACTGAAATATAAACCAAGATCAGCTGAAAGGAAGAACAGAATCTGACCTGCAGATTGTAACCATATTCAGCTAAAAGGTGGCGTCAGTTTTACCAGTTTGCAGTTTAAAACGTAGTAATTTTGCCTGGGCTAAATAACTGGGCTGCCTCCAGACACAAAGAGCAGTGTGACAGGGCTGTTTCTTCTGTGAGTTTTCCAGCAGGGTGAATTTCCTTTTGGAAATGTCCCTGTGTGTGGAGAGAGCCTGTGTGAGTGAGGCAGGCCAGATGCTTCCCTGCTCCACAGCTAAAGTTAGACAAGAACACCAAAGTTACCATTCACTTGCAGCACTCGTGTAACATCTCCTTTTCAATCATTTGGAGAATGACATCAATGATTATAAAGGAACATCTGCTGATGGCTTTAGGAGGTATTAAGTTTGGAATGACTAATTTAGTCATATAATTAACAGAAATACGGTTTGTTTGGCAGAATAGGAAAAACACACTATAGAGATGCTGATGATAATTGTGAGGGCCAGTAATAGAAATCAAAATGTATCACTTTAGTACATTACATCTCTGAGTCTGTCATTCCAAAGTAAGTGCCTCTTAAAACCAGATGCTCCCCCTGCAATATTTGATGTGGGTTTATAATGGATGAACAAAGGAGATATTATATCTTTTGTTATCACTAAGCACCAAGGTCAAATTTGGTAAGTAAGTAATGGTTTCAGGGTTTTAATTATATACAAAATAATTCTGTTTAATTCCTGCAGAAATGTGTCTGCCTTTGGGGGATGTTCTGGAAAGGAGTATTTTAAAATTGGCCATCTTTTTTGATTTGTCAGGAAATATAAATGTTAAAGTATGCTTTCTTCTTTTAACCTTGTAAATATTAGGAACATAATTCAGATCTTCTGTGTTTGACTGAGGGTGTGCTAGAAGGACAATGCATGGGACTTGTCTTCATATTGTAACATAATAAAACTAACAAAGATGTATCTTCTCTAGAATATTAATCACTGGAATTACAAGACATATTAATACAGGATAAAATGTGATTTTACTCTATCTAAATAAAACTTATTGACCTTTCATTATTTAAACTACTAAAATTTTTGTTTCCAGAGTCTTCAGAATTTATTCTTTTCCTGTGGTTCATTTATTATTTAACATATGATTTCATTCCATTCCATTCAAATTTATAAACTAAACTTGTAACTTTGAGCATTTTCCAATAAACAGCTAAGAGCTGTGATTAAGGCTGTTTATCTCTGCCCATACTTTTCCATTCTCCACCCCATTGTTTGTAGCATTTTGTTTTGCCAGGCTTTTAAAATTTATTTTATTACATGTGTTCCAATTAGGCAAAAATGCTAAGAAATGAATCTTGCATCTGGAAAAAGAAAGGCAGGAGTCTTCCCTTCCCTTACTTTTCATAACTTCCCTATAGATTTTTTTTTTTTTGGCTAGTTATGTTCACTTTGGAAATCAACTTTTTGTTCAACCTCACAGAACTCCTGCTTTTGGCAGGTTTCTGTGAGTCTGGTACTGTTCCACTCATCCCAGGAGGAATGGATTCATGAGCAGAGCAAAGGTGAGGAGTTGAAAGTTCACAATAAATGAACATTCTTATATTATTCCATAATTCATGTTATAGATGCTCCTGCTATCTAGAGGGAATCTTCTAGTACACATGTGTACACATTCAAAAGAATTACATGGTGGATTTTTTCCTCTGTAGGAGCTGAAATTGTGCTCAAACAGCTCTTTATCACACAGCTTCTCTTGGTGAAAAGGAGACTAGTCAGAAAAGTGCATTACAAGGGGAGAAAGGATATTTGACATTCTCAAAATTACTGAAAAGTAATTATTTTCTTTGTTAGAATTTGGCTCACTGACAATAGTTTAACTATAGAAGTTAATCTGTTGGGGGTTTTATTTGGTGTTGTTTCAGGGGTTTTTGGTTTTTTTTTTCTTTTTCCCCCCCTTTTTTAGTGATTTTTTTTTATGAGAAGAGAAGCCAAGTTTAATTTTCCTCCTGTCTAAATTTTCCATTTCTATTTAGGAGGTGATAAGTTTGGGGCCATAGTGGCTATTACTGTTCTTTCTATGCCCTTTGAGAGTTCTAACTATGAAATGAAGCCAAAGTTGCAGCTGCAGCAGCAAACATGCACTTTTTTAATGAGAAACATCTTGCTGTTTTCCCCTTCCCCACTGTAAAATTTTGCATAAGATGAAAAATTAAACATCATGTTACAATTAGGCCAAAATCTATTAACGCTTAATTTGGTAGAGATTAAATTAAATACAGGAATAGCAGATTTTTTATAGATTTTGGGGTTTTCACATGTTATCACACATGTACCATTGTATAGAATTCTATGCATAGAGAAGAAAAAAAATACCTTATTTTGTGTTTTCAACAAGTTAACTTCTTATACTTCAGTTTTGTATGAATATTCTCCTTTAAGAGCAATTTTATACATCATCCTGATATGAAATTTTGATTCTGTTTCATGCAATGCTTCGTATGAACAAAGATTAGATTCAGTGTGCTGAATCCAAACATTTTTCAGTGTGTGATGTCAGCTTCATGGACTTCTTTAATTTTATTAATTCAAACATTCGTCCTTTGGAGGGGAAAGGATTTATTGTGTGTGGAAATTCCACAGTACCCTATTTTGCTTTGACAGCTGTATTTATTCCAGCGAGTTAATTAATGGGAATCCCAGTTGTTAAGATGGTTTTCTGATGTGTTGACAAAACCCAAAGAAACAGCTGACAATTACACACTTTGGTTTCAAGAAGGAAAAATGGCTTCTTTCCTTTTCTTCCCTGCTCTTCAGGTACAGAATACAGGGATTGTCCACTTGAAAGGAAAATTAATCCTGGCAAATCTTTCAGTTTCACTTTAAAATGCATTTTTGTAAAAGTTGCTTTTTAAGCTGTGTCTGAACTATTGCTAAATTAAAGAGGAAAACAAAACAGTCAAAGCGAAAATAATTCTATTATTTTCTTAGCTATTGGAACTACTTCCCACAGTGACCTAAGCAATGTGATTAAAGTGACTAATTTTCTTTCGTAGCCTCCTTTATACAGCAATCTATGATCTGAGATGTAGGAATGTTTAATCTAGCAGTTAAAGGCATAACAAGATATTACTGAGGCTGAAAGCGGATGTCAGAAACATATAAACTGCCAATTAAATGCAACTTTTAAAAGCATAATGAATCTGACCTTATTTTGGAGCATCTTGCTAGATGGAGGGCAAATAATGACTGACATTTCTTCTCATGGAAAGTGACAAACTCATCATTGTTTGGAATCCTGAAGTCAAAATCACGTGTCTTTGAAAAGAATGTTCTGTAGCCCAGTAAAAAATAAGAATGATAATGTTAATTTATGGTAAGAGAATAAATACTAATTTCCCAATATGGAAAAGCAAGAAAGTTTTTGGTCCTTGTTATTCAGAAGCTGGATAATATGATTATAGTGGATTCTTTTGGTCTTAACAGTGTGAGGATCTACAAAAAAGCTGTTGAAATAATACATGATATGAGTACAAGCAAGAGATAGAACATTTTGCAATGAAGGATGACACTGGGGAGGCAGTCTGGTTTAGCAATTAGTGCACAGATTCACAAGTCAGAAATTCTACATTCTATTCCCATACCTGACATTGATTAGCAAGTCACATTAGAACTTATTATCAAAAGTCAGATATGCAGCTGATCATCTAATTAAGATCATCATGCTATTAGCATAACTGCATTTGCAAATCATGCATGCAGAGCTTTAGCCTTTGTTTAACCTTGATCTGTGATATGAAAGCAATCTATGTTTCAACCTCTCATTCCATAATTTGAGCAGCTCACAATTTTTGATGTATTTATCCTCATCAGATTCTGTCAAACTGGGTATTATTATTTATCCTTATTTTAAGAGAGTGGAAATGCATCACAGAAATAGAAGGTTCTGAATTTTGAAGATACTTAGGCATTTAAAGATGCAGATAACAATTCTCCTAAGTCCCAAAAATGATCACACCCTTAAGTCCTATACACATTTTAATGCCATTTTAAGTGCCTAAATCATATTTGAATTTGGATCTACAACTTGTGAGGGTCTGTGAAATCAAAGCCCAGTTAGAAACTGTGTCCACATTTGCAAGTAGCACAGACCAATATAAGCAAATCAGTAAAATCAAACAGTCTGTAGGAAGGATCTGGCTGTCACACAAATCAGGATGCTTTATTGCTGCTCTAGTTCTACTCATGTTGTGGACAAAATGCTTGCCAAAGCTCACCTCCTACTTATTTTCATTCCAAAATCCAGTTTGTGTGGGGATCCAAGACCAGTCAGTAAATAAGAATGAAAGTGTTTATTAAATGGGTATAATCAGGGAATTTGCTTCAAAAGATGACAACTGAGCTAAAATTTTGATGTAGATTCTTAGAAACAAAAGGATCTAAGAAGTGTACAAGTAATGGAATTTCACTCTGAAAATATTGATGCCCTTACTTGAAAATTTAGTATTAGTAAGCAGATTTGTTAATCTGAAAAGTATGGTAGGATTGTTTTGGAGTAGCTCACTGAAAAGCTGGACAGAAACTGTTAAAACTAACTTTGGAAGAGATATGCTTGATTTATAGAAGGTTAGCCAACCTAACAAAACAAAATACTTAGCACCTGTCCAGTTTGAAATTATTGCTGTATTCTGGGATTGTTTGAGTAAGTATTCTGCATTTCTTGGCCAAGTTTATGAGAGAAAGCAATAATTTTCCATCCACAGCACTGCTCTCACATTTTCATGAATTTTCCATATTATGAGAAAATGGAAGAAGAAATATCTCATTTCAATGTTATTAAGTATATCAGTAAAATGAAAAACATTTATGAAATTAAATAAACCTTCATACAATAAAGTGAAAGGAGATTAAAATTTCAAAGAACAAATATGATTGAGAGTTTCATTCATTCTTTTGAATAAATTAATTTTGTCAGTCTTACATTTTCCAGAGGAATACCATGGACATATGAGAGGTGCTCTGTAAACTGATATTTCTAACCTTAGTATTTGAATTTTTCCAAAAGATGAAATGTTATACCTGTATATGCAAAAAAAAAAACAAAACCAAAAAACAAAAAAAACCAAAAACCCATAGCAAACAGTTCCTTTGACAATTGCAGATGAGCAGCATTTCCTAAGCTATATAGATCTCCTTCCTTCTTGTGCTTTGGTAATGCTGACATACTTAAATAATAAACACACATGAGCATTACTCAAGAGAGGTCAGCAAAAGGATGCTGGAAAAAAAGGAAGGTTCATTGTTACCATTACAGCCTTTTCATGCTCTGAAATATTACATCAGAGTTAAAAATGCAGGATGTAAACAACAACTCTTGGAAACACCCAAATGAACTGAACAGGGTCAGAGGTTGGTAACTCAATATAAACATCTATAAGACAATAAAAGAATAATTCTTTTTATCTGAATTTTATGTATTCATGCATGCATGTATGCATGTATCTATTTCTTTTCTAGGACCTCAGTTATGAGGTAACTACAATAATTTTCCAGGGTTTTCTTGGCATGCTCCCAAGTGAAAGGATGCCTTAATCCACATCCTTTCCCTATCTTTATGTTTGAGTGAAAACTTAGAGCCTTCAGGACTTGTACCAAACACTGTGGATGGCTCAAGAGTCTTTTTTCACTCTAGAAAATGAACATTCTAGAGATTTCCCAGATGGCACTGCCAAAAGGATTTGTGATATCCTAATAGGTCTCGTCAGACTCTTCTAGGCTGATGGATAAATTGAAGGCAGTAGGCTTATAAAAATATAATGTTCTCCTTTTCTTTCAATATTGTATATGTAGATGCCTTGGCTGCATAGTATGACTGTGCTCACAATATATCTTCATTTACATTATTAGTATAGCTTGGTAGGTAATTTACAAGATCAAAACCTAACATTCCACGTTACCCTCCCTAAGAAAATACTTTAAAAAGTAAATCTGTAGCTTTCCTTTACAACTAGTGAGAATACTCACAGTTTAATTAGCTAATTTTATAACATTTCCTATAAATTATTCTCATGGGGTCTCTTTCCCTCCAGTTTTAAATCTGTGATGGCTTTCAGACTTGCAGGCAAGATTAATATATTTTTAATCACAGTTGTTCAATTTCTTAGCCACATTGCCTCTGCTGCTATGCAGAAAAGAGGATCTCTAAACACCTTGGAAACAGAAGGCCACTTATAAAGAACAAAGCTTTGTAGAATGCTGATCTATTTACTTGTTATCTTGGAAGCTACTTAAAAATTTAAAATTTAAAAGAAAAAAATACAATTTTTGTATTCTTTTCCCACATACTTCTATTGTGGTTTCTCTAGAGAAATCCTGTGTCCCATTATTGAATACTAACAGGTGGGACATATTCTGTGTTCTCCAGTCTGATCTCTGAAGCCTCTGTCTTGGATTTCCCTTGAGAAATGGGAAGACTGGGAAGTGAAATGAACATGTCTACAGATCTTGGAAATATCTAACTATGGGGATTTAATTTTGTTTTTTAATAAATGGTCTTTATCCCCTCAGAAATGTATGGAGTTTATGAACTGCTGTTAAAAAGCAAAGGTTGGAGTTGGAAATCTGTTTCATTAAAGGCTGATACAAGCTGATAAATATCCTAAATGCTATCAATGGCTTCACAATGGCAGTACCACAGTGGGTTTTAGTGAAAAATCCCACATATGGCAAATGGAAAGTCTCTGTAGAAAAATATATTGATCCTTGACATTTTGGGCATGAATGACTTGGTGTCTGCCAAAATATTTGCTACAATGGATAAAAAATACTAGATCCGAATGGATTTTAAAGGTCACTTCAGAAAGAATTTACGATGTATCTGAAGGAAACATGGGCAAGGAAAAAGCCTTTCTACCAGAAAGGCTGTAAAGACATGATGTGTCTAATTTGTGTATCGAGTGCATAAGATAACAAGAAACACATGGGAAGCTGAAGCAGTGAATAGTAGGATGTTGACCAGAATCATACAGGCCACGGTGAAGCCCAGCAGTGCTAAGGTCTCTCATGGTTAATCAAAGTTGAAGCTGATAAACTACAGAAAACAGGATTTGGAATTCCTCAGTTTTGTGCAGATTATGCTAACTGATACAGTTTTTGAAATCTGGCAGAATCCATGGATGCTTCTGAAGAGAAGAGCTTACAAAAATGATAAGGGATGATTGTGGGAGAGCCATTCTTATTACCAACAGGGTTCAACTCCTAGTTCTTGTTTATTTTCTCGCCCAACATCCAACAGGCTGTTCTGGCATATCCCAGAGACTGTTCCTGCTTCAGCTGAGAATTTTTTGGCTCATACATGTTCCTACAAAATCCTACATTTAGCAATAGCCACCTCTTTCACTGAGATTTGCTGAAGTAGAAACTTTCTGGTTATGCTTTGTTTTCCATGTGCACAGATTAGAATCAATCTTGTATTTCATTATTTTAGCAGGCAGTCAGATGCCATGACAACAGGTAGCAGTGCTATGAGCTGGACAGACAATTATTCAATTACTGTGAGAGATGACTAGAAAAATCAGACCAGAGGTGGACATATTTTAATTATTTTGTAAGATCTATCCATCTGCTCTTTTCTGAACTGCCTAATGCAAGCAGTCATATCATCCTTATTCTAGACTATTGTAATCCAGACTCTGAAAGATGAGGATGAGCATAAACCTGAACCATTCTGGCTCATAAATTTGCATCCTGTCTTCCCAAAAATGGGGCCTAAAGAGAGCTGACGAATCTAGGTCTCTCCTCAGGTCTCACTCGAGGTAGGAAAATGAAAAGGGTGCACATCTGAGCCTGAAAACTGGGAAAGGCTTTGCAGATTAGATGGAGGCACTACAGAGTGCATCCAACTTTGACTGCTTTTTTGCCTGACCGATGGATGACAAAACTGAGGTTTTTTCTCCCTTGGCATAGTCTCTATTTTGTGGTTGTTAGGTCTTTTTTCTTCTTGCTCGGTTTAAAAGCGTGTGACAGAACAGCAGAAGGGCTGCCTCTGCTTTTCCTGGCTGTGGCAATCTGTCAGGTGGACCGTGGGGAGGAAGAGGAGGAGATCACAATGCCTGCATGCACATGGAAAGACTCCTGACAAAGCACATGGCTTGCTTGTTGCAAAGGAGCAGATCTGTGGCCAAGCCTCGAGGTCAAGGAGAGGATACATTCCTAGAGACCCAGAGGGAGACTGGGAATGTTGCTGCAGCCCAGGGAGCAGCACAGGCTGCTGGGCTCCAGAGCATCTGGAAGGAGAGCTCATTCTGAAAGGAAATAGAATACAGGGGGAAGATTTGTTTTCCAAACATTTGTTTATCTGCATCGTCCAGCAGATCTGCATTTGGTGTATTTTAATGTATTGTCTGTGCTCTAACAAAAATAGAGGTTAGAATTACTTTTGGGGTTTGGGGGTGTTCATTCTGCAGATGAAATTGGTCAGTACTTCCTCAAGGTTCAGACCTCCCCAGAGTCCCAAGAAAACCCCAAAAAGGCAAATATTTTTATATAAGCTTTCTGGGACTGAGGGCCTCTCTTCCTAATTCAGAAATGACTACAGGAACATTAGTAAATTATGGCTGGTGTAACTTATTTGGCCAGTCCTGCTGGTAGAAGGAGACAAATAGCTATTATAGTGGACTAGAAAACATGGAAAAATAAGCTTTAATCTGTTGAAGCTGATCTAATTAGTGATGACATCTTGTCTTCAGTTAGTAGAAGACATTTAATGCTGGTTTTTGTTCCCCTCAATTTTTGACTGCTTTTCTATGTCTAGATGCTAAAATCAAACATTTCAGCTTTCAAAGAAAGCATTTATGACATAATACACCCTGTAAACCAAGTATATATATTTTTTCCGTTTAAAGTATCATTTATCTATAAAATATGTGGTTCAAAATTACAAATTCATGGATGTGTGGGCTCCCATACAGTTATCCTAGTTCTCTGCTGTCCCATATATCCTCAAGCCATTCAAGTGCAATCCAGGAAAATAAATGCATAAACTATAGGACCAATCAGCAGCAGAAATTGGTCCTCCTGTAAGTTGAGCATAAAGCATTATGTATTTTTTAACCCTCTTGTCTTCCTGTTTTGGCATAATTGGCAGCGCCACTGCACATGGACTGGAATCCAAATATCACATGCTTTGTAGAAGCATAACCTAAATCCTGACTGCATCATCTTTACAGAGCAGGTCTGCACCATACTTTGGTTTGTTAATATCTGTTGAATTACATTATCTAGCTGAGATGCTAATGGATTGGGGTAAGAGATTGATGGGTGGCAATAAATATAATTCTGAGTGCCTGATTTGCTGTATTGGATGGGACTTTCTTGATATATTCAACAAAGAAAGTGTGTAAAGAATTTGATACTGTGAAATGATGGGATACTTGTGATAATAGATTTGTGGTATAATGTGCATATAACATAGCATCACCTTCAGAAATTGCTATGAATTTCACAGCAGATCTAACAAATCATTGTTATCAGAAATATTTTATTTTATAATTATGTGGAAATAACAGGCAGTACTGTTACCACTGTTAGCATCTGTAAAAGTGCATCAAATCAAAATTTTGAAAATAGTGAACATAAAAATAAGGAGATGAAACAGAAAAGAAATATGTTAAACAGAGTATTGGTAATTATTAAAGGCTGGTTGAAAGAAGTCCCACAGAAAGACTTCAGGACTTTGGGGAAAGGCTGAGGATCCATACTCAAAAAAAGGTAAAAGTCTTTTCTTTATATCATACTACAGCATCCTATAAACATATAGCACTTGGTAAAACAGGGTATTGGTGGCAAATTTCTGTCAATATTTAATCAGTGGAGTGGCCAACAAGGCAAACAAGGAATCTGCTCTTCCCTCACTAATGGCAGATGATGGAGTGAGGGACAACAGCCATAGATGCACCTTGGGAGGTTCAGTCTGCCAAGGAGGAAAACTCCCACATGGAATGTGGTGTGGCACTGGAACTGCTTACCCAGGGAGCTGGTGGAAATCTCCACCCTTGGTGCTTTCCATGAACTGCAAAGCACTGACTCAGCCAGACAAAGGCAGAGCTGGCCTGCCCTGGTTAGGTGACAGCCCTGCTTTGAATGGACAAGAGATCACCAGAGGTCTCTCCCAACTGGTGTTTCTATGATTCTAGAAAGTAAACTGATAAATATTTTTGAATATATATTTAATGGAATTGAATATTGTTCACAAAACATTTAGGAATCAATTCATTCATTGCAGAGTCTGTTATTTTAGAGATTAATACTTTGAGATTTCTGGTTTTGATTCTTCTGGCTTTTTTCTATTTCAGCCATCCTAGAGACACTTAGGAATGTCAAAACTGTTGTATAGGCTCCTACTGCTCATATAGATAACTTAATGTGGGGGCTCAGAAAGAAAAGTGTGCAGATGATTACTGAAGTCCTTTCCCAGTTCTGTGCTTTTTCACCCTTAGTTTTAAGGGTAACTGTAACATTCTAATGTTTTCTTTATTTCCTTTTTTCTAATCATGCATTTTATGAATAATTATGAAATGTTGTCCAAACAACTGCTAGAACAGTTCCTCAGAACCCATAACTGATAATATATCAATAAACTGCACTGTCACTTTGAAGGACAGGTTGGGACAAGAAGTGAAGAATAATATCTTTCCTTAATTGAATCTGCAAACGGAATTCAGGGTGGTTAATTAAAATGTGGTCTGGGCAATGACTTTTCTATTGACAAAAGGAATTACAATATGAGCTTTACATCTTTTAAGGGAATAGGTCAGATTCTGATTATGTTCACATTGACATAATTGTAGAGTGTTTCTATTGATGCTAATTCATATTTATACAAGTGCTTCAGAATTAAAAATCCATTCAAGCATTTCTAGCAATACAGTGTGTCCTAGCATGGTGCTTGACACTGATTTAGAAGCAAAAGAATTAAAAGAGCAGCAAAGCTTCCCGAGATATAAATTGATATTAATTTATCCCTAATCTGTATTTAAGGCATAATACAATGGAGAAAACTTAAATTTGTCATCTCATTGTGGAGTTCACTTTTTCACTGTAATAACTGATAAATAAAATTCACACTTAGGCACTTATAATTATTAATAATGCAGAGTTTTGAAACAGCAGTAAAAATTGCAAGAAATAATATAAGCCATCATTTTACCAGCCACTTTCTTCAATTTCAAAACAGCAAACTTTTTTTTTTAATATAATTTCACTTTCTTCAATGGTGGCAAAAATATCAATATAGAAAATATTTGTTCTTACAGTTTGCATTCCCCTGAGTTTTGCTGAGAACCGAAGGGTAAATAGAACATTTTATTTCATTTAATATTTCTGGGGAAGAGCAAGTTTTTGGTTGTAGACAAGTGATACTGGCCTGTGGTCAGAAACAATAATGTCTTACATTTAATAGCTTGCTTCTTCTTCTCTATACTGCTTTTAAAGCCTTTTCTGCTCTTGGGTACATATGCCCTGAAAGCTACTTCTTTTCTGCTGTCAGAGTTGGTAATTCTTTTGAAAGTTCCTTTCTGTGCATTAGGACATATGTATAGCCAAGTAAAAAACCCAAGTATTTCTACATGCAACACAATGTATCTGCGATAACCTCCCAGGTCAAAAAGTTTGAATGAGAATGGCTGATAGCATAATGATAGGAATATTGTTAATTAAGAATATCCATTAGAGACGAGTTGATTTCCCAACATTTATAAAAGACTGTAAAAACAGCCTGATTACTTATTGTGAGGAGGTCACAAAAGACTAGAAGTTTCCCCTAATAAATTCTGTGTGTATGATGCATTTTGTTCTCTACAGTATTATTTGTGTTTCAACCAGAGACCCTCCACAAGCACATCGACACCTCTGTGGAAGCTGCTGTCACTGAGCAATGTGCAGATGAAGGACCTTTCCCAGAGCACAAAACAAATGTAACTGTGTTCCTATCATCCTGATTCTGAATGTATAGACCCCACCTCTCAGTCAATTAATTAGCTCTACATTCTCCATGTTCATTTAACTTCATTATAGCAAGATTTGAAGAGATTGGTTAGCTCTAATTCAGGGAGTTCTGCACTGAATTCCACTTTATGGCATAGACTTATTCATGTCATCACCCCTACATCCTCCTCCTTTACAAACCTTAGCTTTACAATTACATTCCCTTTATAACTTATGAAAGAGAAATCCCAGATGTGGAAAGAGCCTATGAAATTATTAGACAGGTGAGAATTTCTTGCCATTACCTGAAGCATTGAAGTAATATCAGAAACAAATTTTCTTCATAATATAAGATCATGGGATAGTTCAGGTTATACGGGACTTCAGGAGGTCTCTTATCCAATCTCCTGCTGAAAGCAGAGTCAGCTTAGAGATTCAATCAGGCTGCTTATGGCTTTGTCCTGTCTCATCTTAAAGCCTCCAGGGAGGGAGACTGCCCTGCACCCTGGGGCCAACTGCTCCACTGCTTGACTGTCATGATGGGGAAAGCATTTCTCCTTATCTTCAGTTTGAATCTCTCTTGCCTCAATATACTCCCATGGTCCCTTATCCTCCCAATGCCCACCCTTGTGAAGCACCCAGCTTCATCTTGGTGACCTCCCAACAGGCACTGGGAGGTTACTAGAAGCTCCCTTGATCACCTGCCTTTCTCCAGGCTGAACAAAACTTGGGTGCTATCCACTGAGCTGACTCAAGTTTATCAGTATCTGTCTTGTATGGAGGTTAAGTGAGGGTGGAACACTGGATAAAACATTTGGATCCTATTTATAACAAAGCTAAGGAATAACAACAGAATTACATATGTAAGCAGGAAAGTTTGACTGATTTTCCTATATAATTTTCATGGCAGAAGGTAAATAATTATACCTTGGTCCCAAAAATACAGTATCCACTCTGAAACTGGATACAACTCCTCACTCCAATGAGACTCTTATTCTGCATTGACTCCTCACCAGTGTTGGGGTGGGAAAAAGATACTGTGCTATGGTGGTAATTAATGGATCTTTTACTGAATTGGAACTATGTGCAAACTGTGATGTATGGATGACTTCCCGGAAAAGACCAATTCATTTTTTTCAGTACCTCATTACTCACATAATTAAAGATGTAGCTCCAATAACTCCACAGCTATAATTTAATAGATTTAAGACCTTCAGAAAAACTCAAGATAAATCAACAAAACTGACTGTGAAGCAGGACGTAACATAAGCAAAGAGTGGCATTGATGGTGACTACTTTAGAAATATAATTTGGTGACCTTCTACAGTATTGCCAAAGAGATAAAAGACATTTTTCTACAAGGCAAAGAAAGCATCAAATTGGTCTTAGAAAGTCAACATTTTGAAAAGTATTTTTGCAATGTTTAAAACCTTTTCCAGTGCAAATTCAATGGCAAACAAGAAGTACAAATGTTAGTGGTACAAGATAATTTCATTTCAGAAATAAATTGAAAGATATAATAGGAAGATTGGACTTGTTGAAAGATACAAACCATGTTTTTCACAAAATGAGAATTAATTTTTATTATTTTAACTATGCTGCTGAAGTTTTTAAAATTTTATTATTTTAATTATGCTGCTGCCCCATTCCCTATAGCCAGTTTTCAGTTCTCTTCTTCAAGCTTTGCATAGACAGCTATAATAAATATTCTCTACGGTATAATAGAAAACCATCAAATTTACTAACAAGCAACGTTTGGAAATAATGACAATTCCACTAGCAAAAAAAGCATGTAAAAAGAATGAAGTCCAACAGGAAAACCCCAAACTTCTTTACATTGGAAACAGTGGAACAAGAATCTAAAACTGCCAAAATACCATATTGAAATGACCGCAGGGATTTCTACACAGGCTGTCTACTCAATCTTACTGAAGAATGAGAGAATGAATGAATATGGTAATCAAAACACATTTTTGTTGTTGTTGTTTACATTGTGTATGTGTGTGCAATTCCACAAAAATATATTGTCTTCTACTCTAATAAAACTGTAGTACAATACACATTAGATTCCCTTCAGAGCAATTTTTGTTTCAGTAATAGGTTTTCCTGCAGATATCTGAAGTAAATATAAAAGCAGAGGTTCCTGCAAGTGTCCAGCTCAGGTCTGCAAGACTTGCCCTCAGCATTTCCTAAACATTTAGCTTGTTTCAGAGTTCTGTTGAGTCATCCAGGGAGCTAAAGCTGCTGGTCTAGGCATGCCAGAGTTTAGCACAGTGCTCTGAAAGCTGACCCTCATCCCCAGCTCAGAATACCTGATGAATAGGAAAAAGAAGCTGTTTTATTTTGGTTTTTTTCCTCAAATCTGTGAAGTTTTTGTGGATAAAAAGATAGCACAAATTCCTTCTCCAATATCCTGCTGCAAAGGCCTCTGGAAACAAACAGAGGTGGTGGCTCTACCAGCTGGCAGGTATGCAATGGTCTGAATGGGGATGAAGTCCAGGATAAAGAAGCTGCCTGAGTGTGTAATCCCTGTGGTTCTGCTTCATACCTACTGTAAGCATTAACCACAGTACAGGAAGAAGGCTAGCAGTTTGTGATTTAGCTGCTGAGCTGGCAGAAAGGATTTAAATTATTTGTTTCCACCTGAGTTCATTGCTGCCAAGATAACTCCTCTGTACCCATAAAGGGGATTACAAGACTTCATGGTTTGTGCTACAGATGGATTGGATAGATACCTTAGTGGTTAGGTGATCAGGAAGCATTTGTGAGAGCCAAGAATGACCAGGTTAACATATTATGCTGAAGGACTGTCGTGAGACAGGAGAAAATGGTTCTGACCTTACAGTGGAAGACAACTCCTGAGTTCATATGATAAATGATGGATTAGGAAATCAAAAGTGCTGGTGAAGGTGATTATCAAGAAAAGTAATACACATTGGGTACTAGAGAATACAAAAGAGAAACACAACCACTGGTCATTGTCATGGGGGACCTTGGTTTGGTTAGCTAGGGCTGGGCTACATATTAGGTTTTTCTGTTCTAGAAAGTATTTATAAACAAATGACAGAAGAATGCACAAGGTGACAGAAAAGGCTTTTGATGCTGATGAGTGCCACTGTGGTCAAGAAGACTAAGATTTTTGCTTATCGTTTTCCTCATCTTGGCTTGAATTCTCAGTCAGCCCTGAATAAAGGTAAAGATGCCTGGATCTGTTACTTAGATGCTCCCATGAGAGCTAGGATCAATGGAGAGCTTATCAATACACTTAGTGGAGACTAGAGAGCTACTCACCAGTTATTAATTTGGTCAAATATTGGTATGGATTAATGGGTGAGCTGAACACTTCTCTAGATTCTATCAACTAAAATAACTAGATCTCCATTATATGTAGTGGCAGTGTACATATTTAGTTTGTATGTTTGCACTTACTTTAGGTACCTTAATCTGCAAAGTAAATTTTTATCCCAAAAGATTAGTAAAGATTACAGCTGCCTTCATTACTGTTGTACCATCCAATATCAGGAATACTTTAATCTCCTATGTAAATGCTTTCTTTTTTAAAAGCTCCCAAACCAACACCACAATTTCTCCATCATAAAATATTCTGCTGTTTGCCACTCTGGTCCTGAGATTTTACAACTTAGAGCTCAGAGGGTTTTGACTAAATGTAAACCTTTGGCATTGCTGAGTGTCCATAATTGTATGAGTCTCCATGGTAACTACAGGAGAGAAAATATGGCTGTATAATCCTTCTTAAGTAGTACAATGTTATGTTTTTCTTGGTAGACAAAGAGATTCTAGCTAGTCATAAGCATGTTAAGTAGCCTGTGAATATCAAAGTTGCACATATACTCCTTATCAGCAGAATGGAAATTGTTTTAGCAAAATTGAAATGTGTGGTAATACTCCAGGAATAGAAATACAAATTTTTTTTGAGCTTCTGTTTTGAGTAAAGGTGTGCAAACTTAACCTCTGTTCAATCATTTTGGTAAATTTTCCTTTCTCTTACTATTACAGTTCAATAGAAAAGTCATAACTAATCATGGCAATCTCGTTGCTTGTCAGAAAAAGGGTTAAATTATTCTCTGACTAATCAAAATGGAATTTACATTATTTTAATGGGGTATATTCCTGTGTGATAGCCTGAACATGCTCATTTAAATGTTTTTGTACAGTGTAAATGATTCCAGAGCCAACATGATGTTGATGATTCTGCTGTATTTTAAAGTAGTTTGTTGTTGTTTTCTCATTTCTTTAATTATTTTCAGGTAGAAAAAACACAGTATTTTAGACAGAGGTATGACTGATATTTACAAACCAAAAGTATCTGGACACCATTTTTACTTTTTTTATACTTCCCAGCTTTCATCCTCTGAATATTGGTAAAGGCTGCAGGAGCTGTAAAACTGTTGTCACATTGACAAGAAACAGCAGAAGTTGCACACTTCTGCAAGCAAAATTTAACCCAAGGCACACTTTGGCACTGATGCTTAAGTAAAACAAGCTTTGTATGACTAATCCCTCCAGCATTCAGGGTCTGTAGATGTACATATGTGGACAGAAAATAGATGTACCTGAAGAGACACAAACTTGAAAAACAAAAGTTACTCTGCTAAAAAAGAGAAAGAAAAAAATACGTTTATAAAACAGGCAAATGTGTTTCTAAATGGAAACTCTTTTTTCCAGATTTCCATGAGTTTTCAGCAGCTTCCTAATGGGGCATAAAAACTGAAGAAGGAATGTAAGCATAGGTCTGATCCCACAGCATTTTTTCTCCTACTGCTGGCCCACAGAAATTTGGCATCTGTGGTTCTCAGCCATGAAAGTAATCCATTGAGTGGAAATTTGCTTTTTTTCTGTTCTTTCTTTTCCTTCCCATCTACAAGACACATTCGGTGTTTTGATGTCCTTCACAATGTCAAAGACTGATTATGCTTAGCACAGTTTCTATTTAAAGAAATAAGACATTGAGTCTTCAAGTTAGGATTTTCTGACAACATTACTCTGCACGTTTTTTTTTCTTTTTCTTTCCTCCCTTCCCTCAGCCTCAGGGGACAGGGGGTAGGGAGACAAAATAATTAAATAAATTTACAGTATTTTGTCAAATGATTTCATTACAAATTCAACAAAGATATGAATGAGGCTCTAGGTCCTGAAGAATTTAATCCAGACAAATCTGTCATGGTAAAGCCCTCATTATAAACAGGGAAAGGTCCAGTGCCAAATTATGCAGCCTGCATGTATTGTCCCATTCCTGGGTACATTCATAACACGTAGTCATGGAACCAGAATAATCTAGTCTGCTGATGTGCCTTTTGCCAGCAATTTATCTTCGAAAGGAAAAGGCTAGTCTGATATATTAAATATTTCTGTGCCAGACCCAAAGCTAGCTGCTTTGTTCTCATTTGACATGTTGTACTGGCAGTGCCACAGTGTGTTTCAGTATGTGAAGTTCACTGGCTCAGTAATTGTCATGATAAACAACAAAACCTACTGAAGTTTAAAGCTATTTAATAATAATAACATAACAAATACGCAAGCCTCAAGTAGTTCTAACAATGCTCTGAGGAGTATACTTTTAAACTTGTGGGACCTTGTGGAGTTCTAGAGGGCTGCATGGGCTGGATGTCATTAAATTCAAATCTCTAAGAAACCTGTGGATCTGGAATTCTGTGCGTAGGAGGGAGTGAGCTGGATGTAATTCAAGTATCATCCTTCAACAAACACTCAAAGTACTTGTATAAAAGTATCCATGAAGCCTTTTTGCTCTTTTTCTTAGTGGAGCCTGGCTCCAGGAAGAGAAATCAATGGAAAATGTACCATTAATATAGGATGGAGGAAGAGACCTTGGATATAAAGGGCATGTCCATGCCTAGACAGCTTAACCTGCTAGAGGATTTCTGTATCTATCCAGATATAGAAGATTTGTTGCCATAGGTGCTGCATCCATCTATGTTGAAACTTGCAACAGATTCCATTTTGTCAGCAGAATAACTGACGAAAATTCCATCCAGACATCCCAGTTTATTCACCTCCTGGCTTGGGTGGGAGGCAAGTTTCCAGTTAAAGTGCCACAAAGCTCAGACATGTTGTTTGGTGGATAACAGTGTCTCACTGAAGCTATATGGTGTGTGCCTAACCTGTGATGGCCTGGGAGCTGCATCTGGAAAATAACTGGGTTTGTTTGGGTTTTTTCCCATATGCTGCACCATCATGCTAGAGATCTGTGGAAGTACTTAAGTGTCATTCCTTGCAATTTCTAAAGAAACTTCTATGAAATATTATTTTCATTATTCACTGTACAATTTTGGATTTGCTTTGCTGATCAACCACAATAGCATTTGTTAACCTTACAGGTTTGGCTCAAAGCCCTTTGTTTCCTCTTATTTGAAAGGTGGTGGGGAAAATATAATAAAGCTTAAACATTATTTTTTAATTGGGACACTGTATAATGCATATTTTTTCATAAACAATTTAAACAGTTATAGTGATGCATATATAGGTACTGTGCTACAGAGAATGTATGACTTAACTATAATAATGAGATTTTTATTTGGGGTTTTTTACTCTGAAGACAGCTCAGAAAAATCTCCAAGCTTCCCAAAACCACTTTTTCCAAAGAAACCACAATGTTACAGAGCCTTTTCATCATCCAGCATACAGTACTGTACAACACAAAAATATACACTGTACTACTTTAAATTAATTCACATTTGCAGGAGACACAGTCTGTGTGAGTATGTGCAATTATGAAATGCAACTTTTTTTTCCTCTTGACATTTTTAGCTGCCTCACCCCTTTTATTTGAACACATACATATGGTGTGTGAGAGTGAGCAAGCTCTCTGTAAATGTTTGGAAGGAGCATCTGTCAGACAATAAAACTTACAAGAAAACATGTTTCTCATTTAAAGAGTATTCACTAGAACTATTTCAGTGTTGGAATCAGTTCATTTGTATAGCTTGGAGGCATTAATAAGAGCAGAGAACTGTAAAGGCACCAGAAAACTCAAACTGTTACTAAGAATCTAAGGTATTTTTAAAAGGCATTTTGTCTTTTCGGCATCTCAGTCTCCTGATAAGGAACCTGAAGCAGCTGACAGACAGGAAACCTCTGCCAGTCCATCCAAAGGGATTGCAAACAAGAAGATGGCATGATTTCTGCAAACCTGGAAAGTCTAAAGATTGCAATAATTGTTGGACCAAAGGGACCCTCTTCAGGCATAAATAGCAAGACTCCTACTGTCTTCTCTTGCAGACCAACTCAGCTGCCAGCAAAAGCAGGTGCTCTCCCCCTACCAGTGCTCCAGAGGAATATTTAGTGAGTATTCATAGCTATTTTTACAAACTAATATATTATTAGTGATTTACTTAAGTTTGTGTAGTTTTCTCAAAGGACAAAAACATTTAAAAATCAGTTTTTAAGGCTGTTATTTTAAACAATTGGTGGAGTTCAACAGTCTGATACAATTATCATGTTAATTTAAAAACAAAATTTGTACAACCTATGACAGTAACTTAAAAAAAATACTAATTTTTCAAAACTGTGTAGTTTAAACAATCTAAAGGAATTACAATGTTTTTAATTCACATTATGATTGCAAAGTAATTTATATAAATATGAAATGTATTTGACTTTAAATGTTATGCTATAAAACAGCCTTTGTAGAACACAAATTTAAAATAAATAATTTCTTTTGGCAAGGTAACCTGCAATTTAATCTTTAGAAGAATAAATATACCACTAATGTTTTCCACAGAAACAGTTGCTACTCTAATTAAATCAAGATGTGACTCTAATCAGATTTCAAAAGAAAATCAGAAACAGATTTTTCTCTGAGGTAGTACTATGGAACAGGATAAGATATTTTCATTTTCATTTTCATTAGAAACACTTGTCCCAGGTAAAGTTACAGGTTTGTAGTATATAGCATGGAAATAACAAATCTGAAAGCATTATAGTAATGTTTTCAGAAGCATAACAATTTTTAGTGTTTCAGATATCTGCTGTCTCTTTGGTTATAACTTAAGCTACATTTTATTAGGTAACTGTTATTAATTTTTGAGTTTAGAGTGACTAATATGGCTAACTTTTTTTTTTTTTCGTGTGGAAGGGAATGGAAAACCTGATGTTTTTCTACTGCTCCTGTAAAGTTATCTGGACAGTACTTGTAACAATCCTGGGTTATGCCAGCAGCCTGCCGGTGGGGGATGATTCTCTTTGCACAGCAGAGGAACTTGCTAAGTACAAGATAATCTTCATAGGGAAATGGAGTCAAACTGCTTTCCCTAAGCAGTATCCACTCTACAGGCCCCCAGCACAGTGGTCATCCTTGCTAGGTAAGTGAAGTATTCTACAGTTTTAAGAGCAGCTAAGTCTCTTGACCTCTGTGATCTTTTATTTCTTAATACTTACGTAAGATAACTAATGAAAAAGAAAAAAAAGCCAAAGTTATTAAGAATGAAATGATATTAAAGCATCCAGGTTTTCAAAAATGTACAACTGTTTTCAATTTACTTCTGTTTTCCATTGGCTGCAGCTGAAACAAACAGCGATAAGCCAAATGTTTTAGTGTTCACTCCATTTTATACACATTTTTTTTAACCTCAGAAATAAAAGAGAGAAAATGAAGAAATAGGAACATTCTAAATCAGACTTTTATGTCATGCCATGTATTCACTCAAATAGGTGTTACTCATAGTTCTGACTACAGCATGTGGAAAAAAAATGAATATGCCAGCAATGGTGTACGTGATTTTGCTGAAAGGGGTGAAGCATGGGTATTAATGAAAGAAATAGAAGAAGCTGGAGAGAAAATTCAGAGTGTACATGGAATCTTCTCTGCTCCTGCAATTTCCAGTGGTACAGGACAAACCTCTACTGAATTAGAAGCTCATCCAAGACATCCCTTAGTAAGTAAATGTACATATTCATTTCGAAAGTTTATTTTATGTCACCAGTAACCAAAATTAAACATTTGAGTTCTCGCTTGCAGGAACAATATAATGAAATAGAGTTACTAAAAAGCGTGTCACATTGCAGGGAGCACTGCACAGCCTCTATAAATTAGAAGAGCATAATGACATTATTTCAGGAACTCTGAGTAAAAATTACTATAAGCAGGACTGAAGCATTCCAAAGCAAGTGATGCAACCCTGATGGATGATTTTCTTTCATTAGGTTTCATTTGTTGTACGAATTGTTCCAAGCCCCGACTGGTTTGTGGGCATTGACAGCCTAAATCTCTGTGATGGAGACCGCTGGATGGATGAAGTAACAGTAGATCTATTTCCATATGATGCTGGTACTGATAGTGGATTCACGTTTTCCTCCCCAAACTTTGCCACTATTCCACAGGACACAGTTACAGAGGTAGGTGCCTGCACACAGTTTAGCACTTCATTCTGATATGTTTTGAGTCTTCCCTTTAAAAGACAACTATTCTATAATTGTGAAACTGATTTCAGTAATTGAGGGCGCTGATGTTCTTTATATGTGGATTTATTACACAGCTGATAAAGCTACTGCATTTGTTTATCTTCTGTATCTTTGAAGTTTATTAGGTTAATGCAGACGGTTCATGAAAACTTGTCTCTACATTTTAATTGTTTTCTGGAAAAGCTGACAATTTTAAATTATATTTAACAATCCTTCAAGCACTGGGAAAATGAAAATACTCACAAAAGTCCTGACATCACCAAATGTGTATCTAACCAGGAAAATTCTTAGTAGTGAATACTGATGCGAGGAGGAGTTTTCAGTTGAAAGCACTGCTGAAACCTGAAACTGTTACATTGGAGGGAAAGAATCTAAAGGGAAGCAGAGAACTTCACTGTGGTGACACTGCTTTCAATCTCTTCTGCTCTTTAGATCCTCTCTATGCCTCATACTTTGCTCTTGCCATTTAAGAGTGGTGGCAAAGGAAGGATTTTGATTTGAATGCTTTGAACTCTCTAAGTATTCAGTTAATCCTTTCTTAAAGGTCAGATTTCTAGCAACAAATACTGTGCTGATAAGTAAAGAGGAAAGGAACAGAGAAACTGGAAAACAACACATTTGGCCTCTCATATCCATATGACAGCTGCTATAACATACCTAATATTATTGTTTAATACTCATGTATTTTTCTTGTAATAACATTCAGTTCTTTCTGTCAAACCATTTCATACATTACTGTGTTTCCAGTACCTCCCACCACAGTCCTGTATCCAGTCAAGTATCCTGCATAAAAATTCTGGGACTACCAGCATAGTTATGTGAACTGAGGTTCACAGAAAATGGTTGTATGCAAATTATTTGCCAAAAAGTATTAGCATGATTTACAAACATGATTTTACAGTTATCTTCTTAGTTTCTTTAATATTCCCCTTTTTTTTAACAGATCACTTGTTCCTCTCCAAGTCACCCAGCAAACTCATTTTATTATCCCAAACTCAAAAATTTGCCACCAATTGCTCAAGTAACAATGGTGAAAATAAAGAAAACCCAGCTGGGTCTTTCTGCACCTTTTATTAATGTTCCAGCTAAAAGCAATGAAATAATAGACACTGTCTCAGGTAAGTGGTTAGTAAGTAGATGTTCTCAATTCTGTTATTTCAATTCACTCAGAAATATGTGGAAATCTGGCAGGTGATGTGGATGAAACAGGTGATCAGGCAGAATATTCTCCTATCTGCATAGGAATAGTTCCAGACTCACAAATGGGAAATAAAACAAGCCAGTTGACATAAAAGAGAATTCCTGAAAGAATAAGTAAGGGATTGCATATTTGAGCTATGGTTCAAAGGACTGGGTTATATCCACAGTAAGAGCTACCCAAGCCTTTGTATCAGTGAAGAACAGTGAATTTTATGAGAAACAAATGACACTTGATCAGAATCAGAGTTCTCAAATGCTGCAACTTTGAAGTAAATATTCATCCTTAAGGTTTTACATGATAATGAAGCCAAGAACTATTATTGTTGTGTCTTTTTGGGTCAGACTTTGGCAGTTATGTGCAATAAAAAATTTATATAATTCAATTGATTTGGACATATTTTCAATAGAAACATAAATCTGACAACAAAAATAAAGTTCTCTCTCCTAATTTTTATTTCCTCAAAAAATATTAGCTAATAATCTCAAATAGGTAGGAAGACATGCAACCTACTGACTTAATCATAAGGGTGACTTTCAAATCTCTGAATTAACAAATACATAATTAACACATATTTGCTCCAAGGAATCAAAGTGTTCCCAAAAAAGTTGCCATATTCCCAGAGCTTCTCCAGAATGTCTGAAGATTGCTTGTCTCTAGCACTGTGTGGGTCACCTCACAACCACAAAAATAAAGCACATTCTCTACACTGTTAATATGTTATTTATACTTTAATAAATGTGTTTATCAATTTATAGTGGTTTAAAGTATTTCTATTAGTAAACAAGACATATTCAAAGTGAGTGTTACACTTCTCATTTACAGTTATATGTCTTTCCCACAATATTTGAAAAGAACATTTGGCCCTCTTCAGGGTATACATTTAAAATAATGCATTTAAAGTATGGTATTTCAAAAATAACTTTTCATCACAGATCCCCACTTCATTGTATATTAACCAGTAAATCAGTCTCTTTAAAAACTTATTCCAGAATCAAAAGGGTAGATTTAATTACCAGAGGTCAAGCTGTGTCCCTCATTCCCTCTAGAAACAGAGGAATGAGTGATGACAACAGAAGTGGTGAGTTCACCAGAAATTTTTACCAGGTGTCACACATTTAGTGTGGCATTTAAAGATGGTTTTGTGCACACCTGTTTTACCCACAAATGCTGTAACAGGCAGTTTTGATGTAATTTCCTTTTCCAGAAAAGCAGTATTTTAATTTAACCTGCTAAGGAATACTCACCTCTTTTTTATGATATATATTTTAGATACAGGCATACATTATGGATAGTACTTCAGAGTTTCTAACTTCTTTTCTTGCAGCAAATAAAAACTCGAAAAAAATTTCAGCATTAGAAATCTTCTAGTGACAGAATATCTTTATTGGCAAACGGAAGAGCAATGTACACACCAAACAACAGCAAGATGATTTTTAATGATAAAAAAGGGAATTTTCTTTATTTCTGAAGCAAATTGGAACAAAAATAAAATGGAATTTGATATGAACAACCATAGGTACAATAGCAAAGAAATATAAGTATACTTAAATAAACCATAGAAAAGCTTTAATGTTTTTAGTAAGCCATGCAAAGGAAAATGAGTTATAAAAATTGACAGTAAACGTTTTTTAATTCAATCTTTTGAGTGCAATCATTTTAAGCATAGTTTTCTTTTATAAGAATTCTGTATTTTCATTCAAGAGATAATATGCCTCAGTACTGATATAATATCTTAGAGAGGCTCTAGACTGCAATAACAATAATACCAGTGTCGATGAGTTTAGGAGCTGAAACCAGACTTTTTTTTAATTTGTGTGACAACATATGGATTTTATTAGCATCACATATATTTTGGTATAAAAGAGGAGCCTCTTTGATGATCATTCCTTAATGCTTTCCCAACTGTGTATTTGACTTAGGTACAACTTCATGTAAAGTTACCTTTTTGCTGTGTGTATTGCAGAAACACCACTGGACTGTGAGGTTTCGCAATGGTCTTCCTGGGGTCTCTGCAGAGGGGTTTGCAGAGAAACAGGGACCAAGATCAGAACTCGTTTTGTACTTCTTCAGCCTGCCAATAATGGAATGCCTTGTCCAAATCTGGATGAAGAAACAGCATGTGAACCAGAAAATTGTGTCTGAAATAAAGAAAAGATAACAATTAAGATAATTTAAAAGTAGGATAAGTTTAAATCTAAACTACATGTCCATCAGTGTTCTTCATTCATCATAATTTGGATACGCTGCACTATTTTGCTGAAAAGCTGTATCAGAGTGGTTTTGAAAGTTTTTATTTAATATCAAGCTTTTGGGGGGTTAAATTCCTAAGGTTTAGTATGACAATCAGTACTGAATCATTTACAGACCAAAAACCCCCAAATAAAGCCTTCCTCCAAATGCACTGTAAGTTCTTGGAGTACCCTCTAGTGGCAGAAAAGGAGAGATTTAGAAAGATTGTACTTCACATTTTTACTTCACAGCAAAAATCTTTCAATCACAAAATCTAAACTAATAACCTCCTTAAATATTGTCATGTGTTTATCTACAGTTATTTATACCTAGAAAATAAGTTTTTTCCTCTAAATTATGTTTTTATAATTTATTGGCATATTTGTCGTTTTTCTAAACTTGCTTAACGTGCATATTTTAGAAACTGCTTATGTAAGTCAGAGTGACCAGATGTTTATAGTGTGGCTAAGACAATAATGGAACAGAGTAAACTTGTCTTGAGACTTATGGACATATGAAAAAGTCTTTTTCTTTTTTTTTTTTTTTTAATCAAAAGTGAGAAGAATAACTGCCGTGAGGACACTCGGCCAACAAAATTACTAGGAAAAAAAATCAGAAGTGTGGATACTAGTAGAAAACCTGTGAGCCGAATTAAAAGTGTTAGTTGAGATTAAAAAACTGATTTTTGGTGTGTGTCCCTCACAAGATAACTATGTCAAAGTTAGTGCTGTTGACCATAACATAAATTACATCATTAACCTTATATATGCCATAAATGTGTCCACGTTTCTTTGTATGTGTTTGCTGCTATTTGTGTATATATTATCTAAAATTAAGGTCTGCACAACTGTAACAGAACACCTGTCAGAAACTGTTTTGACTGCAAGTTTTAATGGTCAAATAATGTTATAAAATTAATGTAACCTATGGCTTATGAAGGGTTGTGGCTACCAACCAGGAAAAGAATTTTGGAATAATACTTATTCAATAGAATAAGTTTAAAGTCAGCTCACAAAAATTGTACAGCACATTGAACTTTTACAAATATATAGCACAGGTATTGAAGAGGAAAGTTGATTTGATTCTTTTTGGAATATGCCAAACACAAGGAAATTTCTCATGTCCTAAAAGGAGCATGCTGTATTCTCCATAAGGCTGAAACATTCAAGCATTTCTCTATATTTTTCCCAGAAAATAAATCTTGCAAAAACTAAAATAAATTTGAAACTTTATCCAACAAGACTTCACTTGTCCTGCAAATGCTGATAAACATACAGTTGCAAGGAATTTCTGCACCTCTCTCATTCTTCAGATACCCACTGTTGTCTGTTGTTCAAAATTGTTTCACTTACACCTGTTATCACACCTCTTGGATTTTTTTAAGTTCCCCATTTCCACTCTATAGTGGGAATAGTGTTACTAAACTATTTTGTGTTTAGCTAATCCTCAATATTTTTCATATCAGTTTTAACTTTTCTGTGTTTTCTTGCACATTTATTTACTATATGTTTACACATTTATAATCCAATCAGAAAACATAAGCATATATTGAAATATATATCTATTCTGAGGGGGTAGGAACTTATTTCAAATTGATTGTCAAGTGACAAATTAAGCTCCATAAAGTTTTTGGGCAGATTTTAGACACAATTCTAAATTATGCCTTAGGAAAAACAAAAAATACACAAGGTATCCTTGGAAGCACAATCCTGCAAGTTCACTAAACACAGTTTTGCTTCTTCACATGCCCATAACAAATAAAGGGCAAGGCCCAGTAAAAAATACCTGCATTTGCAATTGTATACATGACCTGAACCAGGGATTTCAGTCCTATAAGATACAATTTGACTGGAGGAGTCCCACTGTTTCCTCAAACTCCTGGAGCCAAAAGATTTTTAAAGGACACTGAAGGAGAAAGGATGAGATAAGGGTGGAGTAGAAAGGGAAGTGAATATGTAACAAGTCAACACACTTCAGAAAACTCCAGTCAGTGATATATAACTTTGCTATTTTAGAGGGTTTACATATATGAATATTCACTGCAGATTCTTTCAAAAAGAGAAATTTCCTATCCAGCCAGAAACCTGGATATGGGTTTTTTTGTAAGCTGTATCTTCAGGAGACCTCAGTAAATATGATATTCTTTAAGGATGCCCCTGTGGCTGCATATTGTTTGACCATAAATATAATTCCAGGTATTCCCTTTGCAAACCACAGGGATGGAGACTACGTGGCAAGACTGGATACAGTGAGCGATGAGTGAAACATTCTAGCGATGGAGCACATTTCTCATAGTACATATTTATTAAACTGATCAGTGAGGTATATGATCCCCGCGTGGGTATTGCTAGGATTTTGTAGCTTTTAATTTAAACAGTCTTGGAATTCTCTTAAAAATTTGGGGACTGGGAAGAAACACAGAAAAGCTCTTCCTTCCTCTTTGTCATATTACAGATGGTTGGGAGCCAAGATGTTGTGGTCCTAAATACACAAGATCTAGGGAAGGAAAGAGGCAAATTAATTCCTGGGTAAAGCTAATCTCAGAAAGCACTTTGGGAAGAAGCTTGAGATGGATTTGTAAAGACACTATGTTTCAAGAATATTTTGTAGAAAGAATCAACTTTGATGCCTTGGCAGACATTCTTGCACAATGGAAGACACGATTAATGGTAAGGTGTAGCAGCAAAAAGTGACCACAGAATTGAACTTTGGTCCTACAATAATTAAACAGCAAATTAAATACCTGTAAAGGAATAACTGTGCAAGCAAAAGATCTGAGAGCATCTGATGGTTTTCAAGGCAAAAAGCTTAATTTCATTATATTCCCAGTCCCCAGGTAATTGAAGTACATTGAGAATATCTGATGTGTCATGAATGATCCAACATTATAAAGTAACTCAGACTATTCCATGACAATATTTAACACACTCAAGGAATAAATCTA
The DNA here is from genome assembly GCF_008360975.1 of Lichenostomus cassidix. Lineage (NCBI taxonomy): Eukaryota > Metazoa > Chordata > Aves > Passeriformes > Meliphagidae > Lichenostomus > Lichenostomus cassidix. The sequence continues at coordinate 62,792,216 of NC_139484.1, read as the reverse complement.
ACACTTCATACAGTAATTCTGATGTCAGCCAGATCTTGTTCGATGGGATTTTTCTAGTATGCAGAAGTTGTGTCCATCACAATCTACAGGTACTGTGAATACCTGAGACAAAAAAAAAAGCTCTCAATATGCTGCAAGACAACCTGATCACCTGGAGACTGAATTTTTTTGTTAGGTTGAAATCCAGCAGCCCTTCTATGCTAGCATTTGCTAGTCAAAAGCACAGAAGGAATGTGTCTTCCCAGTGGGTCTGGACAAAGTGAAGGATAAAGTGGTGTCCCCTTGTGTATCTTGTGTTCTGCCATGGGAACTCAGAATTTTGGAAACCTCAAGTAGTCAATAAAAAGCTAAAAAGATGATTGGCCAAGTAGCTCACAACCTGCAGACAAACGTGTATTTCTTGCAGGTGTAAGTATGGCATGAGAATTCATGCAGGTGCATGACAGTCAACATCTCCTGTGGTAGAGGGGCAAAAGTCCAATCATATGATGAGATGGTGTATAATCTAAAATTATTCCTGATGACAAATGCTAAAGTGGTAAAGGAGTTGTAACATCATCCTTAACATTCCTAAAGATTCAAAAGCCGTGAGATGAAATTTTTATCCCTCTATCCTTAACCATATGGAGCCAAAGAAGTAATTCTTAAGGACTCAGATCTCTTTGACAGTGTCTCAATATGGGGATGCTGATTTATGGATGATTTATGGAGGTGAACTAATACTCATGCTACAACTTCTGTGAAGATACTTCATGCTGTGAAAAGGACTGAACCCAGGATGGTCATAAGCCTGTGCCAGTGTTACACAGACATTCTTTTATTGACACAAATTCATAAAAGGCAGGTGCAGTGAAGGGCAATAAGCAGAAATCAGCCCTTCTTTTGCAGATGTGAAATAATCCAGTAAGAGTTACCATCTAAAAATTTTTATTTAGGTTACAGATATTGAAGATGATGCTGTCTACCCTTCTTCCTTGATGCCACAAAAACATATGTTCTCATACAACTGGGATGACACAAATTTTATGAGGAGAGATGGATCCTCCCTGCTGGAAAATGACCACACACCGACATTGAAGCCAACCTTTCAGACCCAGCGATCTTGGTTTATAGGACAAGGAACACCTGAATGATAGATGAGTTTGCCATCAGACATATGCACTAGTAAATAAGCACAAAGGATAAAAATAAAAACATCCATCACTGTTTGATTTACATTATAATTTTCTTCAGAGAATGTACTAGGCAGTATTTAAGAAACAGTCATTCCTATATAAAAAATTCTTATTCTGAAAGTGTTAATGTTGTTATTTTTTCCCTGCAGTATCATATTCATTAATGTTTCAGATTATTTCATTGTTCAAATTCCTTTGGCTTCTTTACAGTTCTTCTTTTATATAGTGCCTGTGGGTTTTATACAGGTGCATATATTTGTACAATGATTTAGTATGAAAATTAAAAGATTTCTTAATAAAAGAGGAGTGAAGTTCTGGAATAATCACCCAGAATAAATGGGAAATAATAACTCAATTTAAGTTGAAAATTGAGCAGTTTGTGGAAAGAGATAGCCAATGCACTAATCTAGGGAACTGATCTCAAGCACCTGAACGGCCCTTTCAGTTTCATGCTCTTCTAAGTACATAAAATAAATTTTAATCTGGACGCTGGGAAAGAAGAAAGATTTTAAAAGGTGTCTTTTCCATGTTATCTCATTCTCCAGAACATGCTGTAGTTATTTATAAATGTGTAACCACCAGCTGCCTTTTCTCACAGTTTTTTTTCCTCTCTCAAAAATACACTGATAAGCAGCAAACAAGGAACAACCGCAGGACTACAGGCATTTGCATGTAACTATTTATCTTCAAAAGCAGTACAGCAGGGATATACAAAAAAAATGAAATGCAAATTAATAGGAATTCTTCTGAACTTTTGGGTTTCTTTTTCACTTGCTTTGTATTTTCACATTGGAGAAAGAGAAGAGAAATGCATAATTGAAGATCTTCCGAGCGACACCTTGGTAGTTGGTAAGTACCTGTCAATGCTACATGATGATCTAACCTATGAAATCACAAAAATAACTTGAAATGTGACAGGAGATTCTGTGATTGATTAATATGGCAAAAAGGAAAAAAAAAAAAGAAAAATAAAAAGAAAAGGGCACGCTGAAAATAACTCCCTGCAGCAGGGATTAGGCTTAAAGTCCTCAAATATTGTGCATTTCCATCACACAAAGAAATGCAGGTTTTTGGAGTGTGCTACTGACTAAACAAAGAAAAAGAATGTTTTTAATTCTACAGCTGTGGAAATGCTGCTTCCACATGTGCTTCTGCACATTCTGACTGATGTACTCATTCATCCCAGAATTTCTGTAACATGTCCCCATATGAATAGGAGAATAACTTTTTTGATAAATGCTGGTCTGAACGGAGGCAATTCAAGATGTACTAAAGTTTCATTTCACCTCTGATATCAGAAGCACATTAAATTAATCAACAAGACTGTAAATGTAAGATTTCAAGGGGATAGTAAAAAATAAGAGATAATTTTTTTTTTAAGAAATAATATGATAAGTAGGAAAGACAACCCATAAAATGTAATTTGAGTACAGCACATTACACTTTTGGAGGTCTCAGTGTGCCTTCTAGGGGCTGATCTTTCCAGAGCATTAGGAATAATCAGAAAGGTTTTCTTGTTAATTAACCACTTTTCGTAGTACTTTAGAACATTTTCCGGTGTAGTAAAAATTTATTGCATTTCACACTGTTATAAAGTGCCCGTGAGCAATTTTAATCATAAACACATGAAATACATTTATTATTTTTAATGATCTATCTTTGTATTTTTCCCCAAAAAATCAATGAAGATGCTTAGCGTTAAGCTATCATTTAATACATTTATCCATGTTTTTATTCAGGGAATTACAAAGTACAACGCTGGGATATACATATACATGACTTTCTTGAATCTGCTCCTGGTTTGGGAATGTTTGTGACTGTCACAATTCCTTCTGGTGAGGTAAATATGCTTTATTAATGTTTCTGTAGGATTTATGACTTGACTTCTGGCACTGGCAGGCAGCACTATCTAAAAATAAAAGACGCTTCTGGGGAAAAAGTAAATCTACAGCCCACCAGCTAGCTCAGTATTTTGATGCTGAAAGATGGAAGAACCCTGTGATTTCTGTCAAAGTAAACAGAAATTATGATATTTGATAATTACATGTATGGACAATTTTTGCATTTGGGAAACAGTGTCATTAAGAAGAGTGACTGACAACTGAGAAAACAAGTTAAATAAAAAAGTAAAAAGAAAATTCACAAATGTAGTAAAATGGTACAGAATGTACTCGAGCAGCAGAAAGGAAGGCTGATGATAAACAAAAACTCAAAATCAAGGTCACCATGAGGCTGCATGTAGCCCTCATGCAGAGCAGCTGCCTGCACAGCCACGAGGTCCTGAGCTTTTCCAGTATTGGACAATTTATTTCTCTGCCTAGGCAAGGTCTCCATTTTCAAACTTTGAATGCTTTAGAGAGCATTGACTTTTGTACATTGCAAACTTCTGTAACATTTTAATGTTCACTGTGAGCTAAAATTGTTTATTTTTCTCTAAATCTATTCTGAAATTTGGATAAATTTAATGATGTCAGCATCTGAACTGATTCCTTTTTGCATCCAATTCACGGTACTGGTTTGGTTTTTTTTTAATTTTTTATTGGTAGCTATAAATTACAAACCCAATGCATATATCTATATTGCAGGTACTATTATCAAAACTCTATGGGCCACAAGGGATGTTTTCCTTTACATCCCATCTCTCTGGGGAACATATAATCTGTTTCCAGTCTAACTCCACAAGATTTGCAGTAATTGCAGGAAGTAAACTGGTAGGTGTATTTCCTAAGCACTCTTTCTTACAACAATATAAATAATTTACAAACAGCAGAGATTACAAACTGGATTAGAAATTGGTCTAACATCTAGGAGATAATTCAACATTTTTTAGTGATTAAAGAAGGCAAACAGAATTATGCAGACGAAGAGATAAAAAGACTGTTCTCTTATTTAAGAACACAGCATTCTAGAGGCAAGACTAATAACGATAGAGCGATTTAATGTTTGTATTGTGCTTTGAATGTGAAAGATTCTGATCAATAAGAACAACTAATTTGGATCAAAAAGACAGAGATGTAAGATTGACTAACACAAGCACTTGTCATAAAGATACTCCATGTCTTCACTAACTTAGACTGAATTCCTAATGAAAATGTAACATTTTAATTTTTGAAAAATATTCAAATGAAGAATATGTCAGCATACTTGTTATTGTCTACTACCAGCAAAGTTGGTTTTAACGCCCATTTGGGGAAAAAAAGGAAGCCATCAGAGGTGATATCATGGCTCTACCAATTGCAGCAAAAAAAATTTATAAATATTGTTTTGAAATTTGTATCTATTTGCTGCTTCCCAAAAACAGGACAGAATTACCCTCTAGAGTGGTTTGGGGTTTTTTTCTCAGTCAACTGCAAAAGAGTTAAATAACCAGCTAAATATAAACATCTTCTAAATGTGTTAAGGTAGGCTAAATCTCATCCTAGCTGTGCATTTTGGAAACATGTAGACAACACAGAAATAACAGTACTAGAGTAGGATTATTATACTGGAATAACGAGGTGTTCTTACAGACTGATTGGTGGAAATTAATGGAAATTTAAGTGTATACATTGCAAAAGTACTTAGGTCTAATCATAAAAAAGAAGTTGTGGAGCTTATCAACTAGAGAGGGTAAGAGGGATAAAGCTTTGGTTGGTCACAATTAACTATTCACCATGAATGTGATTCTGAGGATATGAAGGTGATTTTTATCTGGCATAGATGGAGGTGTATTAACATCACTTTACATGATTCATGCACCATGTAGAGTTCTGTCCATCCAATAGAAAAGCAGTGAAAAGATGCAGGGAAGGAGAACATGAACATCACAAATATTAAATAAGGTGGTTTCTTTAGCTAGAGTACACAGAAATAAAAAAGGAAAATATTTTTAATTATATCTGGAGGAATTAAGATCACAAAAGGAAAAACATTCTTTAGCTAAGCTAAATCTTTAAGTGCTCTTCTGTAAGTACCAGATGGTTAGCTGAACTCCTTCAAACCAAAATAAAGAAATTAATGGAGCACAAGGATGTGAGATGGATTTTTACTTATACAGTTAGCCAACTTCAAGACAGCTGAAAGAAGACATACTCTTCATTTGTGGCTGATGTCTGAATAGCCCTAACGTCTATCATGGCAATAACAAATTCTAGGACTTTGCCAATTATTTCCTTGGCTAAAACCTTTTTATTTTTCTTATGTACAAATCGGCTTCTAAAAGAACTTTACTAGTTTTAGAAAAAATTTTCATTCATACCAAAATAAGTTGCTTCACATTGCAAGTGTCATTCTTCTCTCTTCTTTCTTTGGCTCTGCTGTTTGGCTGGTTTGAGGCATTTTTGCTATAGATCATACAACAGGTTACAGAATATTGGGAGATATTTAATACGAGAAAAATAATGTGAAGAAAACAGTTGTGTGAGGGAACCTAGAAGCATATTTGTAAAAAACTTACAGCAGTACTATTAAAGACTGCTATTTCTGCAATATTGGAATGAAATGTGAAACATAATGAGCAGTCCTTAATTTTTTAACTATTTTGGACAAAGAAAACATTTTAATGGTGGTTCAATCAATACTGGCATAAAATAATGTCCTAACATTAGTGAGGATTGTAAATTTGTGGAATTAATAAAAAAAAAATTAAGAAACCCTTCAAATTTTCCACCTGATTCTAATTTTAGGAGGGATTTTTTTAAGGAATTAAAATATTTTCCTGCAATGAGATTAAGGGGAAATTATCCATTGTTTTATTCTTATTCTAAGGAATTTTGAAAAAACAGAAGACACAGTAACAAGAACATTTTCTTCTGTTTGCAGCGTATCCACTTGGACATTAGAGTTGGGGAGCACTTTTTGGATGAATCTGCTATTCAAGCCAAAGACAAAGTGAATGAAGTTAATGTCAGACTAGAACATCTAATTGAGCAAATTCATCATGTAACCAAAGAACAAGACTATGAAAGAGTATGTATCTCCCCTAATGGAAATATTAAAAATATTGTGCATAGGCCTATTGATTTATAAAGTATTATGAAGTTTATTATCCAATTGCACTGTTCTTTTTAGCTAACTCATAAAAATCTATAGATTTTTAACCAAAATAGTCTCCATTACCCTGCAAAATATTTTTAAGCAGTAACATAAAACTAATTAATCACTGTGAACTCTTGCTTACAGCAACAGGTGTTATTTTATAGCAGCAGGTGCTATTTTAAAGCAGGATTTCCCAGATAGAGTTTTCTTGGTCAGAGTCAGCCACAGCAGCTGAGCAGGCAGCAGGTACCACTGTGGGTGATGCTGCCAGCTGCTGTTTCCATGCTGCCCTGTGAGCATAAACTTTATTGAGTGGGGAAGGAAATGACTGAGTGTATATTTATATATCCCCATGAAGCTAGAAATAAAGACCTGCAAACAAGTGTACACCCAGTCGCTTTGCTATATGCACACAGATAGTCACACCGTGTTTGGAATATATCAACTAGTTACCTGAAAACAGACATTTGGCTGCAAAAGGGCTCTTGACAGCAATATGGAAGTGACTGTAAACCTAAACAGGTTAAAATCTGTACTAATGGGACATATTTAGCACAAAACATCTGTGAACAAAAGCTCTGTTTAGCTTCTGCTTCAGGATGCAGTGTGTCTACTCAGTTTTGATTTGTAAAGATATCCACCATATGTGTAAGTACAAACCTTCATTTTTATCCATAAGAAAAAACATTTTTGTCCACCATGATGCAGAAGAGGGATGCCTTTCTAGTCACCATGAAACATACAGATGCCAAAAGGTAATAATTATGCTTTTCCTTTATTCTCTAGGAGCGTGAAGAAAAATTTCGGAAGACAAGTGAAGAAACCAACAGCAACATTTTGTGGTGGGCTATAGTACAAACACTAATCCTCATCTCCGTTGGAATCTGGCAAATCAAATCTCTCAGAGATTTCTTTATCTCTAAGAAGCTTGTTTAAGTCCTAGAAAGTCAATGCACAGGTTCAAAAATTGTACACCATGCAACACAGAGCATACAAAGAAACCCTGCACCTATGAGAAAATTGCTTGTATAAAACTCTCCAGCTTCTGTCATCTTCTGCTCTGATTCTAACTCTGGTTTCTCCATCTATGTCACAACCTCTGGCACCCTCTTACGTTTTACTCCTTGAATCTCATCTTTTATCAGTTTTTTTCCCCCCTCTATGGGTGTAAAGCTAAACACAGAAGAAGGAGACAGTGACTAAGGCAGCATTTAAGTTCACGAATTAATGAAGGACCTTTAATTTAGGTTAAATCTAAACCAGAAATCTAAAATAAAGTTTTCTAATATTTTAAATTTCTCTACTTGCTTACTGATCCTACTTGGCACTACCCTGAACAGTTCAGCACTTCAGACTGACTAGGATTCAGACAGTAAACAGAGAAATAATTACATCCCCTGCACTGCTTAATTGGGTAAAAGTGTCTTGAATTCAATCCATATATGTGTAACACTGAAATACAATTGTGACTGCTTTCTTGCAAAATATTCAAAGTTTGAACTGATCAGTGGTGGCAACAATTACCATGGAAGAGAGAGACCCAGACAAGCAATTTGGAATTGTACTAACTTTTTACTTCCAGAAAAGCCCTAAACATTAGGCTGTAGATAATGATCAGACGTCTCTCACAGTTGTTTATGTAAATTACAGTACTTATGAAGTATGCCAAAGTAACCCAAATTATAAGGTTTTTGTTAAACAATGCAAATTTTATTTTAATTCATTCCTGCATTAAATGTTTGTGCGTTGAGAATTTTTATTATTTCAATTACTTAGCAACTTTAATATGACTGCCTACAGAACTTACCAGTTTTTGACTTAATTTTCCATTTCACTTATTGCAGCTTGGTTGCATATATCTTTATGCCTTAATTTAGCTAGTTTATATACAACTAGCAGTGTAACTACAGTGTCATACAACAACAAGTTAAAGGCTGTGATTAAAAATCCAGATAATTAGCTGGACAAAGCAGCAGTAATATAAGGAGTTGGAGGTGGTTACATACAAAACCATGAAACTTGAAGTTTCTAGAGCACTGTGATAGCAGAATATTGTGGTTTGTCTTCATACTTATTTTTTCAGACCCTTTGCTAGTTAAAAAGGTAGTGAATGCTGAAATATCTGTAGACCAACTACTGTTTTAAAGGCACTGCTTGCCTTCTTTTTTTCCATCTACTCACCTGTTATTTTCATTAGCAAGGAAATGACACTGCCCTTTAAGACCACTTACATTTCCAGTATGGGAATTAAAATACAGCTGGGAGTATGTGAGAATCAATAAAATTGATACAAAGTAGAGACAAAAACCAATGTTGCAGGGACCAAATCAATCAAAATAAAATCTCATAAAGCTACTCACTGTGGTGTGTCCTATATTTAAAAATTCTGATACTTCAGAATTGCCGCTTGGAATGAACAGCAAATAAGTGTTATTAAATTTAGTTTTATAGATCACTCACTCACAACATGTCTTGTAATAACATCTTTGGTGGTGGGTAAGAAGGAAATATGTGTTAAAACCATATGGTACATGAAGTCCAAGAAGAAAGTTTAATAAAGTGTTGTGACAAGGCTGTGGTTCAGCTCTCAGCTGATATTTTGTGTAAAGTTCCTAACCACATCCCAATGACAAACATAACTCATTTCACTTAACAATACCCTTCAGCTGGTGATCGAGGACAAGCAACATCTCAACATAAAAGCGCTGATCATGTTCCATCATATTAATTAGGTCTCAAACAGCACTGAGACTCGGGAACCTTGAATACAACTTGAGATGCTTCATTCTTTATCTGTAGTAGGAACAGGAATAATAATAACAACTCTTTGATGATTTATTAAATTTATTAATAATTTATTTACAAATTACTAATAAATCTATTTAGAAATAATTTATTAATTTATTAAATCTAAATGTTTTCAGGTCGCCAAGATTTTTAACTAACTCTCTAAAGCAGCAGCTGAGTCACAGCCCTTTGGGGAGCACTTTGGGGCAGCAGCCTTTGTGAAGTTAAAGCTTCCTCTGCAGTCTGTGGCTCTGTCATACCCACAGCTACAGCCTGCACTTCCACTAGGCTGCAAGGGACTTTCCCCTAAAATGTTCATCAAAGGAAACTAGCAAACAACGGGGTCTTTTCTAGGTCTAAGAAATTAACATCAACTCTCCTGGTTTTGCTCTTTTGCCACAATGGAAGATGCCATAGCAAACCTGTGACAGCGAATTAAAAGATTCCTGGACTCCTGCATTTAAATAGCGAAATCCACAATTATTTCCTCTGCTCTCTTTTTAATTTTTTACCTTTTTTTTTCTCTTTTTCACCTGCTGACGCAGGAGGAGCCAGACGGACTAGGCTCCTGCTGCAGCCCCTGCCTTAGCGCAGTGGGTGCAATCAGCTCCCCACCTTTGGGGACAGCACAGGGACTTTCTCCGAGCTCCCTCTGCTTGGGCACCGCTCCGGTTCGGCAGCGAGACGCCCCAAACGCCCCATTATTCCGCGGAGCTGTGTGAGCACCGCGCTCCGCCGCCCTCAGGCCCCGCGGCGGGAGGAGAGGCCGCGCTGCCCTCAGCGCGGGTTCATGCCGGGGCTGCGGCCGCGGGGCTCGGCCTGAGCGCGGCCGGCTCTGCCCCAGCCCAGCCCCAGCCCCCAGCTCTCCTGCCCCGCTGCCCCCTGGCCATGGCCGTGCCCGTGTTCTGCAACTCGTGCCTCTGCGAGCCCCGCAGCCCCGCGCCGCTGTTCAGCCTCACCAGCTGCGGGCACGTTTTCTGTGAGCTCTGCCTGCAGAAAGGTAATGGTTGCTGCGGCGCCCGGCGGGGCGGGCCGGGCTGGCTGCTCCCATCCACCCTAAACACCGCGATTTCTGACTCGCTGGGGGGAAAAAGAAAGCCCTGAGCACTTTTCCTAATGTTACTGATAAACCTTTCCTTGCTAAACTGATAATCCTTGCTATTGATCCGCTTTAAACAGTAAAACTCGGCTGTGCGCACCTCCAGGTGGATGTGGCCTCGAGAGCAAGCCTTGGGCACAGGCAGCTGAGGATTTAATAAAAAATGGGTTCGGGATGGTTATGATCCGTAATTTTGTAAAAATAAAAACCACCCAAGTAAACGGCATTCTGTTCTGCCTAATTTGGGAAAAGGAATGGTTTTTCATTAGTGAAAGAGCAATATACAAGGTATAGGGTTTGTTTAGGGTAAGTTTTGGAAGTAGTCTTAAGGTCTTCCAAGGCACAGTATTGTTCCTGAAAGCTTTCAGCAGCACGAGTGAAGATTGGAGGTGATGTTTTAAAGCTCTTGTATTATGTACAATTCCAGAGTCATGTTCAGGGACTCTTGTGATATTTTTGGATAAAAATATGTGGGAAAGGCAAAGGAATAATGAAGTTGTTTTCCAAAAGAAAAAAAATGCAGCAGACGAGTATCAATGTTTTTCCCTTCGAGATCATGCTAAATGCCCTGGTTTTTGTAAGGCCACACAGAAGAAATATCAATCTGTATTTCAGAATTAAAACCTTTGCACTAGATGTTTTCTCAGGGTTGATCTTGAGGATAGAGGATCATAAAATGCAGCTTCTAAATACAGCTTGCAGGCTACTTGAACCTGAACATTTTTCTTTTCTACTTGTAATATTGATTGGCAGAAAAACACCTGAGAGATTACATATCTTTTTTCTGTGAATTCAATATTAATGATAAGACAAGGTTTAAAACGCATTTGAAGATGTTTATCAACATTGATCCTGAGAATCTTAAGAAGTAGCTACTAAAATATCAGTTATATATAAATAATGTGTATTTGCTATAGATATTTTCTAATATGTTTGCAAATAATCAAAGAGACAGTTTTTAAAAGGGATTTTATTGTTTTCTCATTGGAGGAATTCACAAGGTAAAATTATTAATCTTTGACATTTAGTTTTCATATATTTTATTGGGAGAACCAGACTCTGCCCCAGTCTGAAAAGCCATATATCAGGTTGACTGTAAGTCATTAGTGCATTTAAGCATACATTTAATTAAACCAGGCAAGTAGTCCTATTTAAATCAAGGGAACTAAAAGTCACCTGCATCACACTAATGATATTCATAAAATCATTTACATGAATGCTTATTTGCAGGAGTAAGACCTGATGACATTCACACACATTTTTTCCTGTGCAACTCTGTGTAATGGTTATGGAATCAAATTCTTTATTCATGTTTATTCATACTTCTTGTATAACCTGCAGATTTATTCCACAAGCTACAGAGGTTTAGGTAACCCATTCTGTTTACAATGTATTCAATATCTATTCAGTTTAATGTATATTTCAAATGTGTCTTTACCTTCCAGGCAAGAAAGATGAATGTTTGATCTGTAAAACTGCTTGTCGTACGGTAGTCCTTTCAAAAGAGGTAAATCAAGCTTTAGTTTTGTTGCATTGCATTAACCAGTGGTTTGCTTAACAGCTAAACTATTTGCATTACAAAATTCTTCCTTTTTTGTTTTTGCCAACTCTGACATGAATATTAACTGAGAATAGGTTGCTAGACTTAGATACTTATGCGCTAGACAGCTCAGCTTTTTGTTGTATGCATTCTTTCAAATTAAAACCTTTGGAGACTTTTTGGGTTTTCAGGTTTTGCTGGACTGTAAATAATTCTAAACTTTTCAAGAAATGTGACTGGTTACTGTGTAACATCAGTGACTACTTCCAAAATGTGGGAAAATGGTTATTGATTTTGGCATTTGTACTTCACAGAAAATGAACCATAATGAATTATTTCATGTAATGGACTGAATTGAAAACCTGCATGATGGCTCAGCAATGTTTTCAAGTGGATTGGGGTTTTTTTCTGTTTTCTCTTCAGCTTAACTATTTTCCTTATGGCTGTTTGATTTAGAAAGAATTTGAAATATTGTTGGGAATTCTTGTTATTCACTGGAGAATTAAGAGCTTTTAATTCCCTTTCTTGATAGATCATTAGGAATATCTAATTTACCCATTTCTCCCAGAAGCAATCTTCTCCTTAGCTGATTTAATAAATAGGTTGTGAAAGCATTTGTATTTTTGTAGACTGATTCCTGCCTAAGAGACAGTGCCTTATAAGGATAAAATAGAAATACCAAAAACATTTAATAAAATTCAGTACAGCTTAACAGGATGGCCTCCTAGGAGTCTTGCAGGGTGAAGAAAACAATGCCACTAAAAATAAAAATTGCAACAAAAGAGCAAGACATAGTTATAATACAAAAGAACTACGCACACAGTAATCAAATATTAAAAACAATAAGCCTTTCATAAAAATTTTGAAGGACATAATATGCTTTCAGTATCAACCTATTGTTGCTGCAAATTTTGTTATTCAGTCAAAGAATAATTTAAGTTGTCAGGGGTCTCTGGAGGTCATCTTGTCCAACACCTTGCCCAAAACAATCCTAATTTTTAAGTTAAATCAGTTGTAAATGGCAGTATTTCAGCAGAACTTGATAATTTGCTACAAAAATGCAGAAGGAATTTACAAATGCAATGATTGGGTTACTAACAAAAATATTAGATGTTTCATTGGAACCTGCCACTGCTCTGGAGGGCTGGAAGGAAGCAAATTACCATATTCTTTAAAAAAGACATTAATGATGATTGCTTATCCTTGATTAAGAACAGATAAAATGATTGGAATGATAATTAAAGATGCATATAAAAAAGTCATGGCTCTATAATTCAGGAACCTGAGTGGAAATATACCTGGTAAGCTTTATGAGCTTCATGCTGTAGAATTCCCAATGAGGAGGAGGTCCTATAAATGTGTTAAAACTCCTAATTAAATTGTATGTTGGGATAATCAACATGTACACATTAAATATTCTCATCTCCACAGTAATGCATTCTTGTCACCTTTATGTCTTCCTTCTATGTCTCATGATCCCCATTTGCTTTTCCCCAGGGCATGCTTACAGGTTAGGATAAATCAGAATCTGGCTGTTCACTATTTCAGAATATCATATTAGCATCTGCTACTCCTCCATGCAACAGATAAAGTCCAAAGTGTTATACAAACCTTCATTTGAAAGAGTTTTTACATCAGCATGAAGCTTGTTGGGTTTTATATTTTTCAAATCTGATAGGTACTTAAACCAAGGTCATTGCTTTGATAGAACCTTAAATAGATTGCAAGAGCTTGGCACCTATGAATGCATTTTATTTAAAGAAGCTAAATGTATTTTTATGAATGTATTACCTTTTCTAGATGGAATATTATTGTCTTGTTTGTATTCACTTAAATACCATAGGTGAGTTAACTGTGCTGTCTGTCTGCTTTTCCTTCTCCATCTGTCAGTTGGAAATTTTTGAATGCTTTGGCTAATGCCAACCAAATTCCAAAGTGCAGAGGAAGTCTCAAATGCAATTAATTACCTCCTGTGAGTTCTGTTAAAATTAGTAGCTGGGAAAGCAGGGAAAAGCAGTTTTTTTAGAGTGTGCAGAGCTCTACAGTGAGCAAACAGTGCAGGCCATCATCAATTGCTGCAAAAGACATCACAGTAACTGATGTCAGAATATGAGAAACAGAAGATACAAATCTATTGTAAATCCAGGTTGTTAATTTAGCTCCTTGCTCATTTATTTTTTATGCATAAGACACTTGATTTCCCTGTTTAATTAAAAAGATACAATTTAAGTACACATTGAAAATAGGTTTGGCTGTTACTTAATCTTGGATATGTGACTTTATGCTAGTATTAAGGTATTTCTAGTGTAGGTAAAAATACTGTCTTTCTAGATGTTTGTGCATTTCAAAGGGGAGCAAAGCCTAATCCTTTTTGATTCCAATGCCCTATTTTTAATTTAAGTGTCTGCACTTATTCTTCTGCTTTCTTACTATCCCAGAAAACTTATGCCTAATTCACAGGTGTCCTAGTTCTTACTTCTTTTAATAATTCACCTTCTAAAGTTTTTCTATTTTTAAAGCTTTTTGATATTTTTAATACTGCTGGGAGTAATTTAGATTTTGCCTACAACAGTTTCAGTTCTTTTTTACTGGATTTTGAAAGGTGGCTCCTTACCTGAAGGCTGCTTGCTTTTTGGGACAGCCTTCTCCTAGCATCTAAGTATGCCAGCATTATTTTTTTTTTTTTTTCAAATTTGGGTAGTTGTAAACCTGCCTTCTATTATACAATCACAATACATCAAAGAGAACTTTCCAGTTTCCAGGTAGACTTTTTTCCTAGATTCATTGGTTTTGAAAGCTGATTAACTATTTTATCTATTAACTATTTTATACTTAGTACTATAACTAGTATAACTATTTTGGAGTTGTGTTTTCTTTATTTTACTTACGAACAGACTAGGAATGCCTGTATTCTGGATTAAAGTAATACTAAAATTATCTACACTGCTTTGTATATTTGGATAGATATCCAAATGTCACTTTTATTCTGAAATTCACTTTCTATTTTGCAGCACTTTTTCCCTCACCATAAGTAATAAATGTATTTTTATTACAATGATGGTTTAGGTGTAGAGCACTTACTCAACGTTTTTTAAAAGTGCAGGTAGCCATTTGTGAGGCCACATCATGATCTCTGATTAAAAGACAGAAGTCATAAAGTACTTCAGAAATTCAACAGTTACTTTATTTATTATACCTGTCTTATTCTAAGATAATATTCCACTGCCCAGTGGGCAGGAGAGATGAAGGGATCCCAGTCAGCATTGGAACTATTCTAAAAAAGGACTTTGAAACAGCACTATTATAAAATACATCCATGTGGCTGGGAAGGGTGAGAACCAAAAAGCCTGGAAAGGAGCTGCCAGAAAGCTGGTTGTTGGTCTGAATGCAATGCCTCTTCCAGGGGCCTCAGCATCCTCCTCAGATATCCTCTGGACATTGTTACTGTCTTAATCACAATAAGTATATATGTGTGTAATATATTTAAACCAAAGCACAAAGCCTTCCAGGTGGTTGATAAGGGCATTAAAGAAAACTGGGCTTGTTTTCAATTTTTGTATTATCCTACTCTGATCTGCCTTTTTTTTTTTAATATAATTTATATACATCAGTCAGTTTAAGAAACACTTTACAAAAGACTTTTTTCTTATAACTTGCTAATAAAAATCCTAACCTTGGTATACTTTCATTTCTTCATAGACAAGTCCTGATATTCAATCACTGTTCATGGGAATAGAGGTGTTATGCAAGAAGTACTCAAAAGAAATAACACAGGTGAATCTGCCTTAAAACTTTTTAACTCTGTAAAATAATCAGCAACTCCTACTGATTTTTATGTGAATGGAAAAAGTATATGAGTGAATGCTTGAAAATTAATTTATGGCCATTGCCATCTTTACTTCCTTAATTCCACAGTTTCAAAGTCCTTAAGAGGACATAAATTATTCATTATGGTCACTGCTTATATTTTCAAACTCTCTCTAAGGACCACTAGTCTGGTTATTTTAATGGCGTAAAATCACTTTCAATGCTATGCCATGAAAAATTAGATCTGCCGGAAGCTTAAACGTGCCTAGATAGTGTGCCTTAATTATAGCAATAAAAAACTGCACAGTGGAAACCTGATCTGGCTACAGTCGTGAGTTGACTGTGCTCTCTCTCCCTTTTAATTTTTTTTTTCTTTTTTTAATCAAAATAGGTCTCTTTTTTTCCCAGATAGATGCAATAAATGATTCCAAGGCCAATTTCTTCTTTGCTTTCTGTCAATTCCAGATAGGATTCCTTCCTTCAGGCTTAGTCTCCAGTCAAGAACTTCAATAGCTGTTTGGGTTAAATGAGTGCATACAAACTCCTGTTACCTCCTCATTTTCTACATCTCTTCAGCTTGGCTTTGGGACTTGGTGTCCCTGTGCCTTTTCCTGTGCATTTCAGAAGCAGTTTCAGCCACTCCAGTAGTATGTTCTCCCTGGAACCAGCTGCAGCCTTCATTGTCTGTTCTCATCTCCCTTGGGCTGAAACTTGTTTGTTCTTTGGGTTAGCTTCCTTATCCAGCAGAAAAGTAACCCAGGGAATATCACCTGTTTTCTCCTGTGATGGTCATGGATTCACATTTGCTCTACCCCAGGCTTCACAGACTTTTCCAGAGCTGAGTTTGGCCCCTTTCTTCAGCAGTGCACCTCCTCAGATGCACAGGGGACACAAGTTAAATGTGAAGCCTTCCTCTGTCCTTCCATACCACTTCATAACAGCAGGATCAGCAGTTACTCTGTAAACTGAACAAATGCAGGGAACCACACCACCTATCACAAGTGAATACAAACCTCCATAAGGAAAAAGAGGGCTCAGTCTCTAAAGACTAAGGTAGGTTTTCTGTAGCCTGAGTTAACCTGTTGGGAACATACTGAAATGTGATGAAGGCATTAAGGTATGTTCAGGACTTGTCCCAGCATCAAAAGATGTAAGAGCATTTTAACTAAGCTCTTACCTAATCTAATCTAATACTCTGTCACAATGGTGAGTGCTTAGGAAAGCATGAGAGCAAAGCTGGCCTGTAGTGATTCATCTTCAGAAGAGCCTCCCAGCTTTCAACAGCTCATGGCACAGGGATTTTTCAAGGTGGGGTTGGTGCCTCTGCATTCAGAAGCTTGTGGTGGATATTTTTCCCCATGTAATTGTCAGGTTTTTTTCTGAATTTTAGCATGTATCTCATACTGTGGAAGTCAGGTCCACAGGTTGTTCACTGCACAATGATGATTTCATTTTTCAGGTTTTAACCTGTTAGTTTCATTCAATGCTCTTGAATCCCATTCTGGAGGAAAAGGTATCCATTCCCATGCACTACATCTGTGCTAATCATTAGTTTTAGACTACTAATGTATCCCTTCTTCAACTGTGTTTTTCTTCAGCCATGAAGATTCGTATTCTATGTTCTATTCTATTTGTATTCTATTCGTATTCTTCTTTTACTGAAGCTCTTGCATACCTCTGATTATTCTGAACTATTTTCAGACCTACTGTATACTTTCTGAGATGTTAGGCAGACTCAGGATACAGTAACATGCATTTTTTAAAGGAGAATGATTGTGTCCCCTATTCCATTTTAAACCACTGGTGAGATCTGATCCACTTTTTGCCTGGTACTGAGCACTAAACTGGCAAATTCACAGGTTTCTCCTAGACCCAAGAACTCATTCCTGAGTGAAGAGAGACAGCACAGCCATCACTTTCTGAGTGGATATTTATTCCATCAGGTCTTCTGAAGACACACCTTATTCTTTGATGAGTATTCAGTGGGAACCTCCCAGCTTCTTCCACAGGGAATAAAAAGTTACCATTTAAGCTGGATACTCCACTATAGGTTTATATTCTCAGAGTGTTTCTTCTTGGTTGTCCCAATTCCTACACATTTTTCTTGTAGTTTTCTTATATGTGAGAAGAAAGATTTATTAGAAGTTATTGCCTATGGTAATTTGTTCCTCAAGCTCTTGTCTTGCCTACCTTGTCTTTTTTACTTTTAGCTTGTCAAGGTTTATGGTCCTCATTTGGACACAAGAAGTGCTTACACATCACCAGACAGTGTGTCTAACAATTATTTTTTAATTAACAGGGTATTTTTACAAGGCATATTATAATTGCCAGTAAGACAGATTACTTTTTATGTTGCCATTAATTTTATGTGTTTGCTTAGCACTAATGAATAAGAAATACTGCAGCTAAACTGGTTTTCTAATGTCTTTACCTTTTTATTGAACGTAGTGTTAAAATATAACTTCAGTGAAATAAATCTACCAGCTCTAGTGTAGGTCATATTATAAGACTTTATCAGTAGTATTAACTTAGAATATTTTGGGGTTTTTTTCTGGAGAGTATTTAAAGAAAATATGTTAACTACTTATTAAAATATAGAAAACTTTGAGTACTGTGAAGTGGTTCTTTTCCATCACTTCTTTGCTGAGGTGCATAAATGTAATTTTGTGAAGCTTGATATAACTTGATATATTTATTTTTAGGTTTCAGAATTTCAAGAAAAACATCGTAAGCATTTAATAGCATATCACAAACAAAAGGTAACTAATTGTGATTTTCTTGTTTTTTGTTTATGTTTGCCTTGTTACTTTGGTTTATTTTTAGAAACTATATTGATATTTTATTGGAATACTTGGAATAATTTATCAGGGTTGACTCACTGCTGTCTTTTTAAGTATCAGTTTTTAATTGTTTAAAGTCTGTGAGGACTATATTAATTATGGTGACTATTTTAAATAAAATATTTTAGTTGTGAGGTGATCAAGATTAAATGGAGAATCAAAGGACAGGGAGGGAAGAAACCAATTGACTGTGTGGAGGGGAAGGTGGAAGAGGTGGAGAGAGATGGGTCCTAGAAGATAAGCCCAGAGGAAAAGAAGACTAGGGCTGGAAAAATAAATGAGAAGCTTGAGCAATGGAGAACAAGACTGAGGGCTGCTACCCTGAATTTGGGATAGCTCAGTGGGAAGAAGGACAGAACTAGTTATTCTGTGGAGAACAGGTACTGAATTCGACTGTGCCTCTTCCTTTGTAGGTTGGAAGGCAAAATTCTTTTTCATTTTTCAGCTACTTCTAGATATTTTATAAAAAAAGCTGGATGTTTCTTTCATTTCTAAGGACATGGCCAGGGATATTGCTTAAAGCTACTTGGCACTATTGCTGACTCAACCCACCAGTGGTTGCCCATGTATGAAATGACAGTAAAGCTCATGTAGCTGCCAATTGGCCATTTCCTGTGTGAGGAGAGTTTCTGGTATGATTGTCATGGATAGAAAGCTTGGAAAATTAGGTGCTCTGTGGCCCATTCTTCCCTCTTCTCCATGACTGAATTTTGGGATCAGTCGTAGTGTACTGTGGTGTTTGTAGTTATTCTAAGGTCCTGTCCTTCTGCCTTCAAAGCCAGGCCAGGGAGGAATCCTGATTTCATCTGCCTTCTAATCTGTTGTACTGACTCCAGATGGCAAAACTGAAACCTGTAGACAAAGTAAAATAAATCTCTGAATAGAATTCAGCATAAATAGAAATGTTATCTCAAAAGAATCTGTGGAGATTTTTTATCTTTTTCCATGGTAATTTTCAAAGTTATTTACTGTTGAGACATTCACCCAACGGTGTTTGTAAAGTACTAAAGGATGCTGCTTGACCTAAGGAAGGTTTTCAGGTCACAGTACAGAAACAGTTGAAAATAGAGTGGGTTGCTGCTTCAATGACACACTGGTTTGGGTGGGTTTGTTGTTGTTTTGCCCAATCTGGGTATTGCTAGTATGTTAAAACTGTTTGCATTAGATCAGGGTCAAGAGAGGTTGGTTCTCTTCAACACCATTCCAGTTTCTCATGCTTGGCTATCTTGTCTCAGCTCCCCTTCCTTATTTCTAGTTTCTCATCCTTGTCACAGTTAGCTATCAGATCTCATGGTCTTCATAAAACTGCTGTGTTGATGGTTTTGTGAGTTGTGCAGATATTGGGGTGCAGGTGATGTGTGCGGTGTCGGCACTTGGTGTCCATATTCGTGGCAAGTCTAGATGCCCTGTTGTGCTAGGACCCCAAAATATTGATGACCAAACAGTTACTCACCTTTTCTGAGGTACCGTGGTCTTAGAACTATCCAGTCCTACAGAGTACCAGGGTAAAGTACATTCTTCCTGCCATCTGTACTGGTGACTTCCTTAATCAAACCTAGCTCTTATTAGGAAGAAGGAAAAAGAAAACCAAAAACCAAAATCTGGCGTAAATTATATTTTGTCTTAAATCTGTTTTGCAGAGTTTTGCATCTGCAGAAAGAGTGTAATATCTCCCACCAACAGTATGATTTTATAAATCAGCTAATTTTATTAAAGGACTCAAGTAATATTGTGGGAAGCATGAAAAGTTAACAAGCAAATTCATAATTTGCCTTCAAATCAAAATATGAATAGTGTGAAGGATTAAGGTCACATAATGGAAATTAAGAATAAAATATAGATGGAGTATTGAGGCTATTTGAGTAAATTTTTACATCCTTCATAAAATATAATTTATGTTCACATAATGAAAGACTGTAAAAAATACACATACTAGGGAGCTGACCTAATGTTCTTGACCTTAATATTCTTCAATTTTGCAAGCTCATAACATTCTTTAATGGAGATATTTTTGGTTGTGTCTCTAATGCAGTAGGAACTACTTTTCACTTAAGCTTATTACAAATAGATACTGCAGTGAACTGAATACATTTGGAATCTGAAATGAGAAATATGGCAATGTGGTATTTTGTGCATTTATTGCTAGCTTTTTCAGATAACTCCATAATAAACATAACATAGGTTTTATATCAGATATGGAAAATAGGAAGAAAAAGAAAACTATTTTTAAGCACTTTTCCTAGCATTCATTTATTCCATATTACCAACACACTTAACAAAAGGTAATCAAACTAAGTCTTTAACTGCCAAAAAGAAACATATCTCTTCCAGACTGACTGTTTAATGGATCCATAGCACAGCTATAACAGCTCCAATAAATCTTGAATAGCACTGATGTCTTAAGATTAAAACCAATAGAAGGCAGCCTTTCAACACTTTAGAATACTAGTTGGATGAAAATGAGGTTGTATATCACACAAATAGATTTTGTTTAAATCTATGATTATCTGACAGATAGCAAAGCTGGAAGAGTCTCTCAAGAAAGTAACACAACAAATGCAGCAGATACAATGGTAAGAGGTTTAATGCAACAGAAGTAAATGTAATCAGACAACAGTAAGTTTAATTGATAAAACAATAAAATTTTCATGCTTTGTTTGCTGTTCTCATGTGTTTTTACAGAAATAAATG